>NC_056733.1:204249743-204849743 GCF_019279795.1 Protopterus annectens
TTCAGTCACTGGGTCCTTATACACAGAGTGTATTAATTGTACCAATGTTTCTGGGACTTTGAACCATCACAGTACTCTCCAAATCAGCTTTCTTGGGACCTTGTCATATGCTTTCTCCAAGTCTAGGAATGCCCAGTTAGACTCTTTCCTCATCTCCAGCTTCTTCTCAACTATCTCTCTCACTGCAAACATCGGGTCAGTTGTACTACATCCTGATCTGAATCTGAACTGCTTATCTCCCATCTTACTTTCTACTACTAATATCCATTTATCAATCACCCTCTCCTGAACTTTCATGCAATGTGACAGGAGTTTTTTTAACACCTTTATTAAATTATCACTTGTGACACAGGCACATTTAGATTTCTGTAAAAATTATCAAACTGCATTAACAAGTTCATGTTTACAAACATTATACTTCACATATATTACTGTATATCATATAACCTAAACAGCATTACATAAAGTATTCGATTCCTGACTTTTTTTTAAACAAGAAGCATCTTTATTAAACTAGCTCTTACTGCATAGGCAATCATGCATTTATATAAAAAAAGCAAACCATACAGACGCAATCGTAGTTGCAAAAATTTTATATCATAAACCATACTGAAACACTCCCAGTTACAAACATTATACACCACTTGTAATCTGCCCAATCATTTTCAGTCAAACATTACATAGCTCATTTAAGTCCAGCCTTCTTTTAAACGTCATTCCTCTCCTGTATGTATTGTTTTCACAATTCCCATTTTTTCCGATGTAGTTTGCTCCTACCCTTTTCTAAAGATCTCAATTCCACTTGTTTTGTCTCTGTTACTATAGTCGCTACTTTTAAGGTCGAAGTGGTGCAGCGGTTCGATTCTCGGCTGGAATGCCTTCTGTGCGGAGTCTGCATGTCCTCCCTGGAGTCCAGTGAGCTGTAAAGACATGCAGGTAGGTGCATACATGTGTGGGTGTGAATTCTTTGAGGATTGGGTGCCAGGCTGACAACTCAACACTGTAAAAATCCACTGCCAATCATTAGCGGACCAGGGGTCTGCTGTGGCGATCCCTAACCAGGAAAAGCCGAAAGGCTTTTTTACTATAGTTACTAGTTTTACTATAGTTGGTTTAGTTTTTGATTTCCATTTTCTAGTAATTGCTTTTTGGCACCCACCATAATTAGACACAGGAAGGCCTTACCATGTCTGAGCAATTCTGATTCTGTATCATAGTTCAGAAAATCATCTCCCTTGTCATACCAATCTGCCCACTTAGCATCTCTGACATTGCATCCCACAGGGAATCCTTAAAGTCCACCAACTCGCTGCACTCAGAGAAAATATGTTGCCAATTATCTCTTTCTTCCCCATCATACCTCCAGCATTTGCTGTTTGCCTGAGGAAACATTTTCTGGAGTCTATTTGAAGTATAAAAATATCTATGTAAACATTTCCAAGAAAAATCCTAAATCTTATAGATTTTGATGCATATCTGGAAGATATACATATATCCTCCCGTTGTTTCTTTGTGAATTGTTTATACAATCTCTCTTCCCAATCCTTTCTAACCTCCTCTGATTGATTCTTATAGTTATCATGCAATATTTTATATGCTATACTAATTATTCCATTTTAATGGCAGCTTCTGTTCTAGATTCTACTAAAACTCTACCAGTGCTGTACTTTCATTTAGAACCCCCCCCCATTTCTTTCTCTTTGCCTATACTCTGATATTAATCCTTGATAGGGAAGGCAATCGCTAACCTGCAGTCGAAATAAATTCTTGGTGTCTTCCCATTCTGTCATCTTTCCCTCTCTAGGTATTTGCTCCCAATACCTTGGTTCCTTTACCAGTTTTCTCCAATAAATTCCAGCTCCCTTTTGCCTATTGTCTGTATCCCTAACTGAAGTCACTCCCTATCGACAGAATCTCCTTTCTCCAATCCCATGTTTACTTAGTTCTTAGGATACTTTCTACTACTTTATGGATACAATATTCTGTATGATTATTGTTATTCTCCTTGAAGGCCTGCATCTAAAATCCCAGTCTCTCCTTGTTTCTTGAGGTTCCCCCCTGTTTCTTCATCATCCCTTTCAACTTTGAATTATAGTTTTCTGCTTGTGCTACGTATAGGAGCCTTATCTGTGTAGCTCTGAAATACCCCAGCAATTCGGGTAATCCCAATTCACCCTGTTCTACTGGAAGAATCAGCTTATCCCACCTGACTCTTGCCATCTTCCCCTTCCAGATAAACTCCTTCAACTCTTTGTGAATTGCTATCAATAACTGCTCTGGTTCATAAAAACATGCCTGACCTAAGACTAAAGGGACTAAAAAAATTTTAACTGCTTATATCTTACTATCCATATCCATATCTATATAACAAAGCTTCATTTTCTCCCTTTTTGTATTATCTTTTGTTTAGTCTCTTCCTACATATCCTTAGCTGCCGCACCAGTCATTTTAATCCATACTCCTAAATGCTTCATTTTATCATGTCCCCATAAATATGGATATTGCTGAGCAATTCATGTGGGGTACACAATTTACTGCTATTGCCTTTGTTTTAACTTCATTAATTTTATATCCTGAAAAGATTTGAAACTGTCTCAAAATATTTCACAACATTGTAATGGCTCTTTCTGTTTTTGTCAGGTAAAAGATAATATTATCTGCAAATAGAGCCCATTTTCTTAACTACCATACCAATTATATCCTTGAATTTCTGAGTCCCTTATTTTCATTGCCAATGGTACTAAATATCATGCATATAACAAAAGGGAAAGAGGACAACACTGCCTGTTTCCTCTGCTCAAGCAGAAATTATCAGGAGAGGACCCCACCCACTTTAATTTTTCGCCTCCGATCCCTTGTATAGCCTCCTAAACAACCTTACATTTTTTTTCAGGAAATGTAAATGCTTCCATTGCCCTGCTCATAAAGTCCCAGGTTACTCTGTCAAATGCTTTCTCTGCATCAAGGCCCACCAACAACAATGCTATTTTCTTACATTCTGCTTCCCTCTGGATCATCAATGTGCTGTTAATGTTGTCAAATGTTTGCCTCTCCTTCACAAAACCACACTGACCCATATCTATCAAGTTTGGTATTACTTTTGTCATTCTTTTAGCCATTATAGACATGAACACTTTATAATCATGGTTTAGTATTGAAATGGGCCTGTATGAAGCTGGGTATGATGGATCTTTACCCACTATAGGTATTACAGCTACCACTGCTTTCATCCAGGATGTTGGTACTTCTCCTCCTCTTAAAATACTGTTAAACAAAACCTTCCAGATCTTTATCAGTTTTTTCCCTCCCAGCTTCCAAACTTCCACAGGAATACCATCTATTCCTGGGGACTTTCCTGTAGATTGGTTATACATCACAATTTCTATCTCATCTCCTCCTATCCTAACTGTTAGTAGTTGAGCCTCATCTACCTCTAACCTTGGCATATTTATTTCTTCCATAAACATTTTCATGTGTATATTTTATTGATTTCCACATTTCTCTGCTTTATACAGACTTTTATAGAATTTCTGAAATATTTCTAATACCTCTACAGGATCTCTTGTTACTTTCCTTGTTATAGGCTCCCTAAGCTTGGCAACAGCCCTTTCTACTTTCTGTTGCCTGAGTTGTTATGCTAAAAGTTTTTATGCTCTAGTGTTATTAACAAAAAACAGTTGCTTAACAGCAATCTTTCTAAACCTGTGCATATTATGGAGGTAATTCCTTATTTTCTGCTTAGCATGCTGTAGTTGATCATCTTCTTGTTCTGTGAGAGTCCACCTATTCTGCAATAATTTAACATTTGTCAGTCCATCTAAATAATTCTTGTTACTTCTTAACTATAGCTCTCTTTCTTTTATTTCCACCCTATTTTTAAACTCCATCTTAATTTTATCTCACTTCCTAGCTATATTTTCAGAAGAAATTTCTATTCTTTTGAATAGCACCTACATAATCTCCTTACCCATTCCTTTAATTCCGTTCTTTTCAACAGATTGGTGGGAAAGCTCCAGTGTCTCATTTTTATTTCATTACCCTGTGTTTCTATTTTAGTTATTATTGGCACATGATCTGAAATAGTTATTGGATATATATCAAGACCTTCAATTAAATGTACATGTTCATGTAAAATGTAAATTCTGTCTAACCTAGCCCAGTTTTTATAATATGTAAATTCACTCAGAATTCCTATTACTGAATTCACATCTTCCATGCCAAATATTTTCACAAATGTCTTTAAAAATCTACCCTCCTTTGTAATACTTTCCCTTTTGGGCCCCCAGACACATCTTCTCTGCTGCAAATCAAATTTCAGTCCCCATCCATAAGTAATATTCCTTGCTGACAACTGATTATTTCTCAGAGAATTTTCTTAAGCTCCATTATATCAGTTTTAGGTGGGATATAAATACATGCCAGTGTAACCTCCTCCCTTCACAGTAGCCCCTTATGACTGCAAATCTGCCATTATTATCTTTTTTAGCCTCTTCTGTCACTATTGGAGCTCCTCTTTGCAATTAATATAAGTACTCATGTTTTCCTTTGTCTCAGGTATTCAGCTGAATAACCATCATGAAAACATTTCTTTATCAAATTCACATGTTCAGTTCTTTCCAAGTGTGTCTCCTGTAACATAACTATTTGCACTCCACATTTTTAATATAGTTCACTACTCTTTCTTTTTGTATTTATCTGTGAGATCATTGACATTTGAATACATTACAGAAAGCATAATTGTATTAAAAAGTTATTATTCTCACCTTTTATTTGTAACACCTTTTTTGTTCAATGTCTAGTTCCATTTTTTGTGTTACATGCACACACTGTTTGCAGGTTAAACTTTTATACAGTTGTTTCTTGTCTTATCCATCTGAAGCTATGTCGCATCTTATAAAAAACTCTGTTTTATTGAAAGCCCTCAAAAAAAAAGAAACTTCTAATACCCCCTTAAACCCTATTAATTTAATACTAACACACAAAACTGTGTACATCTTCAAATACTGAAGTTGTACCCTCCTAATAGGGAAAAATGTCCCAAACTGACAGCCACACTCACTGACTTGAGTTAACCTAAAAGAAAGGTTATCCATGTTAAGATGCATGGTGCAGCCTGTACTTCTACTAAGTGCTAACTGGTTTTGTCTTAGCTTTGTAGCTCTCTCAGCTGGGATGCCCCCCCTGAATGCTTTCAGAGAACATTATCTCCTAAACCATTTCTCTTTTCTATCTTCCCCAGCCAATCGCTCTCCACCAGACTATAACCAGTTTCTCTTTATCAGATTGTTTCCATGGAGACATGAGAATCAGGCATCCAATTTCTCATTATCAGATTGTCTTTATGGAAACATGAGAACCAGACATTCAATTTCTCTTTATCAAATTGTTTCCATGGAGATGTGAGGAACCGATACAAAATTGCTATCAAGCATACATTCATTTGCTAGAAAAAAAAGTCATAATATTCAATATTCTTTTTCATTTACTTGCTTTTTCTTAAAACTTGGTACTAAATCAGTCTAAGGTCCTTAATCCAGTCATTCCCTCATGCAAGAATGAGAAAAAGCACATTAATATTTCCTTTGTCAAGCTCTTTTAACCATTTGTTTTACATTGCAGTGCCTACATTTCTTAAAACAGAACAAGAAGAAAGAGAGAAGGGAGAAGAAATAAAAAAAGAACAGCAGCACCTGTTTACAATCCCCTTTATACTTAAAATAGATAACTTCACTTTATAGCATGTAAAGAAACCATACACCACAAAAACAGTACTATTAAGGAAAAAAGTTTTTCTTTGCTTACATAGGTTCATAGGTTCATACTAGGCTATCTGCCCTAGGGCATTTATAAGCCTAGCCAGAGTGTGTTTGGCTTTCGCCACCCATTTTAAATTAATTTTGCTATGCCCTTTTTCGAGGTTAGTATACTGTGCCTCTGTCTAACAGTGACACAGAAGTGATATCCGGGGTAAACCTATGATCTCCCATCCACTTATCAAGATTCCTCTTGAAGAGAGTCAATGAGGGACTCTGCCTAACTTGGACTGGGATTTTATTCCAGAGTGAAGGGAGCCTCTGGGTTATGAATCTGTTCCTCCAGCATGTCCTATTTATTTCAGTGCTGAGGTTCAAGTCTCTCGAGTGCGTAGCTTGATGGGATTTGGATTTTCTGAGGTGCAGCATGTCCATTAATTCCGGGTTGGACATGGCTTTATATGTCAGGCACAGATCGCCTCTGAGCAGGCGGTATGCCACTGAGTAGAGCTGGAGTTTCTTTAACCAGGCAGCATATGGCATCTGTTTGTGCTCTTTGATCCTCTTGGTGAGGTACTTTTGGGGTCTTTCCAGTTGCTGCAGGTGTCTGGTAAGGTACATCCCAAAAGGGGCATTGTACTCAATTATGGGCCTGATGAGTAAAGACGCACAATGACGACCTCCCCGATCTAGATGTGAATCCCTTCATGATTAGGTGGGCTATATAAAATGTTTTTCTAACCACTTTGGCCACATGGTTTTCAAATGAGAGATTGCTATCAACTTGGGTCCCCAGGTCCCTAATTACTTCTTCCGTACTTAATGGATTACCACCTATGTGGTAATTTGTGGGCACTTTGTTTTTGCCAAAGGGGATGGCTATACACTTTTTGGCATTTAGCTTGAGGCCATGGCTCTGGCACCAGTTGTCTGTTTCTATGAGGCCCTTTTGTAGGATGCTTGTGTCGGCTGGAGAGTTGATTATGGCACCTAGTTTGCAGTCATCTGCGAACTTGGTCAGCCACAGTCCTTTCATGTTGGACTGTACCTCTGTGAAATATATACCGAACAAGTGAGGTCCCAGGACTGAGCCTTGTGGGATGCCACTTGTAACTGGTTTGGAGTCTGACATGGCTCCAGCAATTCTAACCATGTGGGTTCTGTCCTTGAGCCAGTTTGCAACCCATCTAGTGACATAGGGGTTTATATTTAAGCTGGTGAGCTTATCTATAATGCCCGAGTGGGGTATTGTATCGAAGGCTTTTGCGAGGTCCAGGTAGGCTGTGTGGACCACCTTCCCCTCGGCAATGGCCTTGGTGACTGTTTCAAAGAAATCAACCAGGTTTAAGAGGCAGGATCTGACCTTAACAAAGCCGAACTGGGTAGGATCCGGTGTCTGTGAGTCCCCAATATCTTTATTTATGAGGTCCATGATGATCCTTTCCATAGCTTTGCAGACCAAGCTAGTCAGGCTTATAGGGCGATAGTTTCCAGGATCCGTTGAGGCACCACCTTTGTGGAGAGGGACCTTCTCCCCTCTCTTCCCCTCCCCAAAGCATTTTTCTGAATATCAATGACATGAAGTAGGGCATATGATTTAGAGCCATCACATGTCCAACAAATTCTGAAAAAGTCCAATATTTCCAGATTTTCTCATTCTGTCATATTTCACAAATATAATTACTGCATTGCAATACTTCATTAAATCACTGCTTTTATTACTGTTCATCTCCATCTCTCAAATCCTGTCTCTGCTTCATTTCCAATGTACCCTTTATTCTTTTAGTGAACTCTTGTGCTCCCTTCCTTCTCTCCAACATTTTACTTTGAAACATTGGAAAAGGTTTCACAGGTGCAGTCTCTCTCTGTTTTTTATTAACGGAAGAACAAGAAGCAGAATGTCCTTCTGTTTCATGGCTCACTTTTGTTGGATAAACATTTCTATTTCTTCCTTAGCATGTACTCCATCAAAAAAGAATTTTGTCCCTCCAGGGAAGAATACATTGAAGACAGCTGGATGCAGCAGTTTGAATCTCACATCTTTGTCTTGACATTACCCGAATAGTGGAATAAATGTACTCCTCTTCTGCTTGGTGTACAATGAGTAATCATTCTCCACAAACACTCTAATGTCTCCAACATTTAGTACTCTGTCCTTCTGCCACAGTTTTGTCAGAATCAACTCCTTCTGCTGGTAGGATTGCATCTTTATTATTAAAGGTTTAGATTGCTTTTTCATAGCCAGGTTTGGAGCATACATACAATGTGCCCTTTCAACTAACAACTCCTGCTGTGGAATACCAGTCCAGTTACTTATTTGTGCTTTCATAAAATTAATGCAGTCTGTTCCTTCCAGCTTCTCTGGTATAGCTGAAAATCTCAGCTTTTCCCCACGTGGTTTGTCCTCTAATTCTATTATTTTTTTAAGCTTCTCTTCCTGACCAGTCTTATATTCAAACACAAAACATGTGAAAAATCTAAGGCTCCCGAAAAACGATGTAAAACACTTTAATCCAAATATGCTAGCCAAAATTACAAAGTAGTAAAAAAACAATTAAAAAGATAAGCACTTTCATTTTGTACATTGCCAAAACTTTGTCAGATGCCATTCCTAATTACAAAATGCATTAAATAATCCAAAAACCATATATAATCACTTATACTAACCAATAAAAATTCCCCTTTCCACCACACTTTTCTTTTATTGTCCAATAGAAAATGTACAATAGTCATATAGTGCTAGCCAATCCTAAATCGCTAAACCAAACTTTGAGTTCTGTATGAGCATTTAGACCAGGAAGTAGCTCGGAATAATCATATTGGTTTAGCCATGCATCCCAAATTTCTGATAAGTTCTGATACCCTTGATAAATGTAAGCATGGGCCTGGGAGATGAACCATTTACAGGTTACCTGTGTCCATTAGAGACATAGGTGCCAAACCAGGGATGAATTTCTGGTTTCCCATCCAGTTGTCCAAATTGCACTTGAATTGGGTTAGGGAGGAACTCTGCTTCACATGGATGGGGAGCTTGTTCCATAGACAGGTTAGTTTCTGGGATACATACCTATTTCTCCAGCAGGTCCTATTTATATCACAGGCAAGGTTTAAGTGTTTAGAATGGATAATTCTGGTGCTGTTGTTTTATTGATATGCAGAATGTCCATCAGAGTGGGGACTGAGAATGCCCTGTATGCCAGACATAGATCTCCCCTCAAAAGCCTGTATGAGACAGAATACAGGGATAGGGCCTTGAGGCAGTCTGCATAGGACATTTTACTTACGGCCTGTATTCTCTTAGTGAGGAACCTCTTTGGACATTCCAATTGTTGGATGTGCCTGGTTAGGTGCATACGTAGGGGGCATTGTACTCAATGACAGGTCTGATGAATGCCGAATTCAGTGGAGCAATGACTTCCTTGGACTTTTATTATTATTTATTTATTTATTTATTTATTTATTTATTTATTTATTTATTTATATTTGTTGACCGGGAGTGTCAGACTGGATGTAGGTCCATTTTCAGTGGAGGCCCGGGGAGAAAAGCTCCACAGTTAAAATAAACAGACAGTAGTTACATTGGATTACATAGCGATTAACAATTTACATAGCAATTACTTACAACATATTTACAGATGAAGAACATAGTACATCAGTAGACAACTAGAATCTTTATCTGTGAAGTACATAACAGACATTAACAAATGTTAAAATAAGAAGTTCCTGCTGTATAAGTACTAGGCTTATGAGCATCTGAGCTTGCTATAATCAAGGTAGTTAGTGGAGTGGAAAGAAAGGTAGTGGTTGACTTAGATGACTTAAGGTTGGATGGTTGACTTAGATGCCATACCTTTGTTTATGAGTTGTGCAACATAGAATGATTTCCTCACTACTGTATTTATAGTCTATTTAGTTATTGCAGTTAACTTTAGCAGCTGACCTACCAGCCTACCTACCCCTTAATACCCATCCATGTCCATCTAGCCAGTGCCTTCATGAAACCTTTTACTTATTCCTTCTTTATAATTTTCTCAATTGCATCTTTATTCCTTCTTTATAACTGTCTCAATTGCATCTTTTTAGAAGGTTAGCACTGCAAAGACTAATTTTTTCATGCCCCTCTTGGATTGTATAGTCTCCACCTGTCTTCTTTGCATTCTTCTGTCCTTGCCCTTATTTCTGAACAACGCACCATCTTCCTGTCATATAACATTATATAACCACATTGTCACTGTCTCTCCTTTTTAAGCCAAGAAACAAATATTGCAAAATGTTATCCATATATTTATAAGGCTTTTCACAGATGATTACAAATAATTTAGTTAAAGTTCAGTAATAAAAACTAGCTATATCTATGTGAAACATTAGTTGCATAATACATTCACCGTATTTAATTTGTTTTATACATATTTTAGATCACATTTTCTAGCAGTAAAGATCGTAATGTAAAATATTGAGTAGATTTGCTGTCTTATAGTAACATTACCACAGCAAGAGGTTCTCCCGTTCGATTCTTGGTTGGAGCGCCTTCTGTGTGGAGTCTGCATGTCCTCCCCGCGGTTGACTGGCGTTCAAAAGACATGCGTGAATGGGTGTGCTTTCGTTGAAGGTTGGGCATCGGGCTGGCACCTTGGCACCATAAAAATCGACTGCCAATCATTAGCTGACTGGAGTTCTGCTGTGGCGACCCCTAACCAGGAAAAGCTGAAAGAAGAAGAAGAAGAAGTAACATTACAGTATGTAACATAGAACGAAACGGCTGAGAAATGCAATTTTTTTAGATTGTTAATTCTTTAGACTTTGTCCATTTCCTTACTACATTTTTTACACTGTTACATATAAGAATTCCATTTTAAGCCATTTGATTCAGCAGTTTTATGAACTGATTGAATCCTTAGTAACCAAAATTATATTGCATCATATAAATCATGGAGAGAAGCTTTGTAAAATCAGTCCACCAATTTCTTCTGATTTTGAAACTTTCCAGTGCCATAACTTGTGGAATAAATTGTATTCATTCTTAGAAATAAATGCAGTACAAATGACAGATTTTGAAACTTTCCATTGTCTTAACTTGTGGAATAAATTGTATTCATTTTTAGATATAAATGCAGTACAAATGAGTAATTTAGTTAATCCTCCTTTGTGTAGTCACCTTAGGGCCCAATATGCATTATGTATCATTTTTTAGATGTACACTGTAGAGAGGGTATATTTTAATGCAGTTTGCTGATTTAAGACTATAATTTGGTATGTATGGAATGTTTTGTTAATTTCTAAACCTCATTTCACAGCTTTATGCATTGCTTGACAGTTGTGTCATAATATAATATTATTAGCAGCCACTTATGGTTACACCATTCTTTATTTACAGTGAAATTTTGGATAAGACACCTAGCTACTCAGACAGTAACCTGAACATTGTCCACCATGTATCCATGTATCCATGGTGGTGAGGAAGTCCTTCTATGTGAGACAGTTTCTAAGTAAGGACAGGGCATTCAGATCCAAGGAGGTTATAGTCCCACTATACTCAGCTCTCATCAGACCAATGACTGAGTGCAATGTACCTTTCAGCATGTACCTGATGAGGAACTTGCAACAGCTGGAGTGCCCTCAGATATTCCTTACAAAAAAAAATACAGGGTGTAAGCAACATGTCCTATTCAGATCACCTAAAAACCTATCCCTTTACTCTGTCTCTTACTGACTATTAAAGGATGATCTATGCCTAACCTATAAGGCATTCTCAACTCCAGTCGTGCTGGAACTGTTACACATTCACAAGACAAACAGCACAAGGATTACCTGATCCAAGGATCTAGACCTGGCCTGTGATGTGAAGAAAACACGCTGGAGGGACAGATATGTGTATCAGACATTATCCCCTTCTCTGGAACAGGCTATCTATTCACATGAAACAGAACCCTTCCCTGACTCTCTTCAAATGCAGTTTGGCTCAATGGATGGTGAATCATAAATTCACTCCTGGGGTGACACCTCTGTCCCTTATGGACAGGAGCAGTCTATAAAATACTCAGAGGCATAGGCACAAACCTAAGCCATCCTCTAGTCCTTAGGTATTGACAATTTGGGTAAATGCAGGTAAAAATGGCTAGGCTTGTAAGGGCTCTTGAGCCATTAGCCTAGTAATCTCCCATGAACCTATTGTTTAGTATAGTGCTACCATACTATCTCAAAAGTATTTTCTTAATAAAAAAAAATATATTATACAGCATACTCATATTTCACTTCCGACAGACAATTCAAAATTCAAGCAACAAAAATAACATGCAGTTGAGTTTGCTATAAAAATCTCTCAGAAATGTCCATGTTACAGCAGTTCCAAATAATCTGCCTACATCTTCCAGATCCTAGATTTCGCAAAGTTCATCTACAACACATCTGCTCATAGTCACCACTCTACGTGCTGGTTCTTCTGTCATTTTAGAAACTATTTTTTTTCTCTTTAACAACAGTGGCTCTCTAATGTCTGTCCTCTCCCTGCCAGACATGCTGACATCTATCTCTCACTGACTCTTCCTTTTATAATAAGGGATGTTTGGCTTCATTCACTCAGATCAGAGATAGAAACTTCTCCTAGAATTTCCCAAAGCTGTAGCTCCACACACACCCCACAGTAATCCCTTAATGGCACTATATCACATGATGTCCCTCAACTATGACTATTGGGTATGAAAACAATTGGCCAGCCAGATCCTACATTGTTTAGCCCAAAAATCCCTTAGCAGATGGTTATGTTTTTAGCACTCCAGAGTGGGCACCATCTGGCAGTGTATCTGGCTTGGATCACCTAACACTATGCATAGAATAGTGGGATGTGCTACTAGTAGTCTCAGCATGAACACCCCAACTGCATCTATATCCAAGATGTCCCATACTGCCCTTAACACTGGGTGGCATTGCAGTGGACATCCATAAGAAGCAGATGTGAGCCAGCCCAGGGAATAGTACTGGTTATGCTGGATGGCTGCACACAGGCATCTACAGCCTTGTGCTACCTCTCCATAATGATGCACATGTGGCCCAAGCAGTCCTGCAAGTTGGCATGCAGCCCATGTACTACCCTAACTACCTCAACTATGGCTGCATAGTTCTTTGCCTGTCCCCATATAATGACCCTACACAGTCATTGTAGAGTGGTCATAGAAACAATCAGATCAAGAGGGAGTACTATCTATGTCATGGCCAGCCACCACTACCCTGACGACTGAGGTCTTCTTCATGCTTGATGGAAATGGGTGATGAGCAAGGGTAATTCTGCCACTGGAGATGGGGGTTGTCCCTGAGTGCTGACCTCACCTTGCCCTAACATAGCATCCTAGTCTGAGGTGTGGGTTGCAGAGATACATTGTTGATCTCTCTGAATACGTATCTCGGGCAGGTATGTGCCTTAAATTGAGCAGCATCTTACCTTCACCAAGGATGATGCCGCAGTATGAACAAAACATGACTAACTCCAATAACTGGCTTAGTTTCTGGTGTTTTTCCAGGGCAATTCAATATTTGTCAGCATGGGAGGACATGGTTAACAGACCACATTGTTTTGCAAAGGATGGTCTACACCTTTCTCCCCTAGGCTTCCAAATGTTGGCTAAAGGTTTATCCATCCCTTAGAGCCTTTTTTAGACAATGTCAAATTGACATTGTGACATAGCAAATAAAACCCAAAGAAACCTAAAGCTGTTGTAGGTCAATGCTAGGAGCCTAAACAAGAAACTCCACACCCTACAAGCTCTCCTTAACCTAGAGAATATATACATTTGTGCTGTTACCAGGACATGGTTTAAATCCAAAGAAGTTGCTCCTGCAGTACAAGGCTTCAGTGCCTTTCATACTTTTGGACCATCAGCTGCACAGATGGGGATATAAGGTAGAAGACTTTCAATCTATATTAGCAGTAAGCATAACTCTACATTGGTTGTACAGGATGATGCTCTATGATTTATCCACATGCAAATCACCATAGACAAAGTCCCATACCATATCCTAGCAAGCTATAGGTCACCCTCTGTATCCCTCAAATCCCATAGCTCATACTTAGACCTAGTGGAGACACTCACCATTTAACCAAATACACTATTCATGGTTGACTTTAACTACCCATCTATAGACTGGGAAACATACATTGCCTCATACTCGCAGGCACAACGATTCCTAGACTTTATTAACACAAGTACCCTTGACCAGACACTGTACACACACATCAGAGTTTCAAGCATACTGGACCTGGCACTCACCAATTATGGGAAAGTGCTGCTGTGGTACCTATGCTTGTTTTGGTTGTAGAGCATGTCATACCATTTGTAAGCAACATCACTTTAAACATCCTATTTATGACTTTATATTTGAACCTAAACATTACGCTGATTGTAAAACTGGGAATATAATATATCCGGCTACCTGTGAATCATGTGTATGTTTTTATGTAGGGAAAACAAATAAGATGTTAAAGACTAGAATCATGAGGCATCTGTATGATATAAGGATACAAAATCTTAAAAATGCCCTAGCTAGACATATCGGGGAGAATAAAGGGCATATATTTATCTTTAAAGTATTACAATGTATTACAATGAATAATAGAGGGGGTAATCTTGTTAATTTAACAGAAATTGCTGAAACCAGATGGATACTTAGGCTACAGGCAGACAAATATCCAGGTTTGAATGGTTGTCTGCCTTTAAGACCTATATTGAAAGGGGGAAAATTGAGATCTTAGGTGTTAATGTTTTAATTGAATGTTTTAATGTATTTAAATACTGATTTTGATTTCATTGATATGAATCTGATGAAGCATTTTGTAAACGTGAAAGTGCTCATTCTTTGCTTTTATTGTTTTCTGAACGTATTAATGTTTTAATTTCTACTGCTGTGGTAGCTGTTTATGCTTTTATGGTTTATGTTTACTATGTGTCTGCATTCGTGGCTTTTGTTTGTTCCCTAACCGTTTTATTGGTTTTATTATTTGTAATTATAAAACATTAGAAATGTATATGTAAAGGACATTAAAGGCAGCCCTCACCAACAGAGGCAGCAGAATGTGTATCATAGTTTTTAGGGAAGGAAATGCTTTGTTTTGTTTTTTTTTTTTTTATGCCATGACCCCTCATTGCCAAATGTATGTCAATTTAATCAGTGTGGCAGAAATAGTATATGAATTATATCCACTAGTTCAGTATAAAAGCATTTGCAGCAGATCAGTCTCTGTCATCATGCCTAGCATCTCATGGTGTACAGAGGGATATAGTTTTCTCAGAATAACATTATATAAATAGCTCTGTGTGTCAACAGCCCAGGCTCTAATAGTGTGTACCTTAGAATATTTCTGGCTCTTTGAGAAAGTTTGGCTTGGTGTACTAGAGTCCTTGACCTTTTCTGATGAATCCCCACTGTGTTTTGAATTGATTTGAAAAGAATCTGTGTCAACTCTTGTAAAATGCAATTATTTATTAGGTATTTTATTTCGAAAGGGATACAAAAGCATTCTTTCTTACCAAGAGTTATTTTCTTCAATGGACGCTTCAAGTTTTCTAGCAAATTGTCCTTTACCATTGAATCCTATGCATAATATTACCACTGAATTTGTGATGATGTAGAGGCTTGACCTTCTGTGGCTTGGTTTGTGTTTATTTTAAAACAAACACTAGCAGTTTCTGGGGAATGAAATTCTAAATTCTTTGCCTCTACTGTTTTATTTAATCTGACAGTATTTCTTCAAATATTCTTTATGCCATTATGTCATTAAAGGGTTTCTTTGTGCAAATGCAATTATGATGAACAGCTCAGTGTAATAACTCGCTCAGTTTTCCTAATGGCATATAGTACCACCAGTCTTTCTTCATAGTCTTGTAATTTAGTTATTGTTAATATTGTTTATCTTTTCTTCACTGCTGGAGGGTTTAAAGCTTTGTTGTCTCCTTCAACATTTATTGGTGTAGTCAGCTTTAAATTCAGAGCTGGAGGCAAATGTTTTTGCAGGAATGTTATAAGATCCTTATTTTCTAGTCTTCCTTTAAAGTCTGTTATTCTGATATTACTGCTCATAGTTCATAAATCATCAAAATATTAATTGAGAAATCAGTTTAGAATGATTTTAAAGGCATGAGTTATTTTCTTCTGTGACTGAAGCATTTATATTTATGACTGATTCAAGAAAAGGTGTTTTAGGTTTTTAATAAGCCAGTTTTGTTTTTATTATAGTGATGTTCTGTTCTAAATAATGCCCTGTTTTGGGAAATTGTGGTGGATATGACAGAATGTTTATTTTCTCACAAATAAACTGCAACTGTAGCATTCTGTCACACCCGTGGGGCATTTCACACATATGTACTTGAAGAAATCTGACTAAATCTGATTAAGACAGCTGAAAATTGACTTTTACTTCCAACGGTATTCTTAACTTCAGCCAGTTGTTTCTTTGTAAAATACAATCAGGACAATCAGGACCTTGAAATGTTTGACCTAATAATTTGGCTAAGATGTCACTAAAGAAAACAAGTGACAGTTTTTTCAAGCTGGATTCCCTTTAACAGTAGATTTTCTTACAGAAACTACCTGGGGAAATAAAACCTTCAAAAAACAGTCCATGCATTTAAACTCAAAAAAAAAAAAAAAAAAAAAACCTTCAGGATTTTCTTAACAACATCTTAAAGACAATTTTGCCTTCAGATCTCAGGAACAAAAGGTTTAAGTAATAGATTAAATTATTAGAACAAAAGCACACAGCAGGAGTTCAGAGCTATTTCTCCACCTTGCTCACTAACAGAGCATGGTCAGAAAGGCACAGTGACAGAGCAAAAGGGGACAAATTAGATAACCGACTGGACACAAGAGCCTCTTCTCAGGAGCCCTACCTGGTTATGTAATTTGCTAATAGTCAGACAGTATGCTAATAGTGTCTGAGAGTATGAAACATGTTAGGAACTCAGAATCTTAATTCTCTGAGCTAAACTGCCCAAAAAACTCAAATTATTCTTTGTCCTCACCGGGTTTAATTGGCATTACAATAGCCCCTTCACAAAGACATAAAATAAGAATATGAATTAACCACATTTTTTTCTTCTAAAAGGATTTTAGAAATTCCTGATATTTCATCAATGTATTTGTTAAACTCTTTCTTAACAGACTTTATTTAAGTGTTCAATATCACTTAGCAAAGATAGCAGAATAAAACATACATTTACATATAACTTCCCATCTTCCTGACAAGGTTTAAAATCAGCAAAACAGATTAAGAATATTTATTTTACACAACATAGACACCCTCAGACAGGCACAGTTGCCACAAAGTTCCTTTACACTTAAGTATCAGCCATGTGACAGGAACTTGAACAGCATCAAATGTTTAAGATGGTATAAAACAATGTTTCTTCTGTGGATGAGACACCAAACTAAGCAAAATGCTGAGGTGAGTGCCAATCGATCCTGAGAAATTAAACTAAAATTTGAAATGCTCTCACTATTTACTATATCCTTTAGTTTTGTGTCATTTCCAGCCAAATAAGAAAGCACTCTGCTATGAATCAACGAACTGCCAAAACTTTGAAGTAGTAATATGTATGTGTGTGTATATATATATATATATATATATCCATTGCTGGCAAAATCTATTGTTATAACTTCAAAAGCAAGACTTTCTCTTGTGGCTGTAATCTTAGATGCTGATCCTTCATATGACAAACCCCCGGATTTACGAAAGCTTGCACGGAGTGCAAGAGGAGTGTAGGAGCTCACACCGGCAATATGTCTGCCATGCAATCCAGGTACAGCTGGCAGGGGAGTGCACAAGAGCTGCTAAAGCTACTCTTGCACGGACAGCGTCATGGTATGCAAATTACCTCATTTGCTGGTGAAAGCCATGCAAATTAGGTAAATTTGTGATCCAGGAAACACTAACCTGTCTGTGGAAGATTAGTGTTAGCTGCAGAAATGTACTCCATTGGTAACGGAGTACATTTCTGCAAATAGCTAAACTGAGCTATGATAGCTCCAAATAAAGGATGCATACAGTTGAGGAAGCATGCCAATGGCCAAATATAAGGCCATTGGCATTATATAATGTTTAAAAATATAACAATTTAACCCCCCCAATCTCCGATGTTTAAGCATAGCGCAACACCGCGCAAACGTGCAATGCTTATAAAAACAAGAAAATAATTAAAAAAATGCCAAAAATAGGCATTTTCCCTAAAAAGCTTATTCTGCCATGCAGGTGAATGGCAGGCTGAAGACAACATGGCCACTGAGTAGTGGTTGCTAAGGGGGAAGCTCAGTGTGAGAGATGTAACCATGCATTACTAGGCAGACTTTGCAAATGAGGATAAGGATAGTGAATCCCAATTTTCCCAAGCATGTGAGGCATGTCCCAAGAGTGTAAGAGTAGGAGTAGGTGAGTAGAAGAGTAGAATATAGGTGACATCATGAGGGGAGGTGTCAGACAGGCTGTAAGCTAATTGGAGCACAGTGGCTGTGTTTGCTTTGAGTTGCTCAGGATTGCAAGAGGCATGCCTACAGTTGTCCTGTTTGTAAACCTCAAACCAAAGGTGCACACTGTCAAAAGATAGGAAACTCCTTGCAAACATGCACACAGCATGTGCACTTGTGTCTGCGCGTTTGTGCTTGTTTGCACGGCACTGCCCCCGGGGCGGAAACAGCAGGCAAAAGGAAGGAAAAGAAGTAGGAAGTTAACCAAGGAGAACTAGCAGATCTGCCAGGTGAAATATATCAGAATCAGTCAATTACACAGGCAGCAGACTAGCCCAGCCCAGCCCAGCACTTTAAACTCTGCAAACACCATTCCCCCCTGTTTTTTCTCAAGAACTCTGCAAAACTGCAGTATACAAAGAGGGAAAGCTTAAAAAGCTTAAGTCAGACAAAATGTTAGGGGCTGCTCTTGCTATCATAATCCAACATGTGCAAGGTGCTGAGGGTGGTGATGTTGTGAATGCTGCTGAGCAACCCACAGTGAGGAGACGGAGAAGAGTGTACAGATCCAGGGTAACCTACCAGGGGCTACATGAGCTGGAGATAGTGGAGCACTATTGGGTGGACAGAGACCTCCTACGGCAAATTGTTGAACTTTGCTGGCCACACCTCACGCACAGAGCCAACAGAGGGGAACCAATCCCAGTGGATACCAAGGTATGTGTAGGCCTAAGAATACTAGCTACAGGTACCTTCCAAAGACCAACTGGTGATATGATGGGGATTTCACAGGCATCAGCATCCAGGGTACTCCACCAGTTCCTGGATGCCATGTCAGCACATGTTGGTGACCATGTATATTTCTCCAATTCCCGTGAGGCATTGGCCAGCAATATCGTCTTTTCCACCAAATAGCAGAATGCCCTGAGGTAGTGGGTGCAATAGACTGCATGCACATGTGCATCAAAGCACCACCCGATGAGTGGGGTAGGGTCTACATCAACTGCAAGGGCTTCCCCTCCATCAACTGCCAGTTTGTGTGCGATGCCCAGGGCATAATAATGAATGCGTGTGCTGAATGCCCTGGAAGCTATCACGATTCCCACATTTGGCATCTGACCTAGCTGTACCAGATATTTGCCAATGGGGATATCCTTGAGGGTCTCCTAGTGGGGGGTGCTGGATATGCACTGGAGCCATGGCTGATGACACCCATCAGAAATGCACACACACCCCTGAACAAGAACTCCATAATGAGGCACACGCATAAACAAGAAACATAATTGAGCGTGTGTTTGGGATGCTCAAGTCATAATTCCGGTGCCTGGACACATCTGGTGGAGCCTTGCAGTACTCACCAACTACATGTACCCAAATTGTTATGGTATGTGCCATGCTACACAATATGATCCTGCGGAAACAGCTGCAGCAGGAACAGCCCCCCACCATTGCCAAGGCCTGCACAGGCACAGCATGACTTGGAGGAGGAATAACCTGAGCCTGCCCCAGTAAGCAGAAGGTGGCATGCCCAGTATGCCCTGGCCTTAGCAAAGAGGCAACACATAGCACATACACTGACTCAGTAGGAACCCTGGAAATGACACCTCTCTCTGACTCGCACATACAGTAAAAGGGATGCCTAACTTGACACTACCTATTTTCAAACATGTTTAGGGAGTGTACTATGTGAATCCGACATAGGCAGCCCTGCAGCACCACCTGAGGCATGAGTTACCTATTTTAAGCAATATAAAGCACTGCTAAGCACATTTTACCAGTATTGAGAATATTTAAATACAATTGGGCGTAGCTGCGCACCGCGCTAACCAGCCCAACATCGGGCAACATCGGGCAAAGTTGGGCAACATTGGACAAAGTCCAGCAAAGTCAGGTAAACGCACTCACACCTGCTTTACTGTTCCTTAACCAGTCAGGTCTGCCCAGCAGGAAAATAAAAAGCAGTGACAGGGCTCGAACTCAGGATACTGTGCACTATAGCCACAGTACTGAACCACTAAGCCATGACAGCATTTCACTGGCACAGACACAACTTAAGTCACTCACACATACCAGTTGGGGGGGGTCACATACCTAACAGTCACAGCTAGCAGGACAATTGTAGACAAACACAAACAAATGCTGTATCATGCCCTCTGAAGAGGCATATGAGTAACCTCCCCCCAGGCCTATGCAGACAGATAACAGCAGGCCAGGCAGTGTGATGTGGGTTGGGTAGGCTATGAAGTTACAAACTAATATGCGTATAATTGGAAGCTAAGGTCTGTAGTACAGTGGTATGCCTCAAGCCAGTATGATAGGCAACAGTGCAGACTGAAATGGAGTACCTGACATAGCAGTGCAGGCCTTGCAAATGTGTATAAGTGTCAGGTGTACCCCTCATCATATGTACACCCACAGTAACTGTCAGGTGTGCCCCCCGGGTAGAAATGTACAAATAACAGCTGTCCCCCCTGTATGTAGAAATGTTGATAAGTCTATGCAAATTGCCTTATGGAAGCCCTGCAGCCACAGCGTGCTTCCTGTCAATGTACAACACAAGGGTGAGCCCTGAAGTAAAAACCAACTTGAATTTTCACACACATATATAGTATATATATGCCCATAGTGGGCATGCTCACACACAAACAAATTTAGCAAATGTCAGTCAACAACATACTGAAAGGTCATACTGGGCATGCTCACACACGTAAACAAACAAAGCAAATTTCAGTCAACAACATACTGAAAGGTCATACTGAGCATGCTCATACACAGGCCTTGTTTGAGTACAGCAGTGGGCCACACATATCTGGCAGTTGCAGTTCTTACTCCAGACACATGTCACTATTCACAAATCCTGCCTTGTGCACACAGTGATATGAAAACAGACCCATATAATATATTGGACCCCTGTCATAATCAAACTATGTAATACAAGTACTTAAGTTGTTCAAAGAAAGTGAAAATCCAAGGAAGATCAATAAATCTCCGATCAGTGTCATCAAGAAACAATGAGCACTCCTAACATTATTCAAGCCATGTTCTGCCAAAAATATTGCCAAAGAGTTCATAGAGAACCATGAAGCTTTCTTTAGCTATGTCATAAATATCAGTGTAAACTCATATATGTTCTGACTCAGTGCAAAGTGTAAATGAATACATGTACATGACTGACATTGCCAACATCTTGTCAGACAGGTTCATACATATTTACCCCCTCTCACTGACAAAAGGGCCCATTACCATACCTGGAGATTGTGAAAACCCAGAAATCACATATACAATGGTTAAACAGCTCTATCCAAACCTAAAAACATGGTGTCTATGGGATGACATGGTGTCCCTGGCTGTGTCATATGTGAACTCCAAAACAAGCAGACCCTGCACCTGAACAGTCTGTTGAGACTCACCCTCTGTACAGGATATGAAACTGTTGAATGGATTACAGCAATGTTTGGCACACTCAACAAGTGTTGGTGCACAACAGACCATGGGAACTATTGTCTTATAAGCCTAATAAGCCTGATCTTCAAGGCCATGGAGTCCATCATTATGAAACTCATAAACAGAGCTATTGGGAACCTACAAACACCCAACCCTACCCATTTTGGTTTGGTCAGGGGTAGATCATGGTCCCTAAACCTGCTAGACAGTTTTTGAGGCAGTTAACCAGGACATACATCAATGAATGAGCTCCACATGGCCTACATAGACATTGAAAAGCCCTTTTCCAACATACCACATACATGTTGTATCCATAAAATCAACCACCTGTGTATAAACATGTATGTCATCTGATGGATTGCCAACTGGGGCACAGATAGATCCCACAAGGTAAGAATTGTGGTCTCCCTGTTGGACTGTAAGCTGGTAACAACTGCTGTCCCCCATGGCTCAGTCCTGGGACCCCTCCTGTCTGGTGTATACTTTTCAGAAATACAGTCAAACACACGAGGGCTATGGTTAGCAAAGTTTGTGGATGACTGCAAAAAGGTTGTCATAATCGATGTTTGGGACAACAGAGACATCCTTAAAAAGGGTCTCAGTCAGACAGATGTGGTGTCAAAATTATGGCCTCGAGCTATAGTCATACAAATACCACATAGGTGCCAACACTCTAAATATGGAGGTAATAATAAGGGATCTATGGACACGTGGATAGTCATCTCTACTTTCAGAAACACATTCACAAAGTGGTTAGAATATCATGCTATGTGTTCCCACAAATTGCCAAAGTCTTTGCATGTAGGTCAAAGGAGGTTCCCTCTACTCATCAGTCATCAGACCCATCAGAGAGTACCACGACACACTTGCGATGAATCTGACTAGGCACCTTCAGCAGCTGAAAAGACCACTGAAGTACTTCAACAAGAGGATTACTGGCCTCAAAAAGTTGCCCCATGCAACAAGATTGAAGTAACTTAATCTGTACTCTGTTGCATACTGTCTACTCAGGCGATCTCTGCCCAACAGACAGGTCCATGTCCAATGCAAAACTGATGTACATGCTCTATCTGAAGTAAACCCAAGCTCACTGTGCCACATGCTCTAGGGATATAATCATCACAACAATAAACAGAACATGTTGTAGGGATACATTACTAACTCACAGACTTCCCTTGCTTTGGAACAGGCTCCCAATTTACATTAAGCTGAGTCCCTCACTGACACTCTTCCAGAGGAGCCTTGATGAGTGTATGTGAAACTGAACTATCACACCATAGATCACTTCAT
The DNA here is from genome assembly GCF_019279795.1 of Protopterus annectens. Taxonomy (NCBI): domain Eukaryota; kingdom Metazoa; phylum Chordata; order Ceratodontiformes; family Protopteridae; genus Protopterus; species Protopterus annectens. The sequence goes on from NC_056733.1 coordinate 204,272,678, forward strand.
CAGCTCTACTACACAGAGACATAGGGAACTAACCCCATGTGTGGTGATAGCTGCACACTCTGGCCATACTAATATATGCCTTCAGGCAGATAGCCTATTACCTACCTATGTACCTATATATGTAGGGAGAACACAGTATAATAGGCCAAAGATGAATGGGCAAAGATGTGTGTAAGAGGGTGACCATGACAGAGAGCCATTCAAGACTGTCCCACCCAGCACACATCCCAATGGCACAAAAGACATGAGGTGCACATCTCACCCACTATACATAATAGTCACCAGTATCTGTAAGCATTACAGTGTATGTGGTGCATGTGCCTGCTGTACAACATGACTGTACAATGAAGTACACATCTACTATCTGTAGACATGTACCTGTCACATAGGTTCATATGTATGTAGTAGACTATCTTCATGAAGGCATATATTAGCCTAGGCAAGTTGTGCAGCTTTCACCACCCCATTGGTTAGTCTCCTAAGCCCTAGTTCTAATAGTTAGTACACTCAGCCCCTTTCTAGTGGGGCTGCTGATGTGATGCCTGGCGTGAATTGTCTGTTTCCCATCCACTCATCAAGGTTCCTATTGAAGAGTGTCATCGAGGGGCTCTGTCTGATGTACATTGGGACTCTGTTCCACAGTAAGGCAAGTCTCTGGGATGGTACTCTATCCCACCAGCATGTTGTATTCATTGTTGTGATGAGGTTCATATCCCTGGAGTGTGTAGTGTGACTCAATTTTGTTATCCTTAGATGGAGCATGTTCAACAGTTATGTGTTGGACATGGCTCTGTATATTAGGCAGTGTGCCTCTGAGTAGATGGTACGCAACGGAGAACAGATTTAGTTTTACCAGTTGTGTTGCATAACACAACTGTTTTAGGCCAGTAATCCTCTTGGTGAGGTACCTCTGTGGTCTCTCCAGCTGCTGGATATGCTTAGTCGAGTACATCCAAAATGGTGCATTGTACTCTGAAGACTTAAGAGTAGAGGGCCACCACTACCTCTTTTGATCCTGATGCAAGCCCTTTGTTGATTAGGTGGGCCACATAGGATTTCCTAATCACTTTGGCAACATGGTTGTCAAAGGAAAGATGACTATCTACTTGTGTCCCCAGATCCCTTATTACCTTGTCAGTTTTTAGGGGGTAACACCTATGTGGTAGTTTGTGGGTACTTTGTTTTCCCCAAAGGGGATTCATTCACATTGAGCTTGAGGCCATGATTCTGACACCACACATCTGTCTCATAGAGTCTCTTCTGGAGAATATTTGTGTCATCCGGGGAATCTTCTGAGAAGTTTATACCAAACAGGAGGGGCCCCAGGACTGAAACCTGGGGGACACCAGTTGCTACCGGTTTAGAGTCTGACATGTAGCCAGCAACTCTTAATTTGTGGGATCTATCTGTGAGCCAGTTTGCAATCCATCTTGTGATGTATGGATTTATGCCCAGGTTGGTGAGTTCATCTATGATACCTGACTGGGAAAAGGTGTAAAAGGCCTTAGCAAGGTATAGGTAGGCTGTGTGGAGCTCCTTTCAATCATCTGCAGCCTGGGTAACTGTCTCAAAGAAATCCACCCAGTTCAGGAGGCATGATCTGCATTTAACGAAACCAAACTGGGTGTGCTCAACTGTGTGAAGGTTCCCAATGTCTTTATTATTGACTTCCATTATGATTGGCTCCATTGCCTTGCATATCAGACTCATCAGGCTCATAGAGCGGGAATGCCAAGGGTCTTTTGTGGCCCCACCCCTGTGGAGTGGGAAGAACGTTGCTGTGCAACATTCTATGGGTACATATCCTGTAGAGAGGATGTAGAGAGAGGTGTAGGTAACCTTGCTGAATATGGATACATCCCCACCCTATGTGTTATGATCCAGGTTCTGATGCTGGAATGAGAAATATCCTGGTAGTGCTGGTGTGCTCTCTGGAGCCTTGAACTAGGTTTCTTTTACTGCACAGATATCAATCTTCTCCTCTCAAGTGTGTGCATTTGGAGGCTGAGACGTCTGGCAATGAGTAGCATTTAGCTCACTTTGTGGTTATTTGTGTTGGTTATGGGGTTTGGTTTGTCCTGAGTGACCAGTGTTCCACACCTGAAGTCAATGCCTCATTGGTCCGATCCCACCATAAGCTAATTACCCTACATATTCACATTCTGCCCCCACCCCCCATTAAGGAAACCATGTTAAAAAATTTCTCCAAAGCCAACTTCATGCTTCTTAAGACAGAAGTGGTGAACTTCATGACACCCATGCAGATGGACAATACAGTTACGACTACTGAATCCTACACAATTGCACTTTATAAGCACTTACATGAGTGCATGGATTGTGCTATCCCAAACAGAACCAAGACACTATCCTCCAAAAAAGGAAGCCAATCTGGTGGTCCCCTGCCATAAACAAACTATACAATAGAAGGAAGAAACTGTTGCAAAAGGGAGTAAAATCCCATGAGTGGAGGAGCTCCCTGGTCAGCCTCAGTAAGAAGCTGCGATCCCTGATACAATCCTCCAAAGCTAGTTATGAAAACAAATTGCCACTGATTCTAAAGACAACCACAAAGCATTTTATAGCTATGTCAAGAATCTCAATGGCAACACTCAGATCTGCTCTGAGTTACAGCACAATGCACTAAATATACAGACTCAACTGATGCTAACTTTACCCCCCCCCCCACCCATTAAAGAGCCCATCTCTATACTGGAAGAATGCAAAGTTCCTGTAATCACAGCTGCACAGGTAAAAAACACACTCTCCAAAGCCAGGAACACAGCATCCATGGGACCAGACAACATCCCAGGCTGCGTTCTACATGAACTACAGAATGAGCTGGCACCACACCTAAGTACCATGTTCAATCATAGCCTCACCTTAGGCTTAGCGCCTGCTGAATGCTGCACTGCAATGGTTATCCCACTACACAAGGGGGGAGCCACCACGGACCCTGGGAACTAGTGTCCCATTAGCCTGATGAGCCTGGTCTGCAAGGCCATGGAATGTATCATCATGGAACTTATAAACAAAGACATTGATAATCTCCAATCTCTGGACCCCAACCAGTTCAGGTTTGTAAAAGGCAGATCATGTCTCCTAAACTTGATAGACTTCTTTGAAGCAGTCACCAAAGCCGTAGACAAGGGTAAGGTGGTTCACACAGACTATATATATCTTACCAAGGCTTTTGACACCATCCCCCACTCTGAAATTATAGATAAACTCACTAAACTAGGTATAAATCCCTATGTTACAAGATGGGTTGCCAACTGGCTCACTGACAGAACCCACACTGTGAAAGTACAGACTCCAAATCCGACTTCAGACCAGTGACAAGTGGAGTACCACAGGGTTCAGTCCTGGGTCCTGTCGTGTTTGGTATCTACTTCTCTGAAGTACAGGCTAACACAGAAGGTCTTTGGCTAATGAAGTTCACAGATGACTGCAAACTAGGAGCCATAATTGAAACTACTAACGATGTGGACATCCTACAAAAGGGCCTCACTGAGACAGACACCTGGTGTCAAAGCCATGGCCTCAAGTTCAATGCCAAAAAGTGCATTGTCATCCCCTTTGGTAAAAACTCTGTACCCATGAACTACAACATAGGCGGTAGTATACTTAACACCAAAAGTGTGATAAGAGACCTTGGGATACAGGTGGACAGTAGTCTCTCCTTTGATAATCACATCGCCACAGTAGTCAGGAAATCCTTCTACGTGGCACACCTCATCACAAAAGGTTTCTCATGCAGAAAAAAAGAGGTCATTGTTCCCCTCTACTCATCACTCATTAGATCCATTATAGAGTACAACGCCCCTTTTGGTATGTACCTCACAAGACACCTACAACAACTGGAAAGGCCACAGAAATACCTCACAAAGAGGATTACTGGCCTCAAACACATGCCCTACACAGACCGTCTCAAAAAACTCCAGCTTTACTCCGTCACATATCGCCTACTCAGAGGTGATCTCTGCCTAACATACAAAGCTATATCAAACCCAGAGCTGTTGGACATGCTCCACTTAAAGAAATCCCAATCCCTCTGAGCTACACACTCTAGGGACCTAAACCTTGTCACCACAATAAACAGGACATGCCGGAGGGATAGATTTCTGTCCCAGAGACTTCCCATACTCCAGAATAAACTGCCTATCTATATCAAATAAAGCTCCTCATTAGCACTCTTCAAGAAAAATCTTGATGATTGGATGGGAAATAGGAAATTCACCCCGGGGATTACTTCTGTGTCTCTGCTTGACAGTGGCACAGGAAAATACATTTCTTGGGTGGCAAAAGACAGGATACCTTTTTGGCTGGGCTTGTATAGGCCCCAGGGCTGATAGTCTAGTACCTACCTATAAACCTATGAACCTTTGAGCCTTGCCTAAAAAAAGATAATATGGGGACAGCAAGAGCCTTGGCCAGTATTCAGAAGCATAGGGTTGACAGTGCAAACCATCTCTAGTGAAGCAACGAGGCTTGTCTATCATGTCATCGCAGGCAGACAGAGACTGGATCCCCTTTGAATGACACCAGAAGCTCAGCCAATTGTTGAAGTTTATCATCTTTCTGTTATATTGCAGTATCATGTAGGAGAATGTAAGATACTACTCAAGGTCAGGGTCATACCAGCCTGGGCTACATGATCATAGAGCTACTATATAGCTCTTGTCATGTTGTCCTGGGAGGTATGTCTCAGATCATTCACACTGACATGTACAAAGAACACATCATATGTACTTGTTCTGGAGTGACGTGAGTGCTTGTGTTATGTGGTGGATCATAGCACCTGACAGACAACTGACAGTAACCTTCCCCTTGTCCAGCCGAGTGAGTGGAACATGTGTGCCTGACTATGGAGTCACCTATTACTAGTGTGTTGGGTATGTTGTTTTGCCTTAGGGCCTGTTGTGAGACACACTGCTTTGGTGTATTATGTGTTTTCTGGCGTATGCTTGGAAGTGCATGTTGCTTGCTTGTCTGCTTAGGAGGACACTCTATCTTTTTCAGATTAATATTTGTATTCTCCAAGCATGGTAATGTGTATTTATGTGTGTGTTTTGCTGGTGCTTATATTGTAGGTCTATGTGAGACTGTTGGTGTTGTGGTTGTATGACCCTATTCTTCTTGACTGTACTGTCCAGTATTGGGTTGACAAAGCTTAGCCACCGGTTTGACCCTGTTTGTGCCAGCATGTGGTGCATTAACCCATATATGATATTATCATGGCCTATGCATACAATACACTCACAATACACCTAGTATGATAAGCCTGCTGAGGTTAGCAAATGTGAAAAAAACCTTTGGGCAAACTGTCAGCAAGTAATGTCTGTATTGCACCCTGTAACTCCATATTGCTTGCTTAAGTGTAAAGACTTACTTAGTTTGGATTAAGAAGCCCGCACTTGCCAATTGTGTGTGTGTGTGTGTGTGTGTGTGTGTGTGTGTGTGTGTGTGTGTGTGTGTGTGTGTCTGTCATTCTCTCCCTGGGGAGAGAGCAACCTTTTTGGAGACTACTCACACCCCTTAAAAGTGGTATACTCATCTTTGTCAAGTCTGATGATGTCACCATCCTACAAATATACCTGTGGGAAGGTGAAATCCCAGTAATGTATATAGCGTGTCGTGTAAATGCATACTGCTGTAGTATCATAATGTAATTAGGAAGGAGTTTGAATCTTGCACTTGCTGATTGTGAGTGTGTGCTCCAGGTGTGTGACACCATTGGTCAATGTAGAGTGGGTTCTGATTTTTCTAGTGTATGACATATCACAATGACAACTGTATGTGCATTGCACATGTAAGGTAGCTGTGGGGCAAAGACATATACATACATGTGACCTCAATTATTTCATAGGTGGGTACTCTGCTTTCTCCATGAAAGCATCTGTTATCTTTGCCAGAGTGTGCTGGCGCTTTCCAGACCTTAGGTCACTTCTGAATGCTTGTGACAAGCTTGGCCACTACAGTTATCCCTGGGCTACATCTTCTGTTTCACATCCACTCATCACGGTTTCTTTTGAAGAGTGTGAGTGAGAGTTTATGCTTGAGGTATATTTGAATCCTGTTCCAAAGTAAGCAAAGTCTGGCAAAGATGGCTAATCATTATAGGTGTGCAACAACCTCTGTGGATCTGCATGCAAACCCTTTATTGCTTATGTGCTCCACAGAGGGATTTCCAAAACCCTTTGGTAATGTGATTATCAAAGGAGAGATGACTAAACACATGGCTCTATGTATACATTAGTACCTGTTCCACATTTTGGGGGCTACTACCTATGTGGTACTCTGGGGATACTTTGTTTTCTAAAATTGGATAACTATGCTTTCTTTGGCTTATAGCTTTACAGCATGAGTTTGACACCAGGTATCTGTCACTATGATACCCTTTTGGAGGATGTGTGTGTCATCTGGAGAATAAAGTATAGCCCACAGTATGCACTTTCATCAAACGTGGGCAGACATATCCCTACTGTGTTTGCTTGTACCTAAGAAAGCTATCTGCCAAACAGGAGTGGTCCCAGGACTGAATGCAGGTGAATACCACTTGTTACTGGCATAGAATTGTACATGGAGGCTGCACATGTTACTATGTGTCCTACATCTGTGCGTCAGTTGTCAATCCATCATCTAACAATCGTTTACGGTCAGTCTGTTGAGGTTATGTATAATACCAGAATGTGGGATGGGTATGAATTGCTGGTGAGCTATAGCTTGGCTGTGTGGACCTCCCCTCCCTCACCTATAGCCTTGTTAACTGTCTTGAAGTCTACTAGGTGCAGGAGCCATGATCTGGCTTTTAGAGAACCTAAGTGGGTATGGTGCAGTGTTTGCAGGTTCATAATGTCTCTGTTAATGAGTTCCATAATGCTGTGCTTCATAGCCTTCCAGATAATGTTTGTCTGGCTTATAGGGTGAGAGTTTCCAGGATCTGTTGTAGTTCTACCCTTAATCAATTTATGTTAACATTTGCACTGGGTGTGACGAGGGTGGACAGGATTAGGAATAAGTATATTAGAGGGTCAGCCCAGGTTTGAAGGTTAGTAGACCAAGCCAGATAGGCAGGATTAAGTTGGTTTGTACATGTGCTGAGGAGGGATGCAGAGTATATTGTGAAACAGATGCTAAGGATGAAGCTGCCAGGTAACAGGAAAAGAGGAATGCCTAAGATGAGGTTTATGGCTGTGGTGAGAGAGGACATGCAGGTGGATGGTGTGACAGCGCAAGATGCAGAGGGCAGGAAGAAATGGAAACAGATGATCTACTGTGATGATCCCTAATGGGAGCATCCGAAAGGAGAAGAAGAAGAAGACGTTGTAGCTCAACCCTTGTGGACTGTGAACACCATTAACATGCAGCATTCCACAAGTATGTAACCTGTATAGAGGCTGCATCTAGACAGAGTGCTTAAGTGAGTGGTGACTTCATATGTCAGCTTGTGTATGACACAGCCAGGGACACTGTCCAGTATCATTGCCACTGTGGTTTGGACTTTGGTAAAGAGATGTTTTAACTAGAGTGTCTGTGAATCATCAGGTTTTACATTATTCAGGTCTGGAAATGTGGCCTTTGTGTAATGACAGGAAATGTGGCCCTTGTGTAACGACAGGGTGGTGAAATCCACATTCAAAGTGTCTGACAAGAAATTGGTAATGTCAGTCAGATAAGTGTACTTTGTGACCATTTACATTAACTGTAACCCAATCTGAGATTTCCCCTGTAGATTATAAACAACACTAAAGAAAGCTTTAGTGTTGTCTTTGGAATCCTTGCCATTTTGTATTTTGAAGCTTGCCTTGTATTTTTAATGAGGGCTTGTATTTTCCCAATGATACTGACCAGAGAGGTTATCCCTTCTTGGTATGTAACTCTTTTTTGGTACAACTTCACACTTTCTATTATATATTTAGTTTATGGCAGGGGTCCATGAGACTAATGCACTTTTACTGTATAAGTGAGAATTTCTTGTGTTTGTGATAGCACGGTCCATGCAACCCTGTAGGTGAACAGTGTGCATTACTAAAGGATTATGCAGCTGGGACAGTGTTAACCTTAGTAATGCAAACCAATGACAGATAGCAACAACAGCATCACCCACAGCACAGTGTCAACCCATGTCATACACACACATGCGTACTCAAGTTCCAAAATGTGTGTAGTACAATGCATACTGGCCATCAACAGAAACTATGGAGTGTTAACACTGGCCAATACAGGGCATGTCACCCTGCCCATGTGTCCAATATGCATGCACATGCAGACAGTGCACCTCCACCATGTTCACAAATGGACAACTGCAAACGTGTGTTGCACACACCCCACACTTACTGTCCACTGTATAACACATGCTGACACAACTACACACATCAGCCAAGTGGCACATGGGCAAACAAAACACAATTGGAATAAACACTGGTGAAAACAATACAACATTGCTAATTACAGCTTTAATGCATCATACCTGCTCAGCTACACCTTCAAGGATATCATTACACGTTACTGCTGACAACATGCTACACATCCAACCATTGCTATACTTTATTAAAGTCACCTTGTGCATCATCACCATATTAGCCTGTTCCTGCATCAATGTTACAGATGACAGGAGGTGGCACAGGTGTCATCATATGCACAGGGTGCATTGTTGGTTTGCCAGAGGCGTACACTGAGCCATACAATCGGCATGTGTGTGTGAGTGTGTGGGTGAGGGCCATGAGTACTGTCATGGACCAATATTGATGTCATGTGTGCGGGTATGTGTCTGCCCTAGGTTTCTGTTTTTTGTGTGTGTGTCTGCATGCACACAGTTCTACCATGTGGCTGCCATATACGGGGATTTGTGAGACAGCTACAGACTGTACCTGGCAGGCTTTACAGATCACTATCTCTGGCCATGGATATGGAACCTGTGCCTGGCAGGGGTGCTACAGACAGTATCAGGTACTAATCCAGATTGGGTACTATCCGAAGAGGTTGACAAATGTCCACTGGATCCAGGTCCCTGCTGGGACTGGCCAGAGCCACGTGCATGTGGTCTGCTAGGACGGTCTACGGACAGCCCCCCAACATTGCTGGGGCTGGTACTGGCACTACGGGAGTGGCTGTGACTTGCTGAACATCCAAGGTGACTTCCAGCTGGTGATGTTGCTGGCATACATCCACGTTGATGTCCCAACAGTCCCGCACTGTCCTGACACATGAACATGACATTGTGGAGGACATCCAATGTCTCACACCAATGTCTATCCATGACCTCAGTGTAGTTACATATGGCACCTGCTAGGTCATGGATACTGTCATTTATAGAGGTGTAATGAGCCCTCTGTGCCCTTAGCCCCTGTCTGGTGTACTGCTCCATTCATGTCTATGCCTCCATGACAGCCTGGAACATACGTGTGGTAGAAAGAGGTGTGGCATGTCTGCCAGGGGCATGATGACCAGCAGTGCTCTGATGAGAACCCCTGGGCATCTGCCTATGTAGTACCATTCCAGACATCTGGCTATGGCTGCTGTGTCCTGATACATGTGCCGTAGATACCACACTGTCCTGGCCAGTGCCAACCATACACTGTCCCTCAGCTAAGGGCAATGGTGATGATGGATGTACAGGCAGTATGACTGTGTGCATGGATGGGGTAGAGACTTGTGTACTGTCAATTGGTGGCCCAACAACAGACCCTGACAAACCTGCCTGTGCCTCAACACACCTATCCTCATGATCACTGTCTGTCTCAGTGACATCAGGTTCCCTGCTGTACTGAACCAGCCCCACCTCACCACCTGTGAGAGGAAAACAGGAAACACACTTTAAGACCAGAACATGACTTCACACCACATGCACACAATCACACATGCGTACATGCGCACATGCACACATGCACACATGTGCACATGCACACATGCGAGCATGCACACACACAAAACTACATGCACTCCTCCTGAAAGCAGACGCACACAACACCAGCAATCACAGAACATACACAATAGCAGGTGATGGTGGGGTACAGTATCACAAGCAAAACAGTCATATCACAAATGTCAGCATGCAGGACATGTGTTGCTCAACAGCATGCAGTGCAAGTGTAGTCAGTCCTTGTTACTAACAGTATACATGGCTTTGATGCATGTGTTTTGTTAATAAGTGATGGCCCTCCCCTGGAACACAATGCATACATGGAGATAACATTGCTGTGCAGGTATTCATAACCCTGTGATGTACTGTGCACCATAACTCACAGGTGTACATACCATTGCTGGATGCGTATTTGTGTGTCAGATAGGTATCCAATGCTGATTACAGCCTCTGTGTCTTTAGCAAATAATTGTGGACACATTTTTAGCACATGCATGTTGAGTATTCACACAACATCATCAGTGGTGCTAAAACACAACTGCATATTTAAACACTACACATACCCAATATGTGTCATATGACCTAGCCACTCAATAGCATCACAAGACATATATGTGTCAGTTGTGCAAATGTTGATTGGTATGCATACTGTTTAGAGGTGCATATGTGTGCACACACGCATCATTATGGTGTGTAGCAATGACAGCTTTGTGTAGTACTGTGGTTACAATAACTGGATGGGGTATAGTACCATAGGTCATTATCATGAAGCATCAGGTGGATACTCAAGGCTACAAATGTTTCACAAACCAGCACTAATCATGCTGTGCTGGAACTGTACTACCTTGGCTAAATTCACCATTTCACAACCAGTTGTTACATGAGTTTGTAAGGAGGCCAATAAGGAGCATTCCCTGACATGAATGTGTAGTGTGTTGCAGAGTGTTTAAATGCCCCAGGATAGGCTTCTACCACTCAGGTATATTATGTGTAATGTGTGGATGAGATTTTGGATACTGGAGTGTGTCTTTACAGAGGATTTGGGAATCCTTTATGTGTAGCATGTTAAAATGCTCTGTGTATGACATAGATGTGTATGTTATGTGCATGCTGAATATCAACTGTGCCTATCCAATGGTCACTACAGTGTAGCCACATTTGTTTGAGATGGTCTGGGTATTGAATGTGTTTGAGGCAGCTAATCACATTAGTGAGATGTGTGTGCTCTTACACCAAACATGCACAGCATGCATTATGGGTAGGTGTGTTACATGTGTACATGGCCTACACCTTAACTATGACATGCACTTATTTATTTAGAATAATAAATGTAGAACACACTCACCAGCATCTGTCTGCTGCCTTGATGTCACCCCAGAGGTACTTACATAGAGATGAGACAGTTTGTCAGTGGCCACAACTGTGGCATTGCTACTGTGTGTTTGCAGTCTTACAGTACTACAACATTTACATTAACAGGGCTACAGATTATGTTCCAAATGATCAGTATTGCACAACAACAGGCTCCACATCTTTGAACGACACACTCCACATCTCACATATGCATGATCTACCAATATAGATAACAGTAGTCTACAGATATGCCATGTTGCTTGCATGCTACATGTGTGCTTGCTGGGTGGCTCCAACCTCCATCATGGTGTATGTCTGCTGCTGTTGTTGTTGGGCAGGTGCCACCAGACTCATGAGCAGCTCCACCACTCTGGTGAGGAGGGGTGGATATTAACACCACTCCCTGTTGCAAGCTGTTCTCTACGCACATCAGCGGCACACTGACGGCCATGTCTGAGAAGATCAGTGCAGTGGTGGCATACCTGCTCATATCTGCAGTTATGCAGGCCTACCTCCTTGACCCTGTGGACAAGATCTTGCCACATTGCAGTACGCTCCTGCTGGTCCTGGCTGGTTCGTGAAAACTTGAGACGGTAGTGCTGAATCATACTGCTAGTGATGATATCATCTTCAGCACTACTGTAACTTGAGTTCCTGTGATGGGCCATATTCCCTGGAAGACATAAATACAAAAACATGTCTGAGCAAGTCATATGGCACATTTAACATTATACAGTACAGATATCACTGAACTGCCATATATAGCAACCTATAAGCTAACCGAGAGTGAAACACTGTAACTGCCACTTATCACTGCTCACCCCATAACTTCTTGAAATTGCCTTGCTCATTCTCTATCTAATGAACCATGTTCTGCACAGCAACAAAATAAAATCACTATATAAGACTATACAAGAGTACCTGGCACACTGTATGCAACACGATGCACCACCTAGCCACAGCAGATATATATCAAGCTGATGTGTAAAGAAATATATCATCCATCACAATCAGTGTAAGGTCCAGTAAATGTATTACTATTATACCACACAACTTGTTAATGCCTAATCCGTGGCCAAAATATGTGCACAATTGGGAATATAGGTCACATACTGCTGTGGTACACTATGAATGCTAGATATGCAGTTATATGTATTACCACACATATGTCAAAGGACATGTTACAGACATACCCACACACACATCATACATAATTACAGGACACAAAGGTATGACAACCCAGATAAGCTTTCAGTGTGTACTATACAGTACTGTGTGTCAGTACTTACACAACCTTAATCTTGAGAAATGTAATCTGTGATGAATACAGGGACCACACAAAACAGTGGATGCAAGCAATGTGGACATACACCATACTTTGCTGTATAGGCCCAGAGCTTCAATTAATACTACAGTACACACAGGATTTGCATTCAACATCGGTACCAATCAATAATCATAGATGTAGTGCTTTAGCAATGACACACCCTAGTTAAAACCAAGGAACTTAATCACACTATATGCAATCACACTTGTTCTGCCTAGCAACAGAATACACAGCTTTTGCTAGGATCAAAGCAAGGACCCATAATACCATAACATAAACAGTTTCCCACTAAGCTATCCCACAGATACATATATTTGATGTATTCACAAACATATTGACCATCACAGTCAGTCAACAGTACAGAGAATCTATTGCAACAAGTAGATGTAGGTGTGTGTGAGTATATATAAAGATATATATATATATATATATATATATATATATATATATATATATATATATGTGTGTGTGTGTGTGTGTGTGTGTGTGTATATATATATATATATATATATATGTATATTTACATATACACATCCATTTGTCTACATATACATATATATATATATAGGCACATATACATTTCACCTTTCATAGTGAGAATATCAATTATGCAAAGGATGTAAGGTGTACAGTAATGTAATAAAATCGCACAGTCTTGGGATAAATGCATTGAAGGTGTTCACAGCCCAGGTAGCTTTAGCAGGCTTTACTGGATTCAACATTGCAAACTGAACAAACCACCCACAGTGTTTTACCACCACATGTCATATACCAGCACTGTATGCTGTCTTGTTTGTCACACACTAAAACCTACATACAAATATGCGCATACTAACCTTCACCAACATATATATCTCCCCCCTTCGCAAACAGTTGCAATATGTCCCCTGCTCTATGCACATATATAGATGTGAATATATATGACACATATATATTTCTCCATATGTGTGTGGCATACACACACATGGTCCACACTGTTGTAAGTCCCTGGACCTCACAGCTGAACTGTTGGGCCTTGCTGCAACACAAACAGGTGTCACATATGAGCACAGACTAACATTGGGGGTATATAAGGCAACAGATGCTAGATAAGCATACTAGAATGCTACAACAGTTGCCAATGCTAAGCTACACTTTAATATGACTATCATGCATGTGTTGTTCTGTCACACCCATGTTTATATAATGTCAGCTCTAATCCCACCAACAGCCATTGACCATACTACTGTACAGAACACAGATAACATGGATCAGATCTTTGACATTTAATGCTGAGCTACACATTTTACAGGTATGTCCCACTGCCCACAGGTACACACAGTATTGTCCATAGCAGTAGTTAAGCATAACATCTGTGCATAAAGAAGTATTGCTGCCACAGATGAATGTTTCACATTATGTAGACTATTCTTCAATAACATCAACTACATGCCAGTAAATACATATGTGTCACATACCTTTCCTTTGTATAATTTGGTAATATTTCTTTTTCCTTCTCTCTCTCTCTGTCTCTCTCTGTCTCTCTCTCTCTCTGTCAGTCTCTGCAATAGAGTGATTGAGTTTGTTGGCAGAGATTGCAGCCTGCTTTTGTAGGAATTTGCACATGAGCATGTGATGGCCTCTGCACCAATTAGTGGCCACCATTTGCTAATTGCATGCAGCCTGCTGTGTAGTAATTGCAGTAATCACTGTCAGAGCAACCCTGTACTATAAATTGCTGACTCATGTAGGCGTGGCCCTTTCAGCTTTCCAAGATGAAGATCATCCTTGTTTGTGTGGACATCATTATTTAAGACAGAAGGTTGGTATAGTTCTTATATCAGTAATAGACCCTGCACACACAGATATATTCTACATTTGGGTAGGGTTGCAGAAGTATAGACAGTGTAAGTAGTATTGTGTGGATTTTATCTTGCTGGACTTACAGGGTTGCTGTGTACATGTTAGTTTATCAAGGCAAGTAGTCTGTCTGCGTAACTCCCAACTGTGGACCTATCCACATGATAGCCAGAGAATGGCCTGTTATTTTTTGTCTGTGCACCACACAGGTCTTTTCAGCAATAGAGCAATGGCATTCTTACAGTTAGTTGCTACCAGTACATGGCTACATCCATTTGTATTTCAGTGTTGTATTCCTACATAAGGGTATGCTTCCAAAACTCCTTCCAAAGCTATTTGCACAGTGTGTAACAGCAGAAAGGCTAATATGCCTCTGTGTTTCTGCCTCTGCCAGACCTCTCAACCAATCAGGTACATATTTGAACAGAATCAGGGAAAAGTCAAGAAAAAGTCAGGGACACTTTTAAAATATTAGTCCCATTAAGTTGAAGCATTAAGAGAATCAGAGCATATGAATTAATACACCTTTTCTGAAGTAAAAGAAGTGTCTAACTCTTAATTATTGTCATTATTCATTAAGTGTAATTCACCACCTTTCTGCCCAAAGTCAGTAGTTTTAGGAGGGATGCAGAGGGACAAAGCTATAATTTGTGTCAAAATCAGGGACATCCCTGAAAGTTAGGGACAGTTGAGAGGTATGGCCTCTGCCCTAAACAGATATGCCAGTGTTTGCCCTGCTGTGATACTGTGTGGGGTTGTAAAGTGATGGTGTAACATTAGTTCCTGCTAGAATGGCTACTTCTCTTATTATAGTCATGTAATGTAATCCCACAACTGTTGGTCAGCATCCACAGAACACGTTGTGTGGTATGGTAGTCCTAATTTTCCTTTACATTCACTCATTCCGATGCATGATATAATTATTTAAGCACCAACTTGATGTATATCTACCATGGCTTAGTGGTACTTTATGTTGTGTAGTGTGTGCAAGGTCCGGGGTTCGAGACTTACAGAGGTGTTTTATTTTGTTCCTGAGCAGAACAAGGGCCCTCACATATAGAGTGACTAAGGCACTTTTAAGCAGTTGTAAGTGGGTTTGCGCATTGCTGTGCATTGCTTAGCCAAGCGCAAACAAGCGCAAACCCGCGCAAACCCGCTCACTACTGCTTAATAGTGCTTACTCCTGCTCACCCCCGCACTAATTTCTTTGAAAGAAAAGAAAAATGGGGAGATAGGAAAGTGGTGAAAAAGGGACACAAAAAAGGGAAAGACAGTATGGAAAATAGCTCGGAATGTGCAGGATGGGTGTAAGGAAGGTCCATAGCTGCCCATTTCTTCAACAGCAACAGCTGTGCATATGCAATAAATTTGGAGGTAGATATGAACCCTTCAACCCCCTGAGAGAGAGGTGAGGACAACAAAGTATGTTGTAATGCCAATTAAATAACATTTCATGTGTCCAGTGGACATGTGTGCAAAATGGGCAGCTATGTATGGGGCGTAATTTTTTTTTTTTTGGGAGTAGATTGCCCTTTTTTTTCAGGTAAGAGTGGAATGTGGTGTAGGGGGATTAGGTATATTTGGGGAGGTAAACAGACAAGACAAACAAGATGCATACACGGGCGGTATATGACACATGTGGTGGGTGAACACCTTTGACGGGGAGGAAGGTTTGGAAATCGCAAGCCCATGAGCCCTGTTATGGAAACAGTGGGACTGAGGTCCCCACCAATGGGCAGTCACTACTGCACCTTCACAGCCCAGAGGGTGGCTGTGTTGGGGCCTGTGTAGGAGGGGCAGGCTGACCCGGGAGTTGTGCCACTCGGGCCTCAAGCTGGCATAGAGGTTCTGCAACAGAACATTCAATCTCTCTATGCACCACAGCCCGGACCATTCAAAGGATGATAGGTGCCTCTCTGCCCACGCTTGCATGGGGGGACTGAGCCCCATCCCCTGCAGTGCTTCCACCCAAAGGTGGCACAGGGCCAATGGAGGAGGAGGTTCCAGGCTGGGCACCAGATCTGCTGGTGCCAGGTGCCATGGCCAGCTGAGGTGGGACAGGTGGGTCCGCTGGGACCTGCCTTCCCATATGAACTATGTTTTGGAGAGTTTAATAAAGATATGGGTTAGTAACAGTCAACAGCATTCCCAATTAGTTATAACAGCATGCAGAAGTATTCCCATTAAACCAACATACCAGATTTTCAACAGTTGAAAAGCAAGCATAACACATACATATATTACATTAGTGGACATTACAACAGCATGCAGGATGAATTGATGGTAACAGGCCACCAATATTGTGGTATTTTAACAGGCCCCATGCATAGAAATAAATGCAAATATTTATAAACCAATAGGACATATGTCCCAACAAATGTTTTGAGATTAGACATACCGATTGAGGTGTGGAATTTCATTTTTTATGCACATGCAGTAGGGTGGGAAAAGATAGCTGAATTAACAACGTATATATCCTTCTAGTTTTCACTACATTCCTATTAACTGCAGTTATATGTCCCTTACGTGGATTATTACACTACCCAATGTCCTTATCTTGTGCAATTGGATTTTGCTAGATCATTATATACATGAGCTGTATCTTACATACAAACTGTCCAATATGCAGATGTTACTGCAACATATTTTGAGAGTTGCTCACACACACTACTGCTAAGATGGTACACTGACAGATCTACTTTCATATAATTATCTAGATATGTTCAGGTGAAAGTATCAGTTATATGTTAACAGCTCCCTACATTTCTAGCAGCACACTGACATTTCTGGGGAGCACAATACCAAGCTACTCATGTGCCAGATTAACCTGTACATGCTGGCCATGAACCAACAGTTGAGGGCTGTACATATGCATACAAGCTACTGGCACTCCCAAGTGTGGGTTGACACTGCTTAATACAACATTATTATTTGTAGAATGCAACAGTACAACAACATATCAAAGAAAATGACATAGACTCACTCCATGAATCATACATTTATTAACGGATTATTACACCTTTATTTATTGGGTTAAAAGACTTTTTGAAGGCTCTCTTATTTATTTTATATAACAGTACATGCAGAATAATTACTAACCTGCCTCATGACGCAGCCTTTGCAGCCTATCTTCATGGGCTTGCAGGTTCATAGCCCGGTCACCTGCAGCTGTGAAGTAAATGCAGTGATATTGAGACATACCTATCCATAGTATAGACAAGCATAGCAATTCTTAACTACTTAATACAATGGCTACTTACTCAGTACTGGGGCATTAGGCATTGTACAGATTCCTGGATCCACTGGTCTAGTTCATCCTCCCTACGTCACTTCAGGTCAGAAAAATGGTGCCACACCTGCTCACCAGTCCGAGGAACACCAGCGGCAATGGTGAGATCATGGGCAAGACTGTTCCAGGCCTCCGTTTTATATTGGGTACCCTGGTAGTGGCCCCACAGGAGTCTTTCCTCATGTTTGTGGACGAGGAGCCAAACCATAATTTCGGACTCCTGGATGCCCCAGCATTGCGCTCTAAATTGAGTGCCTTCACCAACACCAGCCATGCTGACTGCAGAAGTAAGCTACAACCAGTTATAGCAAGTATTTCCACCTGTGGAGCTTAAATATGCCTCATTTCCCACACTTATTTGTGATTGGCCAGTTTTGGAAAAACTCAGCTGTAGGCACAACCGCTTAGCTGATGTTGGCAATGTTTAAAACTCCTTTGATAGATATGTGTCTGTTGAAAGTGCATGTTTGTGAAATGCTTTTTATGGCTTAGTGGTTAAGTACTGTGACTATAGTGCACAGTATCCTGAGTTCGAGCTCTGTCACTACTTTTTATTTTCCTGCTGGGCAGACCTGACTGGTTAAGGAACAGTAAAGCAGGTGTGAGTGTGTTTACCCAACTTTGCTCAACTTTGCCTGACTTTGCCCGACGTTGCCTGATGTTGCGCTGGTTAGCGCGGTGCACAGCTACACGCAAATACATTGTGGTTGCGCTGGTTAGTGCAGTGCGCAGCTACGTGCAATTGTATTTAAATATGCTCAATAAAGGTAAAATGTGGTTAGCAGTGCTTAATATTGCTTAAAATAGGGTACTCATGCCTCAGAATGCATAACCATTTCACCTTGATATATATATATATATATATATATATATATATATATATATATATATATCTATATATATATATATATAAAATTCGTTCACTACTGCATTTAACATTTCAATGCTTTTTTCAAAACATATACATAAAAAATGTCAGGAAATATTTTTGTATACAGATTTCTCACAGAAAATGGAACATGCAGTAGTGGGACTCGAACCGGGAATGCCTCCACTTTGTGCAAAGGCTCTAACCACTACGCTATTGCTATGTTGCTTAATTTGCATATATTTTTCTTATTATCCTCTTCTGGTGTCTAAGCTGCTAACTGTAGCTAAGCAATGGGCAAACCTGCACAACTACGGGCAGCTATATCAGAAGAAAAAAAAAACTTTTTATTTTTAACTTTGTAAGTTGTTTAACATATGGGGGAGCATAGTGTTACATTGTACACATGTGACCGGACTTGCTCATGTAACTGGAAATTGCGGCATTTCTTCATTGCAGGGGTGTGGATTTTTGGACTGCTTGGCAGTCCGACACGCCCGCTACACTCGTCCATGCTCCATGTAAGCTTTAGAGTTGAGGCAGCGTGCCCTCATTAATATGCATGGCATGCTGCCAACATACACTGGCACTTCCATGTAAGACTAATGTAGTCTTACACGGAAGATTAGTAAATCCGGGGGAAAGTGTTTTCTGTCTCTTAAGCCTGCAATGTGCATGCTGGTGTCCTGCATGGCTGGGATCGACATCTGAGGCAGGCATGTCAAAATCAGGGCTGGATGAATGGCTTTCACTCGGACATCACTCTTATATATGACTGCTAGAAATACTTGAATGGAAAGATATATTCCCAATAATTTCTGGCATAAAAAGCAGCTATACAGTTTATGTAATGTTATTAATTCTGCCACAGCTATGGAGGCATGAACATGGTACTATAAGCAAGATCTGAAAGCAGGTACACATAGGCTTAGAGAGGTGATGAGCTCTGGGTGATTTTGTGAAACAACTTGTGGTAGGAGTGAAAGAGGTGGGGCACCACGGGCTAAGGCTAAGAAGAGGCGAAACTGTTAGAATATCTAATATAAAGAGTACAATACTGTGAGAGTTTTAAGGTAAATGGTAAGAGTGCAAATGTCCAATCAAATTCAAGGAAATGAGTCAGAGTGGGACAGTAATTGCAAAAGTGGGAGTTTTAAGATAAGTGAAGAGGTGCTGTGTGTAGCATGCAGACAGATAACCTTCCTGTTTGCTCTAGGCACTAAGGTACAGTGATACTCTCTGAAGAAGAGAAAAGGATACAGCAATAGGTTTAGGATTCTTAGGATTCAGAGTCTTAAGGAGTTTTAGCAGAAGCAGAGGCAAGTAAAGGTAGAGTTTATTCTAGTTTAAGGGAGAAATACTCCCTCTCCTTATGCATCTCCAATCTTCACACTTAAATGACTAGACATGCCTTTAATAGAGAAGATATCTGACTGCAAGGCAGTATACATGAGGGCAGAGATGGAATAGGATCAGTCCCTATAGCTCAAGGAATTTAAAGGATGGAACAGTGATTTCTATGGCCATAATCGGGAGCTATGGAAAATGGCAGTTAACACACATGCATAGAAACTGTGCTCAGTGGAGCTCCTCAATAAATGAGGAACAGCATGTGAAGTTGATGAATGGGCCATTTAGTGGGCAGGAGTAGTGTGTGTGTGTGTGTGTGTGTGTGTGTGTGTGTATGTGTGTGTGTTTAACTAGTAGAGGACCCCCTCAGTGGAGGAAAAATCACATATTCTGTGTGTGTGGTGGGTGATCTTCAGTGGAATAGGAACAGTGTGAGCATTTAGCAGTCTATACTTCTCAAGAAATACTTGAGCATTCTGTCAGTTGTTCTAACAGCCCTCATACTCTGCTCTTGATTAGTCAGTCCTAATGTGTCCAATACTTCCAGAAGCTCTTTTGATCTGATATCATCAGCTCCACTACCCCACTATACTTCATGCCAGGGTGGCTGAAGCCCAGGTGAAATGTTTTGTGCTTGTCTGCATTGAACCTCACCTGCCACCTTTCAGCCCATGTAGACAGCCTTTTCTTGTCTTTCCTTAGACTTTTACATGATCCCCCACTGTCGCAGCTAGTCTTGTGTTAGGTGAAAAGGACGCTTCTGTTTGCTTTAGCTGAGATATGACTGAAATGAACAAACTGCAGTACTGGACATGGAAGGGATCCCTGTGATATTCTACTAATCACTTTATTTATCCCTGACAATGTCTCTCCCATCACAGCCCTCTTTGTCTTACCCTGTAATTATGTTGCAGTCCAGTTCTTAGGAGATCTAGGCTATACTACCGATACCTGCAGTCTTTCAAATAGGCGTCTGCCTGGAAGAAAATCAAAGGCCTTGTTCAATTCTAGGTAGACCACATCTACAGGTATCCCTGTAGCCCAGTCATAAAAGTAAATCAGGTTTGACTGAAAGCTGCTTTTGACAATGAGCTTATGTTGGCTTTTGTCATAGAGATTGTTTTCTCTGGAAAAGCAATAACCATTTTCTTCATAATTTCATGATTTTCCCTGCCATTATTATTAGTTTAACAGGACAGAAGTTTCCAGAATCTGTCCTGCTCCCTTTCTTGTGCAAAGATACTACTTTTTACATTGTCAAGTCCTGAAGCAGTTCTATGATGGCCAGTTATCTCTCGAAGATCTCAGTTAAAGGATCTGCCAACATCCTGGCCAAGCCTCTGAGGACAACCACCATATTTCTGATGAATATGGGAAGATAACTGTCTGATCTCCATGTTTATTATCCCTTAGTGCAGCCAATTCCATCTCCATTTCCTCCATTACCTTTATTTCCTTCACAGCTTACCTCATTCTGCTCCAAGCCCCTCCTAGCATAAAATCCTGACTTTAATTTCCTTCATTAACACCCAGGGAAATATTCATCCATCTCCTTTGCAAGTTTCCTGTCTTACAACATTTCCGTCCCATTCTTGACCAGTTTGGCCAGGACTGTTCTCCCCATTTTCATTTCTGTGGGATAATTAGAAAAACACTTGTTCCCCTAATGTCTCCTCCTTTTTATATTGCACTACTACTTTCCTTATCTGTCTTGCTGCCTTTATGAATACCTCCTCGTACTGTATGTCCTTCACCTTCCCATCCTCTCTGTTCCACCTTCTTTTTGTCCTTTCACAATACTTAGTCACTAGCTTCACATTCCTATATAACCATACTGGGCTTTTCCTTTTTTTTTCCTTTTTTCCATCTTCTACAAAATCTTGTCTGTAGCCCTGCTTAGCTCACCTGTCTGTGACCCATTCCTACAGCTTGCTCACCCCCTTAGTATACATCAGTTCTCTTAACTCATCTTTGACTCTCTTCACAGCTCAGTGTACCGCCACCTGAGACACAATGTCATTGTCTTTATCCTTGGTTTCTTACAGTTCCCTAACTCTAACCCACATACTGGTGTGATAAATGTTGACTACCACAGCCTTCACTGGGACACCTCTGACTGTAAGCCACATTCATTAGTACCATATTCAGAATTCTGTTCTTTTCTGCACAATCCCACATCAGATGTATAAACCCCTCATGGCCTAAGATCCCCGTCAACTCCCCCATTCCTTCTGTACTCCGGAGCTCAGAATTTGCTAGTCTGCTGCAGGCCAGTTCAGATCCCCTAAAAGTATACCCCTCTCCCTCTTTCCTTAGCCTCGAAAACACCACTAATGATGTGTCCGTGTGGCAGTACATTGCACTGAGTCTATGTTCGGCTACTGAAAAGAATAAAATGTGAACGGCTTAATCTCTAACAGAAGAGAGTGAAACAAAAAAAGCAGCGAAGAAAGACATCACTGAAAATAAGTTCATTGAATGGCCATAGTTGGCCAACAACCAGGAAGTGATGTGATACATACTGTAAGTGAAGGGAAACCTTTTAAATGTGCCCTATTTCCCACTATAGTGCAATCTCAGAGTTGATGTATATAGTTGGGGCATTGTGGGAGGCACAGCCCCCACCTTGGTTGGTTTGGTTTGCGATGTTGGTCGACTATGGCCTTTCAATGCATTTCTTTTTGATGATGTCTTTGTTCTCTCCTTTTTTGTTTTGCTCTTTTCTCCGAGATTTAGCTGTTCACATTTTATTGTTTTCAGTAGCCAAACACAGACACCATTGCATTGACCTATAAATGATCCCTCTTCCCCTTCCCTACTCATAAAAGGTGCTCACCCTAGTTTCTGATCCTGCCTGCTCCCTTACCTCTGTCAATGGGTGGTGTTCTGCCTCCCCATCTCTAACTTCACATACTTTGCTATCCCTTATTTAGATTAATACCCCTTTATTTTCCCTCTTCATTCCTAAGTAATGAGAAGCATGGCTCCCTCCTTCTCACACCTTTTTCAATAGTCTTTGTTTATCCGATATGGAAGTTAAGCTCAGAGGCATTAATAAAGGAGAAAGACATAGTGTTCCCTTGCTGCATGTCAACGGAAACATCACAGATGGCTTGTTAAACTTGTTTCATTTGAACTGGAGTAATTTTGTGGCTCCTTAATGTGAGGTTGACCCAGCACTGTAGCTAACAGTTTTTGTCCATGATTCCAACTTGGAACCAGTGCCCATTTTTATAGATAGTGTCAAAAATATGTGGTTATCAGATCCATGTCCTTCACTGGGGATTGTTTTGATTCTCACCTTTGAGGGAAAATTGGCTAGGCTTAAAACAGCCTGCAAGGGCAGGTAGACCAGTACTTACCTATGAACCTATATACAGGCATGGCCATGGGGACCGTCATGACACTGAGTTATACTAACCTTGTCATAATCAGGATGATTTATTTTCATCGTCATGTTACTGATGACAGTTTGGCATACCTCCCAACCGTCCCGAATTACTCGTTTTTTCACGAGTTTTGGGGTCCCAATAATGGGGTGCCACGATTCCCGAGTGGCACCCCTTCATTTCCGATTTTACAATCTATTTTTTTAGATTCCGCGCTTTCGGAGCTGACGTCATCACGTGCGCGATGACGTCAGCTTCGTCAGCCTGTCGGAATTAAGCTTAGATGCGTGCGTGTGTGACGTGCATCTGTTTGAGTGCTGAAACTGTTTGAATACTGTCAGGCGGGCAGAATCAGCAGTACAAAGCCTTTCCGGCTGTTTCAAGCAAGCGCCAACACCTGAGAATAATTTTACAAACTAAAACAGCAGGAGGTAATGGGAGCAGTAGCACCGAGGCGAGAGAAAGTTTCTGCAATGCTCGCTCGAGGAATATTTATTTTATTCACGAGCACCGAGAGGAACTGTGACTGTCTGCAATACGGCGTCAGGAATATTTATTTTATTCACGATGAACCACAGAGGGGAAGAGATTGGGAATATTATTGACTGGAGGGAACTCAGTTCTGCAAGTCAAGTTGTGAACCAGGGACTCTGTGCTGTTGCGATGGAACTCAATTGCTGCAAGTAAGTGCAAAGTGTGTGTGTATATGTATGTGTGTGTGTGTGTGTCATGGATGCAGAGAAAGAAGATTTCTGTAGTGAAACTACTGCATATGAATTCTTGTTCCTTTTAAGTTACTTCCTTGTTGACGGTTCTGCTTATTTGAAAGAGGTTTTGGTTTATTATGTCTCATACTATTTAGACTTAACATAAAACCCCCAGATTTTATTGTAATGTTTTTGATGTTCTTTTAAGAAAGAACACTTTGTCTATATTCTTGTGTGAAACTTTACAACCTTAGCTTTTATATGATGATTTAAGAGTGAAATATATGATACAATCTGATTTTGTTGTTAATCATACATAAACTCATTGCTTTGGCAAATTCCTTTTCTGTATTGGTTACTGCTTTGGATTGGATACTGTATTAAGCTTGCTTTATGGTTCGCTCACTCACATACATTAAAGGAGATAGACTGAGGCAATTATGTATGGCTATTTAATTTGTATTAATAAAGATACTGGATTGGTGTCTCCTTTGCATACCATTCTGAGTTTGATCATACTGTTTTAAAGTTATCTGCAGCAGATGATCCACATTATAAACATTGAAAAGAATTGTGTGGAAACTTTATGGAAAAGAGACTCAGAGATGATCCACATTATAAACATTGAAAAGAATTGTGTGAAAAGAGATGTTTGCCTGTGTGAAACTGCCCCCAATGTAATACACCTGGTGGCTAGAGGTACTCAGGCTCAAACCCTGTACCTTGGGTGCAGAGTAAAAAGAGCCTACAGTCCTTAGCCACCACCATCATTTATTAATTAAAGCCTCATATTTTTTATCTGTTCCTCATAAAATCTGCGGTTTGTCCCTAGCCACCACCACTTCAGAATTAAAGCCTCATATGTTTGATTTGTTTCTCAGAAAAATCTGTCGTTATTAGGATTTGTGACAAGTCACTGTAGGATTGAATTTACTAAATTACAGGCATTTGAATTTCAGCCTTCACATTCTTCAGAAACAAAATGGTAACACAAAACCTTTTATTCTAGCAATTTTCTAAGTTTATAAGATCAGTCTTTGAAATTTGTCCCTATTTTGGGTCTGTATTTCCCCATTATTGGCTTTGTCCATTTTTTTTTTTGTGCTAAGAGGTTGAGACTAGAACTACGGTGAGAAGTGAGAACTGATTTCACTAAATGATAGCCATTTAAGTTTCAGTCTTCGTATCTTGCAAGAAATTGCTGATTTGGCAAAGGCATAGTGGTATGTTTCTATGACTGTAGTGCACTGTGTCCTGGGATCAAGACTTGAATCTGGTAACGCAACATTTTATTCTAACAACTTTCCAAAATGTTTGCCCCCCCCCCAAAAAAAAAAAAAACTGAAATTGAAAATAAGTGTGAAGCTGTGCAAGATGCCTATGGCTTACACTACTGTCATTATATATATATATATAGTGTGGATGTGGAAGCAGACTTTTATGATAGACTACTGGAAAAATGTTCAAACAATGTTTAAAATGCGCTCTAACAAGTGTGCTGCAGGGAATATAATTTAATAAAGTCAGACAGGTGTATTAAAGAATGTATGTATGTTTCTTGTTTTGTGTGCAAGGGGCCATTGATTTGAAAACAGCCCAAAGATAATCTTTATCCACCACTAATCAGATGCATTTTCTTTGGATGTGGGTGTGGGTTTCAATGCTGTTTCAATGAATGTGAGTTTCAGTAGCAGAGAAGTTTTAATGCCAAGTCTATTTTCATTGTGAGACAGTATTGCTTTGTTTAGCAGCTTTGTTTAACAGATGTCTTAGAGTTTGTGCATTGTGCTATAAAATGTAAAAATCAAATCCAAATAATCATTGTAGAAGTAAAGCAGTATGCACACATTAGTGTTTATGGTAAATGGGGCAGAATACACAGGTAATGGGACATTGGAACGGCTGCAGGGGGACTCTGGTGCCATATTTTGGTTGTCTGTTCTTCAGTTTGTGTTTGAAAGTTGGTATCCCACAATTCCATTGGAGTGGGCGGGGTTACATAATTATATATGCAAATGTGATGCTAATCAGCGTACAGATTTGTACCTATTTTTCATGGGCCTTGTCCAGATTTTTGATGTTTCCAGGTTGAGAGGTATGCAGTTTGGCTCTACAAAAGGCGTGGTAAGTTGTCCTAGTAACATCCAGGTAACCCCAGATACTGGAATCAAATTAGATTATATTGAAAAAGAACTGTGCAAACTGGATCCAAACAAAGCACAGGGAGGAGACAGAATAAGTAACAATGACCTGAGAACACTTAAGCAAGAACTTACACTGCCATTACATCTATTATTCACTAGGTCATATGAATATGGGGAGATTCCCCAAGATTGGAGACATGCACTTATTAAACCTGTCTTTAAGGGAAAGGGGAGTAGGACAAACCCAGAATCATATAGACCCTTAAATACAGGTTTAATACGTGTATGTCTGAACACCTAAGCAAGAACTTACACTGCCATTACATCTGTTATTCACTAGGTCATTATAAATATGGGGAGATTCCTCAAGATTGGAGACATGCACTTATTAAGCCTGTCTTTAAGGGAAAGGGGAGTAGGACAAACCCAGAATCATATAGACCCTTAAGTCTACTTTCATGTTGTGGAAAAATAATGGAGAAGGCAATACTGGATAAGTAATTGTCAGAACTGGATAGGTTGGGACTTGAAACCATATATCAGCATGCATATGTTGAAAATAGATCTACTACCACCTGTAACATGATGCTCTATAACAATATATTAACAGCTATGAATGAAAAATTGTGCTGTGATGTGATTTATATAGATTTAACTTCAACATTTGACAGTGTCATGCACAAAACACTGATCAATAATTTAGTACAACTAGGTATTGATGTACTGTTGATAAGATGGATAGCTACATGGCTTACAAATAGGACATGGCAAGTATCACACACCAACTGGACAGGTGAAATCCTTAGTTACAGTCAAGGTGTCCCACAGGGCTCTGTACTAGGCCCTTACTTGTTTAGATTGTATCTTTCAGACATTACGTTTTCATCTGAGGTGTTCTACAGTTTATATGCTGACGACCCGAAATTGGGTAAACTAATTACAAGTGTTACAGATAAGGCATATCTGCAAAATAATTTGACTAAATTGACCATATGGGCACAGGAGAATAATATGTTGATAAATACATCAAAAACTAAGCATATGAGATTTGGGAGACATAAACTGAAAGGTGAATATTTAATACAGCACACAGTAATTGAAACTGTAGACTCATTTAAGGACCTGGGTTTATGGGTAGATTCAGCTATGAGTTTTTCTAATCATATCAACCAATTGGCTAATGATAGTTATAGAACTATAGGTTGTATAAAAAGATTTATAAAGTCTAAGAAATCAAACATAATGAAGTCATTGTTTGTTAATTACATTAGACCCAAACGAGTATGGAATAACAATTTGAAAATTCTATAGGAAAACAAACATGAATAAACTGGAAAGAGTACAGTGGAAATATACTAAGGGCATCCATGGATGTGAAAATCTAAGTTATTATGAAAGACTAAAATATCTGAACTTGTACAGTGTCTCTTACAGATATTTAAGAGGAGATCTTATTCAGGCATATAGGGCATTTAGGGACAACTACCTCTGGGAATGTTTGGGGTTATCAAAAAGTACTAGAGAATCGTCAGATAACCTACGTAGAAGATTCTGTAGGAATGAGAAGTGTACTAATTGGTTCTCTGACAGAGTAGCTGATGCTTAGAACAGACTACCTAATTACATTAAAGCAAGTACTAGTTTAGATATTTTTAAGAATAGCCTGGACATTTATTATGGGAACAAGTGTTTTGGCATATTGGCAAGCTAGAAGGGCTTTAATGCCCATGCTTGAAACATTTGTATGTATGTATGAATGTATGTATGTATTTTCACATGGAAGGGTACTACTGAATGGGTCTATATCATAACAGCAAATGTTAAAAAAAGCTAACGCTGTTATGTCAAACTCAAATGTCTGAAATCTGAAAACAGCAAAGGTACGGATCAGAGATTTTTTTAACAGATCAGCAAATTTTTTCCCAGGGAAAAAAAATTTGCTGATCCAAAAAAAAAAAAAAAAAAAAAAAAAGGAGTAGACAGTCAAAATTAAGTGGGGGGCTTCATTCGCCACACTCCACCAACTTAAATATACCAGTCACACCACAGTGGAGAAAACAGCAAAGCCCAAACTGCCCAGCAAATTTTTTCCCCGGGAAAAAATTTGCTGATCCGTTAGTTCGCTGTTTTCAGCTTTCAGACTTTGAAGTTCTATATATCAGCGTTCGCTATTTTTAGTGTTTGCTGATGTGATACAGACTCCTACTGAACATCTGAGCTATTTTGTAGATTTCATCAACAATAGTATTGAGTTGGAGTTCTTTGCTACTAGCAACTGGAATCAGTTTTCTTGAAATTTTAGTTTACAAAAACAAAGTCTGTGATTTTTTTAAGCTCTAGTATTTACTACAAAACTGCAAGTAGCAATTCTCATTTATATTACAGCAACGTGTACCCAATGTACATGACTTAAAATAACATTAAGAGTTAATCTGTGAGGTTAAAGATGCCAGGACGCTCCTTATTCTGTAGGTAGCTCTGCTATCAAATGTATCACCCTTAATAATTGGAGAATTTTGTCAGCAAATACAAAACTTTATAGCAAGGCTGGAATGCAGCCACACCATCAACAAGAGACAGACAAATTTGAAAGAAGTATTTGAAGATAGTATAGGGAAGAAAAACACGACTACAGGTAGGCAAGGCATCTTTGAATGTTCTACTTGTTAATCTGCCATTATGTAGGCGATGCTCCTAAGTTTCATTGTGTTAATACAGACACAGTTTACAACCCCTGGGATAATTTGTTTGCAGTTCAGATTATGCAGTGTATATGGCAGCCCATGTTTCCTATGATTCCTTTTACATATGTAAAAACTACAAGAAAAATGAAGGATTGCATTTACATATGTGTATGCTGCTAAGCAGATGAGAGTCACTGATACTTTGTATAAGCATATATTACAATGGAGTCATTTCAAAAGATTTGTTTTTCATGTCATTGACTTTGTATCTGATGAAAGTGGGAATGGATCCAATACTGTTGAGTAATGTTAAGTACAAGCAACAAATTAATTGAATGCATGTATGTCGCCAGGCTTTAATACTAAGGATAACCTAAAAAATACATACATAAATATAAATATACACACACATACACACACACATATATATATATATATATATATATATATATATATATATATATATATATGGGATCACTACATAATCTCGAACTTTTGAAATACCGAATTTCAAAAGCTCGAGACTATATAGCCGAAACCTCTAAATACAGAAAATACACAAACGTGAAATTGAAAATCCCGAATGTATAACACATACACACATTCACATACACACAGTTCCCCCCACAATCAAACATATTATCCTACACTACAGATAAGCAGGGGGGAAGGCCCCCCTGCACCCCCGCACACCCCCTACTTTAATATTCTAACTTCGAGATCGCACAGACACACAAGGCAGACTCACACCCATACATGTTACAGTCCCTCACACACACACACACACACACACACACACACACACACACACACACACACACACACACACACACACAACATACATTGACACACACTAAAGCCCCTCACAAACACACTTACACACACATACTTACCTGAACCACAACATCAGAAGCACTAATTCAATATCTCCAAACCTCAGGATTTTGAATTTCCCGCTTCTGGTCTTTCAGTATTCTGGGTTTTGGCTATATAGTCTCGAGCTTTTGGAATTCGCTATTTCAAAAGTTCAAGATTATATAGTGATCCCATATTTTATATATATATATATATATATATATATAGATATATATATATATATATATATATATATATATACATATATATATATATATATATATATATTTAAAAAACAATTAGAAACAAACATAGATAACATGTTTTTATTCATTTATATGTTATCCATAATTTTTTGCAACTAACACTAAATATTTTTTATTGTAGTTTGTTATTTAGTCATTTTTAGGATATGTGATTTTATGCTGTCCATTTAAGCTTCAATGATTTTACAATTAAAATCAGCCTGATGAAGTCCCATAAGTAAGTGCTTCCAGAGACAAAAGAGTTAACTGATTTGCTACAATACATTCACATTAGTTATTTTCTGGTTTTTGTATTTCTGTTTTTCTGCTGTCATAGTCTTGGGCTTAAAAATATACAGATAGCCTGCTATGCTAATGAAACATTATGACTGCAAGTGTACCCTGACCTGTGCAGGCGCCATCAAAATGGACAAAAGATGGGCAAAAAGGAAGTCATGTATAGTGACAGCCTGTCTCTGATACACACTCCCTGGGATTAAGAAGGGGATACCACCAGCAGTATGTTCTAATGTCATGGGTGCCGGAACCATAGATCCAGGGGTGGGAGCCCCCCCACTTTTACAGCTGCAAGACCTGTTGGGAACAATTAATGAAGTGTAGTTTTCATGCTAACATGGATTCGCACACAGAAGTTAAACTAACTAAACTAGATGTTCTTGTTCTCTTATTGCTCTGTGTTACAGGAGTTATGCTGTCGCTGTTCCGTTGGTGCTGCCAGAGTTATGTCAGTAAGGGAGTTTGGTTCTTTTATTTGCAGGAGTTATGCTGCTCCCGTGTGTGTGTGTGTGTGTGTGTGTGTGTGTGTGTGTGTGTGTGTGTGTGTGTGTGTGTGTGTGTGTGTGTGTGTGTGTGTGTGTGTGTGTGTGTGTGTGTGTGTGTGCGTGTGTGTGTGTGTGTGTCTGTGTCTGTGTGTGTGTGTGTGTGTGTGTGTGTGTGTGTGTGTGTGTGTGTGTGTGTGTGTGCGTGTGTGTGTGTGTGTGTGTGTGTGTGTGTGTGTGTCTGTGTCTGTGTGTACAATGCCCCAATTAGGTATACCTGGTGATTAGTGTTACGCAGGCTCAAACAAGAGCCTGAATACTTTACCTAGACCACCACTTGTGATTCAGGGAGTTGAGTCCATAGCTCTCCACTGTCCAGATTTTCACAGAATATTTGGCTCATACGTTTGGTCTGTTCCTCTTAAAATGTGTGGTTTTCTGGCAAATCAGTCCTCTTATCTTTCAGGAAACACATGATAACACAAAACACTTTATTTTAGCAACTTTTTAAGATTATACAAGTAATATTTAAAATGTGTCCCTGGTTTTGGGCCTTTGCCCCCCCTCCCCAAATACATTTTGGCTTTTTCCAGATTTCTTGTGCTGCGAAGTTGAGAGATTTAGTTGAGTGTCAAGTGGATTTTACAAGGAGCAGAGAGCTTCAGGGGAAGAGAAGTTTAGTGCTACTTATGGTAATCTGCTTGCATTGTTAGTAGCACAATAGTTAGTATATTTGCGTTTGATGCAGAAGGCTGTGGGTTCTACTCCCACACTATGCAGATGGATCACTGATACTGTACTGTGTTGTACTTTAAAGGGAGTGGATGCTGCAGTCCTATGAATGTCCTCCTTTGGAAGAGTTACCTAGTAACTATGTTTCTGTTATCAGTTTGCCATCCATTCCCCATTGAAAAATTGCTAGCTTATCATTTTTTTATGTAGCATAGGCAATTTATTTGTAGATGAAACAATGAAATATAAAGTTGTTTGCTAGCAGCAACCTCTTCATTAGTTACAGATCCCTTTAATGTGGAATTATTTAGATGATTTACTTCTGCAGAGATTTTGATATTTACTGATATTGATGGATTGTAATGACAGAAGTCTGAGTGGCCTTTTATGGTTGAAATTTTCTGAAATGGGTAGTTTTGTCATTATTGGTTCATACATTTTGTTTTATTGCTTACTAGAAGACTTTCCAAACTACAAATTTAAAACACATTCTAACAAGTGGTGCTGCATTATACAAGAAATATAATTAATACAATCAGGAAGGTGAATCAAAGAATGCATACATTTGTGCTTGCTCACAGGATGCAGGAGATCAAAATAGGGAAGAAACCAGTCACCGATGGAGTCCCCAGGTTTCGGTGCTGAGACTTTTTATGTTTGGCATATACATCTCAAAAGTAGAAGGAAATACCAAAGGGCTTTGGCCGACTAAGTTTGAGATGAATGCAAGCTAAGAGCAGTTAGTGAATCCCCAAATTACTTAGGCATCATGCAGGAAGGTTTATCCCAAGCAATAACTAGTGCCAGAATCATGAATTGAAGCTAAACTCCAAGAAATACATTATCTTATCCTTTGGGAAGTCATCTACTCCAGGGAACTGCCAAGCTGACAATGCCCCCTGAGAACTGACCCAATTGTTTGGCATTAGGGATCTTGTGTGTACAGTGGCCTAACTTTTGACCAACATGTGCCCAGAGTCATAAGAAAGTCTTTCTATACTGCACAGCTTATAAACAAATTGATTTTGACTAGCTGTAGAGATGTTATTGTCCCCCTTTACAAAGCCCTCATTAGGTCAATCATTTTGTATAATGCCCACTTTGGCATGTATCTGTCCAGACCCATGCAACAATTGAAATACCCTCAGAGATACCTTACTAAAAGAATGCAAGTCCTAAACAATAGGTCTTGCACCTCAAAGATTTATTATTATACTCAGTATCCTACAGAGTGCTTAGAGGTGACATGTTTGGCATACAAGGCATCCTCGGACCTAATACAGATGGACCTACTGGATATCAGCAAGTCGAATGGCATCAGAAATACTCAGTCCAGATATCTAAACTGAATGTTGTGGAGAGATGGATATATATCACAGAGGCTACCACTGTTCCAGAACAGACTATCCATAAAAATAAAGCAAAGCTCATCTGTCATTATTTAAATGCAACTTGGATCTAAGGATGGGTAATAGAAAATGTAATCCAGGATTGCCCCTCATGCCACTAATGGATAGAGGCAGTTCTAAATGTTGCATCCCTTACATGGGTCCCCTCAAATTATTTATAGTATGATCACATTTATTTTCACTAGGGCTAATATACAATCATTAGCCATTGGGATAGGTAAGACCAACCAGGAAATGTTAATTCAAGCACCAAAAGGGAAACTGGCTAAGCTTAAAATGTCCTCCAAGTGAACCTATGTTGTGGTAGTAAATAGTTTTAAAAAATTGCCCTTTTTAGATAACTAAGTGCCCCTCTCACCCCCCCCCCCCCTCAGTCAACAACAGCTTCTGGTGCCTCTGTCTAACATGGCCTGTTTTCAACTGGCAGTAGTACTTTGCAATTCATAGAGAGCTCTACCGCAGTGATGCAGTCTACAGAATCACCTCAATGGGCTGCCCTCGTGGCTTACAACAGTGTTAATAAGCCATTCTAGGAGAGCTGCATATGATAATAAGTCATATGCACTACACTAGAAATGCCCGTGGTAAGTGATATAAGTAGTCAAGTGATTCATAGAACCACGTGGCTGAATAAACCATCACAAGCTGTTTTAATTAAATTTACTAAATGTTTATGCTCACATATTACTTTCAGTAAGAGAGACTGTGTTAGAGATAGGTGTGAGGGGAATTTAGCAGAGAGGTAGGGGTTGTGTGTGTGTGTGTGTGTGTGTCTGTGTGTGTGTGTGTGTGTGTGTGTGTGTATGTTTTTTTGGTAACATTTATGTGTGTGTATATGAAGGTTTGCATAACTTTCAACTCCCCCAAGACTAAAAAGCAGAGACTGCAGTATGGGCAGGAATACTAAACACCAGGAATGCTTTTTAAATATAACTTTAAGTCACTTAAAAAGTTAATACAACAACAGAGTTTGCAACAAGAAGCTGCAAATGACAAATTACAGTATGAAAATCTATTGGCTATTATTTTTGACTGTATTAGTCGGTGGTAGGGACATGTTCAATATGAGAGCAAAATCATAGATGCTGTATAAAACCAGGGAGAGCTGAGAGGTAAGGGAATGTGTGTGTGTGTGTGTGTGTGTGTGTGTGTGTGTGTGTGTGTGTGTGTGTGTGTGTGTGTGTGTGTGTGTGTGCGTGTGTGTTTGTGTGTTTTTGGCAACATCTGTGTGTGTGTATGGGGTCTTCCATACCTTTCAACTCCCCCAAGACTAAAAAGCAGAGACTGCAGTATGGGCAGGAATACTAAACACCAGGGATGCTTTTTAAATAGAACTTTAAGTCACTTAAAAAGTTAACAGAACAACAGAGTTTGCAACAATAACCTGCAAATGACAAATTACAGTATGAAACTCTATTGTCTGGCATTTTTGACTGTATTAGTCTATGATAGGGACATGTTCAATATGAGATCAAATTCGTAGATGCTCTATAAAATCAGGGACAGTTGAGAGGTAAGGGGATGTGTGCATGTGTGTGTGTGTGTGTGTGTGTGTGTGTGTGTGTGTGTGTGTGTGTGTGTGTGTGTGTGTGTGTGTGTGTGTGTGTGTGTGTGTGTGTGTGTGTGCGTGTGCGTGTGTGTGTGTGTATGTGTGCGCGTGTTGGAATGTGTGCTTGTATGTGAGGGAGTTAATGAGGGGGTTACCTGTGCCAATAAAATGCATGTGCTGCAAGTGATGATTACCTCAGCAAAGTGCTTCTGGTAGTCATTGAGCAGTCCAGGGACATGCAAATTAGCCAGTAATGCGGTCTTTCTTCATTACACCTAATGAGTGAGTGAATTGCTGTTTTTCATGACTGAGCTGAAGCATTTACCACTCATACCTGGGTTCTTTCTAAATCCAGGCCATACTGTTAGACAGATACACAACTTTATTTTGTATTTGCTTATAAAAGTGTGTTGCATTGAGGTCAGTTGTGGTTGACATGATACTCCAGACTGTCCATAAGATTATGAAAATATTTGAACTCGTGCATGACTTTAATCAAATATTCTTTTTCTGCATAAGAAAGACAGTTAACTACTACCATTGTTATTATATGACCTGAACTTACGATGGAAGACTACAAAAAGCATGTGTGTCATCCGTAAAACACAAGGCAGACGTTTTTTCTATAAAACTTGAGATAACTTTAATAAAAATGTTCTTAAGGGTATAAACTCATTTTCCTTCTTTATTCATTTTAATTACAGACAAATTCAATACCAGACTTCAGAAAATGGAACTGAATAATTCAAGTAGTTAATAATTTAAACTTCTTAGATGTTTCAAATGTAAGCTTAGGGGAGATTTCAGTAGAAAATGAAATTAATAATTACAGAATATGCCTAGATAGTTTTGCATAGGAAGGTGGCAGTCAATACAGACATTAGCCAAAAATGGCCTGGACTGGACAATGTGTTTTACTTATGACCCAAATATCTATTAAGGCGTGCTAATGTTTAAGTACATTATATACTGGATCTGAGGGCTTCCTTGGCCAGATATGTAGAAGGTAATATAAACAACCTTCTTTGCTTCTAATTAAACATGTACATAACAGAGAAGAGGTGTGTGGCATTCTCACATGAGCTCTAATATATGTTCCAAATATTTTTGGTAATATCTCTCATATACCTGTGCAGAAAGTGAAACTATAATAAATGCTGTCTTCATAACAAGAAACAGAAATACAAGCCATCTGTTCAGTAATCGATACTTTGAAATGATATGCCAAAGCATTTATAATTTAATAGTCAGACTTTTAAATATATGATGGCCACAAGCAAACTAAGATGTATAGTGAAAGTGTTAATATCTGAAAGGACTTAAAAAAATAGTTTAACCAGCATTTTAACAAATGATGTTGCATTTTTATATTAACCCATTTTAAACTTAATATGATATGCAGTTCTATGAAGATAGTGATAAATTTATGTTAATCTGCTGACTACGTGCAAGGTGATAGAGACAATGGTTATAAAAAATATACTTTGCCAAAATAAAATCATGCATGACTTGAAAGGCTTACATTTTGTCTTTTTTTTCAAGGAAATGATGCCCCAAATGATTCAGAATGTGTTTCCTAAGGATTGCTTTAAGGTTGCTGACAACACCTAAAAAGGGCTTTATGGTCACACTGACCTACTTGTATGAGAAGGATGCAAGCTGGGTGGTGTGAGATCTATTGTTTCCCACCACCATACAAACTATCAACCGTGAGACATGTGGTGTAAAGCAGGAACTAAAGACCATGTGTTATCTCACTGCCACATGGACCACAAACACTAGGAGAAGTAGCAATGTACAACAGCAAATAAAAATACATGTACCTCCCCCAGTACAGACAACAAACTGCAGAAGAGGTGGTGGGATATGGCAGTAAATGAAAACCTTGTGTCTCCCATCATGCAACTCAATAACTATGGTAGAGGTGGTATACAAAAACAAATGAAGGCCATCAATCTCCCAGCATGTAACCCATCAACCATGGTACAAGTGATATAACACAGCAAATGAAAGGCATGTGTGTCTCCCACCATGATGTTGACCACAAACTGAAGGAGAAGTGGCAATGTTTGCAAGGTGGTGGTGTATAGCACGCAACAAAGTCCATGTGGCCACCACTGTGTAGGCCACAAACTACAGGAAAGGTCATGGTGGCATATAGCAGTAAAGGGCATGTGTCTCTCCCTATACAGTCTAATAACCATGGGAGGGGTGATGTACAGCAGCAAATGAAGGCCTTGTTTTTCCCACACTCCATGGATTAAATGTAGTGCAGCAGAAGGTTATGAACTCTGGCACCCTGTATTTCAGAATTTCACCTCAGTGGTGTGAGGTTCTCCTGCATTATAACACCAACATTATACAGAAGCTAAAGGAAACATTCTTTAAAATGTAGCAAAATTGGTCACAAAAAATGCCATAAAACATGAGCTTTTAATTGGTAGCATAAAAATTAGGCGAACACAAAAGGAAATTGCTGTAACAGGAGACTGTCAACCAAAACCAGTACAATAATATGCAAAAAACAAAGAACGGCTCAAAGCACCACAGAGTATTTTATTATTCAAGAACAAGAGCTCCTCAGAAACTTTCCCTTCAATGCTTTCTCATGTGCTAAAATATGAATTTAAACTCACCAAACATTATGCATTTACATCATTGCCATGTCATCAATGACATCCAGTCAATGCATGAACCATGTCTTAAGTTTAAAAATAAATTAAAAAATCAAGCAGGCTATTAACCATATTATTCTATGCATACTTATATCAGGCATAACATTTAAGTCCTTAATAGTTTAAATTTAAGAATACTCTTGATAGTAACTATCCCATTTAATCCTGGAGTGTGGTCTGCTCTCAAGATATTTATCTATTTATATTCCACATTTTCTGTTCTGTACACACCCCTCAGAGAACTGTGCTAACTAAATCGAAACCTAGTACTTGCTCAAAAATCTAACACTCATAATGATGACTTTTTATTCTCTGCATACAGTACTAAATTGTGGGCGGCCACGGTGGTGCAGCGGTTAGTGTTGTCACCTCACAGCTTCTCCAGTTCGATCCTCGGCTGGGGTGCCTTCTGTGCGGAGTCTGCATGACTTCCCTGTGGCCACGTGGGTTTCCTCCGGGTGCTCTGGTTTCCTCCCACATCCCAAAGACATGCTTTAGGTGGATTGGACACTCTAAATTAGCCCTAGGCGTGAGTGTGTGCATGTGTGTGTGCCTTCTGTGGAAGGTTTGGCACTGGGCTGGCAACTCAACACCGTAAAACTCCACTGCCAATCATGAGCGGACAGGTGATCCGCTGTGGCGACCCCTAACCGGGAAATGCCGAAAGAAGAAGAAGAATACAGTACTAAATTGTAGAACCATCAAATATCAGAAATATCATGCCTTATGTACAATTTAAAATCTCTATGAAGACATATCTCTCCAGAAAATGGTCATGAATTTGTAGCAACCCTATTACTAAGCCCTCTTCTTATGATAAATCTCATGCCATGTATAATTTACAGGCCCAATTAAATCATAACCTGTCAATAAAACAGTTCTGTCCTTACCAACCCCACTACTAAGTTTGCTCCTTGTGCAGTCAAATTAAACAAATATCACAGACCTCTCACCCTTGTACTATAGTAATGTCCTGGTTACAGATCTCAAGTGAATGCAACTGTTTGGATAAAATATGCATATGCCTTACTTCTGTTTGTGTCCTAAAATTAAAGTCAGAGGTCATACAAACACTATACAATAATGCTTATTACACAATGACTGGTCATTAACATTGAAAATGTAGTACACTAATTGGTCAGCCCAACCAACATGTCCTTTGTAAATCCAAGCATATACCAATGGAAAAAGGTCCAGTCATCCAGACTTTCTTCCATTAATATATGCCATAAAAAATTCACTTTTCTTACACTTAAAATAATAATAATAAACTTAGAAAACCAGAGACACAAAACCAACAAGAAAGATGGGACATACAAAAATAAAAAGATAATCATGTACGTTATGCAAAACTAGAGAAACATACCTGATTATCCTTTTATTTTCTATGTCTGATCGCTCCCTTACATTCAAAGTCTCCCAGTATCTTTTTTTTTTAATTAAAAAAAAAAGCAGTGAAAGTCTTCCTTTCTCCATTGCTTTCTATACACAGCAGCCCTCACACAGCACTTGATGTACTGCACAAGCGTGAGAACGAAAGTCACGTACGCATATGCAGTACATCAAAAAAAAGCACCAGGATATCAGAGGAAAGGGCAAGACCACCATGGAGCCGTCATACAAAGGCGTTATTTAAGAAAAGTAAGTCATTTTTTTCTTAAATAATGTCATTGTATAATAGCAATAACCGTTTTTGCCCTCGTGATTAAACCACACCAACCATGGATAAATCTTCAATATACCACACCCACATCATCAGTTAGTGCTATAATGTTATCTTGATGTGTATGAGTTTTACATGTTGTGTATGCAATGTTTAATAGATGTGTCTGAGCTTTATATGCTGTAAATACTATAGAGTGTATGTAATATCATGATCACCTATTAAGTTATATAGTGCTGAGTGTTATATAATACAGTTTACTGTTAGCTCTTTCAAATCTGTGCAGCATGATGCTTTTCTCCTTGAACCTCAACTGAAAATAGATTTTGCCAAATTAGACTTTCCTGGGAAACAAAGGCAAATAAATACATAAAATAAAATAAAATCGATGATAACTATGATGTTATGTCCTCTGACTGAAAGTCAAACGTTCTGAAGAGAGATGTTAAATGGGCCCTAGAAAGACTTGATAAAAACAAGGGTATAGGACAAGATGGAATTCCATTTGAAATGTTTAGAATCTTGAAAAATGATGATATGACACTGTTGCTTCTAACTGGTCAACAAATTAAAAAAAAAAAAAAAAGAAGTGGCCATTGATTTGCAAGGTCATTTTATATTCCAGTCCCCAAAAAGGCAATGTTAAGTAGTGTTCAGATTATTAAACAACTGCACATCTTACATGTTTACTAGGTAATGCTAAAGATCCTTCAAGCTAAACTTCAGCAAGATGTAGACCAAGCACTGCCAGATGAAAGAAGGGAGAGTCTCATCTTAGATCACACAGCCAACATCCAATGGATGAGAGAGAAGCATAGAGTTAGATGTAGTGAGATCCTATCTCGCCTACATTCTTGACAGATGGGCTTGGAGCCAAGAATCGGCTCCCACTCGGCCTATACTAAATCACAAAGTCTCTTATTGGCTGGGCCAACCCCCTATCCCAGGATGCACCATGCTCAAACCCCCAGATCTCGTTTGCCTCTTCTGAAGTAACGACGTGGTCTCAACTTGGCTGTGGCTAAGTACCCTTTTGTTTTTGGCTTTTAGGGTCGTTTTTGCTCTTATTTCATAACCAAACAGCTATTTTAATAGCTTTTTCTAATCTTGTGATTGATTGTGTTGTTTGTTTCTGTTTGTTGTGTGATTCCTCTTGTTTGGCAGGCTAGGCCCGTTTGAGTTAGAGGGCCTTTGCCCTATCTCTTTGAGCATTTTAGTTAGAGCTCTACCCTTCCCATCCTTGTGTTTTGAGTGATTGTAATATGTCTACTAATGAAAGAGAACATAAGCCATCCGGCTTCAAAAAATGTTCAAAATGTGGCTATAAAATGTCCTTAACAGATGGCCATGCCATCTGTGTATATTGCTTAGGGGCTATACACTTGCAAGAGTCTTGCAGTGTTTGCCATGCCTTTTCCTCTCGTGTGTTACAGGAGAGGAACAATAAGTTGATTTTAAGAGGTTTAATAAGACCTGCTTTTGAGGAGGCTATTTCTTCCCCCTCATCCAAGCCCAAGAAAAAGAAGTCTTCAGCTCTGACAAATCCGTCGGAGCCACCAGAGAAAAGAGCCAAATCCTTGTCCTCTTCTTCGGCTCTACTGCTTTCGGAGCCACAGGAAATAGGATCCATGTTGGGGTCATCTTCCTCGGCTCCATTGATCTCGGAGCCGAAGGATAGGGACCTCAAAACTGAGTTTGCCTCGGCTCCATTGGTGTTGGAGCCGCAGGTGAGAATTTCGGCTCCAGGGTCAGCTCCAGGGTCGGCTCATGAACCGTCGGCACCGAGGGGCATCCCAGTGCTGGTCAACTCCTCCTCGGCCCCAACTCTTATGGAGCTGATTAGGAGTCGACATCCTAGTGTTACCTCGGAGCCGATAGGAAGAGTTTCTCGGCCCCCGTCTGTTTGCTCCAGGTCCTCCAGACTTTCAGATTCGGATTTAGATAGGTTGGTCCAGAGGCTCCTTTAGTCACCTGTTTTATCCAAATTGTTTTTGCTCCAGCCCAAAGGCCGGAGCCAGCCCTTTCGATACCGAACTTTCCTCCTCCGACAACCCTGGTGTTGTCAGAGACGGAGCTCGCAGAGTCAGATGAAGCCCCTGAGATGGTTCCGAGACCCACTGCTAGTCTGTCGGCACCATCTTCAACTCCAACCCCTTCTGTTCCTTCCAGGGGTTTCGGCTCTCGGGTGTCCTCGGCCGAGCCCGAGGGGGATTTGTCGAGGCCTCTACTTTTGGCCCAGAGTCTCCCACTTGGTGCCTTGGCTAGGGGGACCCCGACACCGGTCATGGTCTCGTGGCCGGGCCTTTCTTCAGATTCTGGTGGGCCCACCTTCAAGGTGATGAGGAGCGCACTGGACAGTTCTCTAGTGACTTCACCAGAATCTGTGACTCCCTCCTTGGACAGGGCGACTAGAGCCCCTGGTGCCCCCTTATCTTCG
This sequence comes from Protopterus annectens, assembly GCF_019279795.1. Taxonomy (NCBI): domain Eukaryota; kingdom Metazoa; phylum Chordata; order Ceratodontiformes; family Protopteridae; genus Protopterus; species Protopterus annectens. The sequence goes on from NC_056733.1 coordinate 204,313,834, forward strand.
GACAGTGCGGCTTCGAGGCCTGAGGATTCCTCCATGCGTGGTTCCCCCTTTTCTGAGGAGCTTTCACAGTCCTTGCCTGAAGAGCCACCCCAGAAAAAATTGTGCAAGAGGAAGCACATAGACTCCCCGGATGAGTCTGTCACCTCGGACACCGACCTTGATGATACGGAAGGGTCCCCTAAGTCGTCAAAAACACAGCAACAGCGAACAGCCAATGCCTTTCTTCACTTTATTTTAGAAGTTCACCTTCAAGGATCACAATAATTTACTGCACACTGTTAGCTTTTATAGTGCATATCCAAATTCTCCAAATCTCATGAAAACATACAAATAGCAAAATGCATAGATATCATTTTAATTGTAAATCTATTGGGGTAGTATATGCCTTGACTTGTAGTTGCGCTAATACTTGGTACATTGGCAAGACCAAGAGGATGGTCAGAGTCAGAATTTTGGAACATCTGAGAGACATTCGGAATTCAAATTTACTCAGTCCAGTAGCCAAACATTTTTTGGATATTCATAATGGCAATAGTGATAGTCTAAGATATGGAGTTTTGGGGAGACCATTTGTTTGTAATGGTGATAATATCACTAATAAACTTTTAGAATTAGAGACAAAAATGATTCTCAAGTTCAATACCTTAAGGCCACACGGTTTAAATTTAGAATTGGGCACATGATGGATTTAGGAGACATAAAAGAAGTAAGAATAAAATAAAAACATACTAAAATCAATTTAAAATAACAAAAAAATAATAAAAAGTACATAAATATCTTTAATAAATATTTTTGAATAATATGTATGCATATAGAAGTATAATGTTTTATTATATAAATTTTTTTTATTAAAGAATGAATTTTTTTACTAAAGAATGAATTTTCACTAAAAAATGAATTAATAATGATGTATAAGGCATTGCATTTTGCTATTTGTATGTTTTCATGAGATTTGGAGAATTTAATATTGTTATTCACAAGGTCACTTTAAAAGAATTTTTGCATTAATTGAATCATTGCTTAATTGTTTGGATATGCACTATAAAAGCTAACAGTGTGCAGTAAATTAGTACCAGGTCTAAAATAAAGTGAAGAAAGGCATTGGCTGTTTGGTGTGTTGCTGCTCCCCTAAGTCGTCCTCTGATGATGTCTCATTCTCTGATGTCCTGGAGATCTTGAGACAGAGTGGCGACTGGCCATCCAAAACCCCTTCCATGGAGGAGTCGATCTTCCTCAAGACCTTTGGAGCTCAGCCCTCCGCCTCCTGGGTGTCTCCACCCTTCCATGAATTGCTGGACCTTATTTGTCAAAGGGTGTGGGAGCATCCTGATTCTGTGGAGCCAGTTCCCTCTCACCCCAACAAATGTTTATCCGCACCCCCTGGTAAAGAATTCCTAACCAAGGGAGTTCCAGTAGATGCTATGGTGGTGGCGTCTGCCACCCAGCAAGATGTGGCAGAGGTGTCTACGTCTATCCATCCTCCTAACAAGGAGTCCAGGAGCATGGATAGGTACGGGAAGCATACCCTGACTTCATTGACATTTACCTTGAGGTCACTGAATTATTTGTGTCATTTTACGAGGCTCCAAAGGGCTCTCATTAAGGAGTTAGGGGATACCCTTTCGGGTAATGTGCCTGAGGCATTGACGCAGTCTGTCAACACCCAACTGTCTACCCTTTCGTCTATTATTAACTCGTCCATGAGGCTCATATCTTATGCAGCCGAAGGGGCGTGTAGGGCAGCGAGTTCAGGTGTAGCCCTTAGGAGGCAAGCCTGGATGCGCTTGTGTCACTTTGCGGAGACTTTCAAGTCTTCTTTCACAGATGCTCCATTTGACGGGTCCTCTCTTTTTGGACCCAAGGTGAAAGACACACTCACTAGATGCGAGCAGGAGGGCAAGACTTTGTCTGCCGTTGGGGCCCATTTTTTGCTCCCTTCGAGACCTTATCCCAAGGCTCAGAGGGGAGGAAAGATGTGGTTCAGGAAGTCCCAAAAGTCTTTTTCTGCCCATCAAAGTAACCCCCCCTCACAGAGGCAGAGGAGGGGGGAACTATTCTGGAAGACGTCGCCCTAGAGGCGGCAGAGGCCCCTGCAACACAGGATACTGAAAATCTTTTTGTGGTTCCTCCTTCCAGCGTCCCTGAGGGACAGCCCGACTGTGCATCTCCGGAGCCAGTCGGGGTCAATTTTCGGAGCATCCAAGGGCCTGGGGTTCCATCACCCAGGATCAGTGGGTGCCATTATCGTGCCGGAGGTTACACCATTCCCTTTATCCGTCCCCCTCCACCTTCAAGGAGAATCCCGGACATGCCACCCAGTCAGCAGGATCAAGCAGCTATAGAGGTCGCAAAGCTACTCGAAAAGGGAGTCATCCAGCCAGTCCCCATAGACCAGACCAGATTAGGAACTTACTCAAGGTTATTTTTAGTGCCCAAAAAAACAGGGGACTTGAGACCCATCCTGGACCTCAGCCACCTAAACCGTTTCATTAAAAAGTCCAAGTTCCGGATGGTCACGTTACAGTCCATTTTCCCATTGCTGGAAAAAGGAGTATGGATGTGCTCCATCGACCTCAAGGATGCTTACTATCATATTAAGATAAACCGAGTGTCCAGGATTCACTTACGCTTCCGCCTGAGAGGCAGTCACTTCCATTTCCGGGCCCTGCCCTTTGGTCTCATCACAGCCCCCAGGGTGTTTACCAAATGTCTGGCAGTGGTGATGGCTCACCTGAGACGTCTGGGATTCCAGGTGTTTCCGTATTTAGACGACTGGCTCCTCTCCACCCCCACCAGGCATCTCCTCACTCTAGCCGTGTGTGCCACCATCCAGTTGGGTCATTTGTTAGGAATCACATTCAACTGGGAAAAGTCTGTATTGCTGCCATCACAGTGTGTTGCCTTTATAGGTGCAGAGCTAGACTCTGTAGAGATGCTCGCATCTCTACCAACAGAGAGGATAAGGATATTACAGGACCAAGTACTAGCCTTGCTGCCCCGATGGAAAGCCCCAGCCAGGATGATTCTTCAGCTTTTAGGATCGATGGCCACCTCCATTCTTCTAGTCCCTCTGGCAAGACTGCACATGCGAGTTCTTCTGTGGCTCCTGTCAACCCAGTGGTCATACCAAGAACTACCTCTATCCCACCCGATTCTCCTTACAGAATCCTGCTGGCGGGATCTTCGGTGGTGGCTCCTCCCTTCCAACCTGAATCAAGGGAGGTCATTCTGTCTCCCCCCTCCTGTTGCCACAGTGACCACGGACGCCTCCCAGATAGGGTGGGGGGGCATTATCTGGGCAAGACGGTCCAAGGCACGTGGCAGGATCACAAAACCCACTTACACATCAATGTGCTGGAAATGAGGGCAGTGCTCCTAGTGTTGCAGGCACTGCACACCTCTCTTCCCAAGGGTACCATCACGGTTTTCTCAGACAATATGTCAGTGGTTTGGTACCTAAACAAACAGGGAGGAACCAGGTCTTACCCCCTTTGCAGAGAAGCCTTGAGAGTGTGGCAATGGGCGATCGCTTCCCAGAGGTTCCTGGTAGCTATACACATTCCAGGGAAGTCCAATGTGATAGCAGACAGGCTGAGCAGAATTATTCTGATGCCTCACGAGTGGTCCCTAAACAACCAAGTAGCGGCTCGCATTTTCTCCAAGTGGGGCTTTCCCTGCTGTGACCTTTTTGCCAGCCCCTGGAATGCGAAGTGCAGCAACTTCTTTTCCCTGATTCCCCATCCAGGGGAGTCACCCAGGGACACTCTAGTCCACAATTGGCCCTCTGGTCTACTCTACGCCTTCCCTCCAGTCCCTCTACTACCAAAGGTGATTCAGAAGGCGACCCGCTTGGGAAGCAGCATGATTTTGATCGCTCCACACTGGCCCTGCCAAGTTTGGTTTCCCTTCCTCCAGAAGTATGCGGTGGAGGGTCCTTGGATTCTGGATCCAATTCCAGACCTCCTGACCCTGCAGTCTGGTCAGCCCCATCCTTCTCTGTGGACTCTCAAGCTAGCAGCTTGGCTGCTCCACTTCTGATCTTAGTCAGACAGCATATCCTCTCACCGCAGGTGGTCCGGATCCTGTCCTCTTCCCACAAGGCCTCCACTAAGGAGTTATATTCCAATAAATGGAAGAGGTTTGCCGTTTGGGCCCAGCGGTACAACCTTGACCCTCTGACAGCCCCGTTTCGGCAATACTAGATTTTCTGGCAACACTTTTTCAACAGGGTTCTGCTGTCTCCACACTTAAAGTACAATTGGCAGCAATTTCTAACTACAATGTTGCCTTTGAGCCCTCGCTCATGAGTCATAAATTGTGCAAGGCCTTCTTCAAGGGAGCTTGGTTACTTCGCCCCCCCGATGTCACAACTTGTATTGCCATGGGATCTCAATGTGGTTCTAGGAGCCTTGATGTCTCCTCCCTTCGAGATGGTGGCCACTTGTGACATAAAGTTCTTATCTTGGAAGACCACCTTCTTGGTAGCTATTACATCAGCCAGAAGGGTTTCAGAGATTCAAGCCCTCTCTGTCAAAGCTCCTTATCTGATCTTTCATAAGGATAGAGTCTCCCTACGGTTGAACCCGTCTTTCCTTCCTAAGGTTTCTTCTGCTCTTTGTCTGCAACAATCTATAGAGCTACCAGTTTTCTTTCTAAATTTTTCTGGTGAAGCAGAATACAGACTTCATCAGTTGGATGTGCATAGACAACTGAGATTTTACCTAGACAGGACACAACAGCACAGAAAGTCAGACCAGTTGTTTGTGGCCTTTGCGGACAACTGAATTGGCAAAGCAGTGACTAAGTCCACTATTGCCAGATGGATCAGGGATTCTATTTCATTTATTTATACATCAACAGGGAGGGACCTCCCATTTCCAGTTAGAGCTCATTCTACTAGGGCCATGGCAACTTCAGTGGCCTTCCATGCCAGACTGTCTGTGGATGAAATATGTGTGGCAGCCACTTGGGCTTCTCCACATACCTTTATTTCTCATTACAAATTAGATGTGGCGTCCAGGGATTGGGCATCCTTTGGTTCCACAGTGCTCAGGAGTGTCTTCCAGTGAGCCTCCTAGAATAAAGGTGCTAGGGACGCTGTCCCATCTGTCAAGAATGTAGGTGAGATAGGATCTCACTACATCTTTTAGTTATGTACTTACCATAATGATATATGTATGGGATCCATCTTGCCTACATTTTTACATACCCACCCTCCTTCCCCCTACCTATTGGATCTGGAGGAAACTCTGTTGTTGAGGTTTCCAGGAAGTATTATTTGTCCTCTCCTGCCTTGTTTTTCTGGTTGGTTTGGTGCTTGTGGATGAGTTTTTTGTGGGGCAAGGAAGATCTGGGGGTTTGAGCGTGGTGCATCCTGGGATAGGGGGTTGGCCCATCCAATAAGAGACTTCGTGCTTTAGTATAAGCCGAGTCGGCGCTGATTCTCGGCTCCGAGCCCATCTGTCAAGAATGTAGGCGAGATGGATCCCATACATCTATCATTATGGTAAGTACATAACAAAAGTTTTGCTTTATCAATAATTCTAAAGCCTTTGATTATGTGGACTATAACAAATTGAAGCAAGTTCTTAGGGAAATGGGGGTAATGGATAAAATTGTCTCCTGAAAAATCTATTTGCATTCTAAGAAGCAGCAATTAGAATTGAATATGTAATAAATGACTGGTTAAATACTGGAAAAAGAGTCTAGGAAGGAAGTACATTGTCACCCTACTTATTTAATTTAAATGTCAAATATGTCATGCAAAATATTGTTTTAGATGAATTAGATGCTGAAATTAAAATTGTTGGGAGAAATATTAACAACCTCAGATATGCAAATGTACCACTCTGATGACTGGAAATAAGAAAGAGTTGAGCAGCCTGTTTATGAATGTGAAATAAGAAAGTACAACTGCTGGTTTGCTGCTCAATAATTCTAAAACAACTAAGGATATCATCTATCCCTATCAGTTCTTTGTATATAGATGGAGAAGAAGGGAAGGCAGTGACAGATTTTATTTTCCTGTGTTGAAAGATCTCTGCAAATGGTAACTGTAGCCATGAAATTGGAAGACGCTTGCTTCTTGTGAGAAAAAAAACTGTGGCCATTTTGGATAAGATACGAAAGAACAAAAGTAACACATTGCTAAAACAGTGGAGCAAATAGTCAAACTGAGAACTTTGCCAGTAATAACATATGTCTGTGAGATCTGGACTATTCATAAGGCTGAACACTAGAAAATCAATGTGCTTTTCAGCTGTGATGAGTGAGAATTCCACGGAATGCAAGAAGATCTAGTCAGTCAATGTTTAAGGAAATAAATCTAGACTGTTACTGGAAGGTCTGCTAATAAAACCAGAATACCTTGCTCACATAATGTGAAGACAAGATTCACTGAGGAAAGCATTTTACTGGGAAGAAGAGGGTGGCAAAAGAAAGTTGGTATGAAGTGAGTGAAGAAGGGGGAGTAAGGAGGTGTAACGAATGGATAGGGACTTGTTTATAATTAGGGATATAGTTTATCCTGGGGTTGAGCAAGAACTGAGACAGATTTTGGATAGTAAGTCTTTCAGAATGGGTTTAAAGGATTGGAGGGAGGGTACTGACCTGATAGATACAGGTAAGGAGTTCCAGGCTTCAGCAACACTGAATGAGCACAGATTTGATAGGTTTGTGGACAGAGATGACTTTTTTTCTGTGGATCGTAATGACCAACCGGGAATATAATTATAATTATATTTAGTGTCAGACAAGCAGATGGATGATGGATAATTTTATAGGTAATAAGAAGCTGTGTATATGCCAGTTTAACATGCAGTTGTAACCGATTTTGACTTTTTAGTACTATACAAAGGTGGGATGTGAAAGGGGTGTTTGCTGCAAATTTAGTCAGTTTTTTTATAGCATTGTTCAAGTTTTGTTTTTTGTGATGCCTGGAGGTTAGTAAGGATGGGTATGCCATAAAGAAGTAAGGGAAGGAGGTAAGTAGTGGCAAGTATAATTTTAGTTGCATTGATGAGAAAGTTTTTGGCTCAATAAAGCATGCCTAGTTTTTGCTGATTTTTTAAATTCAATTTTGTATGTGAAGGTCAAATTTAAGATTATCATCCACTATCTTCCCGAATAATGTGCTTTGAGAAGTGACTGCAATGGCTGTATTATTAAGGGAAAGATTTTTTTCACGAGAGCAGGACTGGGGAAAAAAGTAGTATTTTTGGGGTGGGTGGGGGTGGGTGGGTTGAGCATGAGATGTGAGTTACAAAGCCATGTTTCGGTGGCTGTTAAAGCTTCCTGAGTAATTTTGTGGAGATGTGTTAGGTTGTCTGAAGTCCATATGAGTGTGGGGTCATCTGTGTATTGTATTAGGGAGGCCTGTTATGTGGATGCATGGAGGATATTGGTGAGAATGTTAAAGAGGAGAAATCCAAAGATAGTGTCTTGTGGTAGACAGGTATTGACTGGGAGGTATGGAGAGAGGGTGGAGTACCATTTTGCTGACTGATACTTATTAGACAAGTAGCTGTTGAACCAAAGAAAGGTGGCCTGAGCTAGACCTAATGAGGGAGGACATTTGAAGCAGAAGATTGGTGTGACAAACTATGTTGAAGGCATTCGACAAGTCTAAAGATAAGAAGGAGACTAGTATGTTGTTATCTCTAGCTATATTGACAGTATCTATAAGGGTTAGAAGTGCAGTGTTAATACTATGGGAGGGACAGAAGCCATGCTGTGTGTGGGATAGAGCTCTTCCTGCAGGAGATAGTTTAGCAGTTGTTTTTGAATACATTTTTCAATTATTTAGTTTAGAGGGGATAAGATTGCTGTAGATCTAAAGTTAGTGATATTTTTCAAAAAACCAAAGAGGACCAACCATGGCTTAAACTAAAACAGCTTTAATAAAACAAAAAAAGGAGATTAAGCACTTTCACGACTCCCCAGTCACGTCTTCATATTCAAATACAAAAAGAACAGCATCAAAGCACTAAAACGACTGCCCAGTCTTAAACAATTAACTAATTATTTAGCTTAAAAGCATATCTCCAGAAACTAAAGAAAAAGATATATAGTCAACATGTTAATAAATAAGTAACATCATATAAGAAATACATTGAGTTAAAAAACTTTTTAAAAAACACTTTACTCGACGGGGGAGTGTGCGTGTGCATAGTACCGGTTTAATAGATACAGCACCAGTAATGCCTGGTTTCTTGTCTGCATTAAAATGTACTGTCCATCTGAGCTCAGCTAATTATATTCTATTCTTTGTGTCCTCCTTCCTCGAGCTCTCTTTAACTATTTCAAATACTAAAAATCTAACGGCATGATGAATACTAAATTCTTTAATGTGCCTTGCTAGTGCATTACTCTCTTTATTGTTCCTAATATCTCTAAGATGTTCCATGATACGCTTCCTTAAGGACCTATCCATTTCACCTATATAACATGCTGAACATTCCATACAGTAACTGTAATATGTTACATTCTTCGTTGAACAGTCTGCATAAAAAGTATGTTTCATCACTATCCCTTTATGCATATGTGTAAATGATGGTCGTATGTGCATAGAATTACAGGCACTACAGTTCCTACAAGGGTATGTTCCTTGTCTCTGTGAAGTAACAAGTGGTTTATTCACTCCTGTCATATAACCGAGCTGTCTCTTTATAGATAAGTTGTTTTTAAAAGAAAACAGTGGAGTGTCACTAACAATTCTACTTATCTCTTCAGAGGCTTTCAAAATGTTCCAATTCTTTTTAGTAATCTCACAATAGGTATTAATATTACTAGAAAAAGTCATGGGTACTCTGATATTCCTCTCAGTATTCATAGCAGGTGTTACATTCTCAATCACTACTGGTTCAGAGAAATAAGGCCTACCCTTCGTTTCTCTGTCTCTTAAAAGTAGAGAAATGCAATTGTCTATTTCTTTATTTGAGTAACCTCTGTCTAGAAAATCCCTACTGAGGTCACTAAGTGCTTCCATCAGGGAATGTTTTTCATTATGTAGCCTCATAATACGCAAAATCTGCCCCTTCAAAACATTCTTAGGCACATGCCTAGGATGCATACTATTTTTATGAAGTAGTGTGTTCTTCCTAGTTGGCTTTCTATATAAACTTGTTCTCAGAGAACCCCTTCCTGTTTTCTTTACCATCACATCTAAGAAATCAATCTGTTATCTAGAAAATTTAGCCGTAAACTTAAGGAAGGATATAGTGTTACCAAGATATTCAATAAATTCCAGCAGATGTTCTTCTGAGCCACTCCATAAAAGAAATATATCATCTGCAAATCTCATGTACCATAGTACATAATCCATGTATCCATTATTTTGCACAACACACATTTTCTCCCACTGCAGCAATGCCAGATTGGCATAGCTATTGGCGCAGGCTATGCCACACCAGTCTTCTGTAAAAAGTAATCATTATTAAATACAAAGACATTATTCTCTAGAACAATTTCTAGTAAAACACATATTAGATCAATCTTATCAAAAGCTAAACACTTCTTAGTCACTAAATACTCTCTAATACTTTCTACTCCCCATGTGTTAGGAATAACAGTAAATAGCGACTCTACATCCAAAGTAACAAATAGGAAGTTATCAAAAGACAATTCTTTTTCTATGGCATAAAAGTTGTGTAAAAACATTTTTGTATCCTTCAGTACAATATCATTACCCTCTAAAACAGGGTGTAAGATTTTATCTATATTAATTGAAAGGGGTTCAGTTGCCAGCCTTTACCTAACCTATTGGTCTCATAGGTGGGCAATCCATACTCTTATGCACTTTCGGTAGACTGTAGAGAATCAGGACAACAGGACATAATACATTAAAATATTTATACAATTCTTCAGTAATCTTGTTAGTCATGAGAAGGTCAACCACTAAGAAAGAAATCTTTTCCATTATCCCTGTAACAGTCCTATCAGGAACTTGTACAAAGGTAGCATCATTATCTAACATTTGTCTTATCTGCATATAATAAAAATCTTTGTCCATGACTACTATGCCCCCTCCTTTATCCACAGGCCTAAACTCAAGTGCATTCATCCCTTTTAATTCTCTTAGACCTCTTTGCTCATCTAAAGTAAAATTGTAAAAACCAGAATCAGGATTCATCTCATAAATGCGTCTAATATCATTTTCACAAACCATAGTTAATGTTTCAATCACAGGGTGCAACTTAGGAACAAAAGTGCTTGCTTTTTATATAAAACACTACTACAAACATTTCCTTGTCCAGGAAATAATGTTTCCAAAGTCAGATTCCAGGCAAACACTTTAAGGTCTAACAAAATGTCGACTGAATCCGACTTCTTTGCCGGAATAAAAGATAAACCTTTATTAAGCAAAGAAATTTGTGCTTCTATCAGTGAAAATGAGGAAATGTTTATTACTAACCCAGTCAATGTCATAGGTGCCGGAAGCTGTTAAAGACTGGGGGGGGGGGTGGATGGTGACAGGGGCACTTAATGAACTAAAAAGGGTAATTTTTTTATAACTATTTGCTACCACAACATAGGTTCACTTGCAGACATTTTAAACTTAGCTAATTCCCTTTTGGTGCTTGAATTAACATTTTCTGATTGGTTTTAGCTATCCCCATGGCTGATAATTGCATATTAGCACTAATGAGAACAACTGTGATCATACCATAGATAATTTGATGGGGCCATGTAACAGATGCAGTATTTAGGAACTGCCTCTATCCATTAGTGGCATGAAGGAAATCCTGGAGTACATTTTCTATTACCCATCCTTAGATCCAAGTTGCATTTGAATATGGATGGATGAGCTTTGCTTTATTTTTATGGATAGTCTGTTCCAGAACAGTGGTAGCGTCTGTGATATATATCCATCTCTCCACAACATTCAGTTTAGATACCTGGACTGAATATTTCTGATGCCATTTGACTTGTTGATGTTCAGTAGGTCCATCTGTATTATGTCGGAGGATGCTTTGTATGCCAGACATGTCACCTCTAAGCACTCTGTAGGATACTGAGTACAGTAATACATCTTTAAGGTGGTCCATGCAAGACCTATTGTTTAGGACTTGTATCCTTTTAGTAAGGTATCTCTGAAGGTATTCCAATTGTTGCATAGGGCTGGACAGATACATGCCAAAGTGGACATTATACAAAATGATTGACATAATGAGAGCTTTGTAAAGGGGGACAACATCATCTCTAGATCTAGTCACAATCAATGTGTTTATAAGCTGTGAAATATAGAAAAGCTTTATGACTCTGGGCACATGTTGGTCAAAATTTAGGTCACTGTACACACAGTTCCCAAATGCCAAACAACTGGATCAGTTCTCAGAGGGCATTGTCATGATTTTGACACCAGTTATTATTTGGGACAAACCTTCCTGCATGATGGTTAAGTCATTTGGGGATTCAATAACTTCTCCTAGCTTGCAGTCATCTCAGACTTAGCTGGCCAAAGCTTTTTGGTATTTTCTTTTACTTTTGAGACGTATATGCCAAACAGAAAAAGTCTCAGCACCGAACCCCGGGGGACTCCATTGATGACTGGTCTCTTCCCCTGTTTTGATCTCCTGCATCCTGTGAGCCAACGTGGCAATGCAGCTGGTGATGTAAGTGTTTGCTCCTACATTATTCATCTTTTGTACTACACCTGAGTAGAGGATTTTGTCAAAAGGCTTGGCCAGGTCAAGGTAATGTGGTGAGAACTGTTTTACCTTCATCCATTGCTTTGGTAACAAGAGTAAAGCTTAACATTTGCCATGATTTTGAGCTTTTCACACTTTCCTCTGGGCTGTTTTCAAACACATTTGTAGGGCCATGCATACATGTATGCATTCCTTGATTCACCTTCCTGATTGTATTAAATTATATTCCTTGTATAATACAGCACACTTGTTAGACTTAAATTAGAGCACATTTTAAATTTATTGTTTAAACATTTTTCCAGTAGGCAATGAAACAAAAATGCATTAAACAATAATGACAAAGCTGCCCTATTCAGAACATTTCCATCATAAAGGTGTAGTACAAAAGATGAATAATATAGGAGCAAACACTTACATCACTCTTAAAACCTGGCACTATAGAAAACCCAAACCCCAGCCCAGATATACAAAACACGGATCTTGCTACCCAATTCAATTCTTTCTTCATAGACTCCATTTCTAAACTTACTTCTTCTTTTACACTTAATAATCCAACCCCTACCCCCTCTACTCACAACCAATTTCCCCCTCCAACTCCTTTCTCTCATTCTTCCCCATCCCAACTCCCTCCATTTTTGATTAAACCTACTCCTACTTCTACTATAAGAAAACTCCTAGAGAAACTAAAACCATGTACCAATGCCCCTGACAACATTCCCTCATACTACCTCAGTATAGCTGCTGATGCCATTGCCCTCCCTATCAGTATCCTCATCAATCGCACTATCCAAGAAGGTTTAGTTCCCAAACCTGGAAAAAAGCTTACATCATCCCTCTACACAAAGGAGGAAATAATACTCACATCTCCAATTTCCGTCCCATAGCCATTCTCTCACCCATTTCTAAAGTCCTTGAGAAATGTATCCACCTTCAACTCCTTCCCCATCTCTTGGACAACAATCTACTAACCCCTACCCAACACGGATTCAGACCCCATCATAGTACTATGACAGCCCTCCTATCCTTCCTTGAAACTGTGAATAAAGCTAGAGATTCTGGACTCATTGTATCTACCATTCTTCTCAATCTTTCTAAGGCCTTTGATACTATCTCCCATAACCTACTTCTTACTAAACTATCTAATCTAAACCTTTCTCTCTCTTCACTCAACTGGTTTAACAGCTATCTCTCCAATAGACAACAAGCAGTCAAGTGGAAAAAGCTACCTCCTCCTTTCTGAATACCCCAACAGGTGTTCCACAAGGTTCTATTCTGGGCCCCCTTCTCTTTAATATTTTCATCAATGACTTTTTCCACACTATCCCTCAGGCTAACATTATACAATATGCAGATGATTCCACAATCATCTGAGCTGCCTCATCTATCCCAACTCTTTTAAAGCTAACCCAGGAAGCCTTCTCCACCACTGAAAAGTGGATGAAAGACAACCATCTAGTTCTTAATGCTGCTAAAACCAAACTCATGATATTTACTCCTTCAAAAAACACTAACATTGATCATAAATCATTCTCCATCTCCAGCCAAAATAACATCCCCCTTGAGGTTGTATCAGAAACCAAACTATTAGGAGTTCAAATTGATGACAAGCTTAAATTAAATTCCCAGCTACTACAAAACATAAAGAAAACCCACCAAAAACTTGGCATGCTCTACCATCACAATTGATTCCTCAGCTCAGCTTCTAAGATTACTCTCTCTACAACATTTCTCCTACCCTCCCTTCTCTATGGGGCACCTCTTCTTTCTAACCTACAATCCTCCCTCAAAAACAAACTATCCTCTTGTTACAATAAAATTGCCAAATTCGCCACTTGCAACAAATCATCAACCCACCATTGTGAACACTCCACAAACTGAACTGGTTAGAACTACCCAACTACCTCTCCTACACCCAACTCACATATGCTCACAAACAGATTGTCCAGCCATCCCTCTGCCCCGCACTCTCTTCTACCTTTAAAATGCACCACACTCAATGACACCTAAGATCAAACAATCAAAACCTCTTAGAAATTCACAGACCCCTCCACCCTCCTGGACAAAACCTCCTGTCCTTCTCACTAGCACGCTTATGGAACTCCCTTCCTCCCTCCATTCGTACCATTACAAGCCTCTCATCCTTTAAAAAATCACTCCACTCCCATCTAACCTCCACATGGGCATGCTCCTGCTCTCACCCCTCATAGCCTACTATTTACTATACTACTCTTTCTCTTCATTCACTCTATACCCCAGGTAGCACTACTCTTGAGCTACCAGTATACTGATCTCACCCCTCATAACCTTCTCTTTACACTACTACTTTTCTCTTCTGTCACTCAAAATCCCAGGTAGCATTACTCATTGGCTACCAGCATATGAACTGACTCTCCTCAAAAAAAAAAAAAATATATACATATATATATATATATATATATATATATATATATATATATAGAGCATAGCCCATATAACCTGAGTTTTTTAGCTCTCTCTACATGTTTAATCACATGCATTGTACAAAGTTTAACTCAGATGTAATGTATATGTATATCCTCATCCTTGTGTAATCTGTATGTGGAGCTTTTCTCCCAGGGCTCCATTGAAAACGGGTTCTTCGGGCCCAATGGACTATCCTGGTTAAACAAATGCAAATAAATAAATACATCACCAGCTGCATTGCCAGCTTGGCTCACAGGATGCAGGAGATCAAAACAGGGGAAGAGACCAGTCACCAATGGAGTCCCCCAGGGTTCGGTGCTGAGACTTTTTCTGTTTGGCATATACATCTCAAAAGTAAAAGGAAATACCAAAAAGCTTTGGCCAGCTAAGTTTGAGATGACTGCAAGCTAGGAGAAGTTATTGAATCCCCAAATGACTTAACCATCATGCAGGAAGGTTTGTCCCAAATAATAACTGGTGTCAAAATCATGACAATGCCCTCTGAGAACTGATCCAATTGTTTGGCATTTGGGAACTGTGTGTACAGTGACCTAATTTTTGACCAACATGTGCCCAGAGTCATAAAGCCTTTCTATATTGCACAGCTTATAAACAAATTGATTGTGACTAGATCTAGAGGTGATGTTGTCCCCCTTTACAAAGCTCTCATTATGTCAATAATTTTGTATAATGCCCACTTTGGCATGTATCTGCCCAGCCCCATGCAACAATTGGAATACCTTCAGAGTTACCTTACTAAAAGGCTACAAGTCCTAAACAATAGGTCTTGAATGGACCACCTCAAAGATTTATTACTATACTCAGTATCCTACAGAGTGCTTAGAGGTGACATGTCTGGCATACAAAGCATCCTCTGACATAATACAGATGGACCTACTGAACATCAGCAAGTCAAATGGCATCAGAAATACTCAGTCCAGGTATCTAAACTGAATGTTGTGGAGAGATGGATATATATCACAGAGGCTACCACTGTTCCAGAAAAGACTATCCATAAAAATAAAGCAAAGCTCATCCATCCATATTCAAATGCAACTTGGATCTAGGGATGGGTAATAGAAAATGTACTCCAGGATTTCCCCTCATGCCACTAATGGATAGAGGCAGTACCTAAATGCTGCATCCGTTACATGGCCCCCTCAAATTATCTATGGTATGATCACAGTTGCTCTCACTAGGGCTAATATACAGTTATCAGCCATGGGGATAGCTAAGCTCAATCAGAAAATGTTAATTCAAGCACCAAAATGGAATTGGCTAAGTTTAAAATGTCCTCCAAGTGAACCTATGTTATGGTAGCAAATAGTTATAAAAAAAATACCCTTTTTAGTTCACTAAGTGGGCCTGTCACCCTCTGCCCCCCCAGTCTTTAATAGCTTCTGGCGCCTATGGAGAGCATAGAGATACAGTGGTCAATAAGCCATCAGCCAGTGTTGACTCCCATTCACATTGCAGTGGTTTGTAGACAACATATAGCATGGTGGATTCATTCACTGGAATTTTCCAGGGTCACCTCTTTATTCCTCCTTCCCTGAAAGCCACAGTGACTATGGATGCCTCCCAACTGGGGTGGGAGGGGCATTACCTGGGAAGGATAGTCAAGGGCACGTAGACTCAGACAGAGGTCAGCCTGCACATAAATGTCCTAGAAATGAGAACAGTCCTATATGCATGGCTGGTATTTAGAGATGTTCCCCCCCCCAGGGGATGATTGCAGTTCAGACAGACAACATGTCAGAAGTTTGGTACAGCAACAAACAAGGGGGAAACCCGATCTTACCCATTTTGCAGGAGGCAATGAGAGTATGGCAATGGACAGTCTCTTCCAACCGCTTTCTCTTGGCAATGAAAACAAGCATGCTAGCAGACAACTTAAGCAGGTCCATTTTGATCCCTCATGAGTGGTCTGTTAGTCAGTTAGTGACAGACATGATCTTTTGCTAATGGGGATAACTGTACTGCACCCTCTTTGCCTCTTCCCTCAATACCAAATGCAGCAGATGCTTTGTCCTGATACCTCCAGTAGGGAGTCACCAAGAGATGCTCTAGTTTATGATTGACCCTTCCACTCCTCCTAGCCCCAGATTTATTCAGAGGGCTTACCAGGGGAAGAGCAAGGTGATCCTGATTGCCCTGTTCTGGCCGCATCTTCTTCACTCCCCATGGGTGTTGGATCCTCATCAGGACCATCTCACTTATCTGGCCTGCGTTACCTGGACATTTTATCTGTCAAATTGACCATGTGATTTCTCCAATTCCAGTGATGGCTAGAAGTTCCAGGCTGTCTTCCCCTGTTTGCCACATCCTCGTGGCATCCAAAAAGCATCCACTTGGAAAATGTATAAAATAAATTGAAAAGATCTCTATTTTGGCCATTCAGAGACAGTTAGACCCCTTTTCTGCACCTGTTCACACTATTTTTGATTTTCTAGCTTCCATTTTTAATGAAGGAACTAGTTATTTGACAGTTAAGGTACAAATGGCTGCCATTTCAAATCAACACACTGGTTTAGATAGTTCTTTGACATCTGGCCAATACTTCACCAGACTGCCATCAATTAAATGACGTCCCTTACTTTCCTGGGTCAGTAACTAAGGAGATCCAATCTTCACTACTGGCTCCAATATGAGACTGTCACATAAACAGAAGTAATATTTCACAATTTTCTCCTAAGAGGACAAAAGGGACACACTATTTTTCTGGGACTGGACTATATACCTCTGTCCACTTCAGAGCAAAGTGTCCCAGTTTAAGATCTCTGATACACTCACACTCAAAGTAAATTTAATCTCACACATAAAAAAAAACTTCTCGGAAAGCCTAACACAGATTTCCAGCTTTGTTTCTCTCCCAAAATGATACAGTAATGTTGCCACCAATCAGAGAGTCTTCATGCCTTTCTAAAGGGGTGTCCAATTATGACATTTTTTATCAAAATAAATGATAACTATGACCAGAACAGCCAGGCTTTTGAAATGACTTGGGGAGTATCAAACAGGTAGAAGCACTCTCTAATCTCTAACGAAAAACACTGGTTTTCAGCCACAATTTAAAGTAATGAAAAACATTTAATAATAAGTAAAAATTATTACAAAATTGAAAATCAGTAATTCCCATTAAACATTAGAATTCAGTCACCAGAAATGTAAATCAAACTGCAGGATAAGTATCCATTATTCAAGAAAAACTCTATCCTAATAACTAAACTTTCCTGATTTACCTAAAGAAATACTGTCCTTGATCTACTCTAAGATATGATAGCAAGACCAAAGCAAGCGTACAGTTTCTTTGGTGAGTTCTGTTTTCCTGGTGTCTACTGACTGCTTAGTACTTGACAAACTGCTCTGTACTTGACAAACTGCTGTCTTAGCTGTCTAATTTCAAAACATAAAAGTCAGCTGTCTTAAAGAAATTATTTTTCTGTCAATCAGCTGTTTAAACAATCTCCTAGCAACCAGGGACATTCCAATGACATCACTCACTGCTCAGCTGATCTCCACAGTTTGCACTTTAGAATGTTCCTCTCAAACATGCGCAGTTAGAACTGTATCAAAGGAGGACAGATTCCTTAAACATTTTCTTTAAACAGGAAAACACACCGTTTCAAAACCTATTTACATTTTCACAATTAGGCTTGCTGGCATACAATACAATTTAATCTGAGAATATGTACAATCTCCTGCCAGACATGCTAACACAGATGACAGTATTTTCTGTTACTTCACATTTCTTCCCCCATTATGACTCAAGCATGGTTTTTAAGTGACCTTTGAAAATCGATGGTTGAGAAAAATGAGCCTATGTGGGAATATTAACCCACTCATCTTCTGGACAGTCCATCCACATTGGCATTATTAACCCCACTGCAATGTTGTATGATAATATCATATGCTTGCAATCCTAGACTCCACCTTGTACCATCCTTCTTTGGCACTAGCACTACTGGGGAAGCCCAAGGACTGTTAGACTCTTGAATTACCCCCAGTTCTAGCATTTCCCTTATTTCTTTCAGAGTCTGCTTCACTCTCTCAGGTACTCTATAAGGAACCCACTTAATAGATTTTTGGAGTCCTGTGTCCACACGGTGCTGCACCATGTCAGTACACCCAAGTTTCCCTGTGAACATATCCCCAAATTCCTACAATACCATTTTAATCTCCCAGACTTGATTAGGAGTTAACTGCGGTGATATGTTGATCTCTTCCACAGAGGTGTCAATCCTAGCCTTACCCAAAAGATTGGTTACCATATCCCATTCAGACTCTTCCTGCCATCCACTATGAATGCTCAATACTATGGCCTCCCTGTCTTGATAAGGTTTCATCATATTCACATGGTACATTTTGTGCCCTTGTCTCCTACCTACCAAATTTACCATGTAATTCACATCATTGATTTTCCTCACCACCTCAAAGGGTCCCTCCCAAGCTGCTTGTAACTTATGTCTAACAGGAACAAGTACCATCACCTTCTGTCCCTCAACATACTCTCAAGTCCAAGCATTCCTGTCATACCACACCTTGTTTTATTGTTGAGCCACTGCTAGGTCCTCTTGAGCTAAAACCATGAGCTCCTTAAGTCTTGTCTGAATACTGAGAACATAAGCCACAACAGACTCTTTTAGAGACTCACTCTCACCTTCCCACTCACCTCAAATTAAATCTAAAGGCCCCCTCACCCTATGCCTGTATAACTGAAAGGGTGAAAAAACTGTAGATTCCTGCAGTACTTCCCTTACGCAAATAACAGATGGGGAAAATACTTGTCCCACTCCATTTTGAACTGGTCAGCAAATGCCCGTAACATTGTCTTCATTGTAGAGTTTAACCTTTCCACAAGACCATTAGTCTGGGAATGGTAGGGGTGGTCTTTAGATGTTTCACCCCACAATGCTTCCATAGACAAGTCAGCAGGTCTGACATGAAGTTGGCACCTCAATCAGTCAGTATTTTCCATGGAAGACCTACTCTGCTGAAGATTTCTATCAAAGCATTTGCCACCTTCTCTGCCTCAATAGACAAAACAGCAACCACCTCAGGATATCTGGTAGCATAGTCTACTACCACTAAGATCTATTTCTTTCTGTAGAACTTGGAGTACTCAGGGGTCCCACATTATCCAAGACCACTCTCTAAAATGGCTCTTTGATAACGGGCAAAGGCATTAATGAAGCCTTAGCCTTGTCCTCTGCTTTACCAACTTTTTGGCACTGTTCTCAAGTTCTACAATATCCTACCACATCCCTTGCAATCCAAGGCCAATAGAAATTTTGCATAATACATCCCTTAGTACATTTTATGCCCATATGTCTTGAGAAAGGAATGTCATGCGTGATGGCTAAGAGTGGCAGACAGTAAGTTCTAGGCATTATCAACTGCCTTATTTCTTCACCTTCTAGCCCACCTCCAGGAGCCCATTCTCTATACAGCAAGCCTTTGTTCCAGTATACTGACTCCCCTCTTCTTTGAGCCTCAGGTGCCTCCTTAGCCATCTTCCTCAAGCTTTGTAACATAGGATCCGTAAGTTGAGCCTGTCTCTGCTCTACCTTTGTGACCTTCCCCGGCTCTCTTTCCGCAGGAAGCCTAGTCACTTCCAACAGCTGTGCTCCACTGTCACTCTAGGGTACAACCACTCACCTCTGTCCTGGCAGTCACTGTGTCCAAGGGAACATCAGTACTCACCAGCAGCTGTGGCTCACATTCAGACTTGCTGCTATGAGATAGCACCTTCTCTGAAACAGCCACCATGCCAGTCCCAGCTTCAGGTATGAGATTTTTCTAAGTCTCTCCTCAACTACTAGACCTACATGCCTTTCTCCAAGCCTGACTGCGTGTCACTGCATGGACACAAGGTAGTGTATCATCAAAGTCATTCCCTATCAGGACATCAGCAAGAATATCCTCAAACACACATACTTGCTTGCTTCCTCTTCCACCCTCCCAGTCAAGATGAACCCTAGCCAAAGTATTTGGAATGGGGTCCCTCCCAATGCTCTGACTGGAGTGGACTCCCCAAGCAAATACTGCTCTTCTGTAACCACTGTAGGCCTCACACTGGTTATATGAGAAACTACGTCCCTCTTAGCAGTTACCTGTTTACCATCTACTAAGACTGGATATAAATTTCAATGATAATTTGGGACCCTAGTTGTTTCTAAACAACTTAGCACTGGCAGTTTGTCATCACCACTTGCCGGCTCCCTCACCTTCTGTTTCTCACCTTACCTTGATGGACATTTGATTGCTATGTGTCCCCTCTGGTTACACTTGAAACATTTAATCCCTAACCATGCACTTGGATTAGTAGTTTCCCCTGTTACTGGAGTATTCTGTTGGAGTGGTTTAGTCTGCCCCCCATGGGTTCCCTTATGTCCATGTGCAGCACTGGGAATCCCTCTCCTATGCAATGGTGCTCTGCTTGCCAAGTAGAGATCCCCTTTTCTCTCCAGCTCCTCTGCAGAGTTGCACTCATGGCCTGCTAACCAGACTCTCATGTCATCAGGCAAAGTACTGAGGGTTTGTTCCCTCACCAAAAGGTCTGCCACTCCCTCAAAAGTGGTGACCTGACATGTACTCACCCATCTGTGAAAGTAAGTACTTAAGTCAGCAGTATAATTAAGTACACTTTCATCTGCCTTGTGTTTGTATTCACGAATGTTTGTCCTATAAGCTTCAGGTGTAAGTTTGAAACAGTGAAGCAAGCAACATTTCACTTTTTTATAATTCATACAATCTACATTATTTAACTTTGCTACAGCCTGAACAGCTTTAACATGGAGTAAGAGAGTCAGGAGCCAAACTCAGAGCTCACTGCCAGCATCATATTGTCTTCATACCCTCTCAAAAATATGAATAAAACTATCAAAGTCATCCCCATCCCTGTACTGACGAAAATGTTTACTGACCTTTTCAGTTTCTGTGGTCTGGTTATTCCCTTCCCTATTACCTCCATGACCTTCTTAAAGGGTTTGACGCTCCATTTCATGCCACTGCTGTCTCTTGTTGAATTCGGCTTCTAAACACCTCAGCATCTCTTTGGTCTCCAGTTCATACTGACACTGTTTCTTCTCAGCCTCCAGATCATATCAGCACTGCTTTTCCCTTTCCTCAGCCTCTAGCCATTGCAGTCTCTCTCTTTCTTCAGCATCCAGATATTGCATTATCTCCCTTTTTCAGCCTTCAGTTCCAGTCTCTTTAACTCTAGATGGATTCTCAGGTCCTCTGAAGAAATTGTGGACTGTCTTGTCTCAGCAGCCTGCACATCACCAACACCAAACTGGATATCCTCCAAACAGCTGGTCTGAGCTGTGGCTGCAACCAAGGCTGTAATCATTGCTTCCTTGGTCAGATTGCCATGCACCAGTCCTCTGGCTACACACTTCTTAGCCAACTGGATCTTTGTCAGCTTCCTAAAATCTTCTGCTGACATCCTTGTCTGCTATTCTTGACTATCTAACTAAAAAATAAATGTGGTGGATTGAAATTCTGCATGTTTACCTTGTGGCTGCCAAGAGTGAACACCTTATTGCCAACTACCCACAGACTACCGGAATCCAATTAAAAATCCAACACCGCTGGCACCAATTAATGTAATGTCTGACTATATCCCACCAGATGTCACCAATTAATATGATGTCCGACCAACACCTCATTAGACTGCCAACAATTAAATGACGTCCCTTATTATCCTGGGTCAGTAACTAAGGAGCTTCAAGTCCTCACTACTGATGCCAGTATGAGACTGTCACTTAAACAAAAGTAATATTTCACAATTTTCCCATAAGAGCACAAAGGGACATACTCTATTTTCCTGGGACTAGACTATATACCTCTGTCCACCCAAATGTTTTTTTCTTATTACACACTTTAGAGCAAAGTGTCCTAGTTTAAGACCTCTGATACACTCACACTCAAAGTAAATTTAAATCGCACATATCCAAACACTTCTGGGAAAGCCTGACACAGATTTCCAGCTGTGTTGCTCTCCCAAAATAATACAGTAATGCTGCCACCATTCAGAGGGTCTTCATGCCCTTCAAAAGGGGTATCTAATTATATAAATTATCAAAATAAATGATAGCTATGACCAGAACAGCCAGGCTTTTGAGGTGACCTGGGGAGTATCAAACAGGTAGAAGCATTCTCTAATCTCTAAAGAAAAACACTGGTTTTCAGCCACAATGTAAAGTAATGAAAAACATTTAATAATAAGTAAAAATGATTACAAAACTGAAAATCAACAACTCTCAATAAACATTAGAATTCAATCACCAGAAATGAAATTCAAACTGCAGGACAGGAGTCTATTATTCAAGGAAAAACTATATATTAATAACTAAACTTTCCTGATATAACTAAAGAAATATTGTCCCTGATCTACTCCAAGATATAATATCAAGGCCAAAGCAAGCTTACAGTTTCTTTGGTGACTTATCTTTTCTTTTCTTGTTGTCTACTGACTGCTCAGTACTTGACAAACTGCTCTGTACTTGACAAACTGCTGTCTCAACTGTCTAATTTCAATATATAACAGATGAAAAACAATTATTTTCCTGTCAATCAACTGTTTAAATAATGCCCTAGCAACCAGAGACATTCCAATGACATCACTCATTGCTTAGCTGATTCTCCACAGTTTGTACGTTAGAATGTCCCTCTCAAAAATGTGCAGTTAGAACTGTATCAAAACAGTGACATATTCTGTAAACATCCTGTTTAAACAGGAAAACACTCACCATCTTAAAACATATCTACATTTTCAAAATTAGTCATGCTGGCACGCAATACAATTTAATCTGAGAATATGTACAAATCTCCTGCCAGACATGCTAACACAGATGACAGTGTTTTCAGTTACTTCACAAGTTCTTCACTGGCATCTTTTAAATTATGTAAGGCCTTCCTTAAGAGGATATTATTGCTCCACCTTCCAATAAAAGATCCTATACCTCCTTGGGACCTTACACCCGTTTTTCAGGACCTTACTTAGCCTCCCTTCAAACCATCAGCAAAAGTTGAGTTAAAATATTTGTCCTGGAAAACAAGTTTTCTAGTGGTTATTACTTCAGCTAGACAGGTGTCAGAACTCCAAACTCTTTCTTCTCAACCACCTTACCTGTTTTTACAAGAGCAGTGTCACTTCAGTCCAACTCTTCCTTTCTACCTAAGGTAGTGACAGAAGCTAGTCTCAAATCAGTCAGTCAACTTACCAGTTTTCTTTTCAAAATTTTCCAGCGAAAGAAAATATATGCTTCATTTACTAGACATTCATTGGCAGCTCAGATTTTTCATTCACAGAACCAAAAACTTCAGGAAGTCAGAGCAACTATTTGCATCCTTCTCTAAAGCTAAATTTGGCACAGCAGTATCAAAAGTGACTTTAGCCAGATTGCTAATTGATTGCATAATCTGCATTTATAAAAACAAAGGCCTGACATTACCAAAATATCCTAAAGTACATTTCTCCAGGTTTATGGCCACTTCATCTGCTTTGTGGTCCAAAGCTTCTATAGATGACATCTGTGCAGCTGCTACATGGTCCAGTGCTCATACTTTTATAGCTCATTATAAGTTGGACATATTGGCTAGAAGTAGAGCAGCTTTTAGCTCCACAGTACCCTGGAATATCCTTACTTGAGGACCTCCCAAGATGATTCTATCTGGGGACTCTGTCCATTCAGTTGAGGAACGGACGAAAAAGACAACATCAGATATTATAGTTATGTACTCACCATAACTCTGCATCTGTGTTGTCTGTTTTCATCCTTCTTCAGCTTCCCACTCACCTTACACCCGTTCCCATTTGCATGGATCCTGCTATGACCCGAGAGATATTCCTGTATAGCCTTTTCTGTTTGGGTTCCTGAGTCTCCTTTTCTGTTCTCTTCTTGTTTCTCATCTTTTTACCTATTGTAATAATTACTCAGGAATAATATGAGCTGCTTTGTTTCCTTTTTGGCATGGTGTTTGATAATTTGAGGACAAACTTGAGCTGAAGTAACTCACAGTACTCAAGGGATTATGGATAAGGGGGAGGAGCTTGAGCCATGGAGCCTAAAGTCTGTCGAGTGGCCAAGGACGGATCCAAGGGTTGGATCTGAGACCCATAAGTTGAGGAAGAACAAAAACAGACAACACAGATGCACAAGCATGGTATGGTAAGTACATAGCTATAATATTTAGTGGCATAATTCCCTATAGCTATAGATAAGGATTTAGTGGCAGAATTTCCTGTAGTGATAGATAAGGATTTAGTGGCACAATTATAAAAGTCTCCACATAATTTAAATCTGCTTATTTATTTCATATTATTTATTTACTCCCAGCCAAGCTACCAGATGGAATTTACAACAGCAGCAACCCTGGACTTCGAACACTGCCTGGCAACCACTTGACTGGCAGCATGACAAATGGGAATACCATGGACAGGAATCCCAGCTATTTCCTATATTGCCAGTAGATTGGGAAGTTCTTTTTGTTCAAAAACAATTATATTTTTTTTCCATAGACACCAGAGCCACTCATTTGATAATATCACTGCTAAATGCTAAAAATCTTCCTGTTTAAAAATGTATAGTTAAAGGAATGGGAATCTCATGAGTACAAAATGACTACCTTGAGACAACTCCAGTACTAATTCAGACTAGTCCATTCAGAATTGCAGCTATCTCATTTGGCACCCTGTGCAGATCCCCAAAGAGGCACCCCTTAACTCAAAGCTGAGGAGTAAAAAAAAGCTTGTCTCCATATCTACAACTGTAACAGGCTGCTTGCTAAAAACTGAAATGAGTAGCTTGCAACAGTTGCTATCACACACTTGTCTCACATACTAAGTGTTTCATGCTTCAGCCAAGCCATAAATGTAGTATCTGCATTCTTTTATGAATCTTTGACATTCTCACAACTTTATAAATTAATACCAGTGCTATACTCCTACACTTTTAGCACCTGATAATTGCTCCCCCTGACAGCTTGCACTTGGGGCAGCTGTCTCCTTTGTCTTCTTTATCTTCCTCTAGTTATTATTATGGGTGTCTTAAGTCAATCATGGATTTATCATAGGAACTTTAGCTCAATTAAACCTTCTAGGCAAAGAATTATTATGCAAACTTAGATGTACCATTTATTGTACTCTGATATCATTATCTTAAACACTCCTACTGAAGGAAGTTCTACCAGAGGGGAAGAGTTTAGTGATTGAGTATTCCAAGTATTGTTATCCAGTGGGTCTGGAGATGCAACACCCAATCTAGAGTCATCGGAGAGTATTCAGAGACAGTAGCATGGTCATCAACAAAGAACTTATATTCACGCCTACAGTTTTTGAACGACATTAGCAGCCACACCCAATTTGGAATTTTTTTAACACCTTTATTAAATTACCACTTAAGACATAGGCAAACATACATGTATATAAAATAGAATAAACCATTATAATATGCTAGTTACAAACATTATACATCACATATGTTTTTTTGTATAACTGTCATCAATCCAGGATTACATAAACTCAATTCCTGCCTTCCCTTAAATCTCACTCATCCTCCAAAACATTATTCTGCATGTATTGTTCTCATAATTTCCATTTTTTATGTAATTTGCTTCTACTCTTTTCTAAAGCTGCCACTTCCAGTTCTTTTATCTCTGCTACAATATCTAATACTTCAAATATGGTTGGTTTAAACTTTGATTTTCATTTTCTAGTAATTGCTTTTTTATTTCCATTTTCTAGTAATTGCTTTTTTTTTTTTTGCAACCACCAGAATTAAACTTAGCAAGGCATTACTGTATCTGGGCAATTCAGGTTTTATATCCCAGCTCAAAAAAATTCCTTAGTTACATCCATTTGCTCACCCAGTATTTCTGATAGAATACTTTGTAGGACAATTTTGAAGTCTGCAAACTTATTACACTCCTAAAACATATGTTCCCAGTTACCTGTTTCCTTCTCATCACACCTCCAACATTTGCCATTTACCTGAGGAAAAAATCTTTTAAGTCTGCTTGGGGTATAAAAACACCTACGTAAACACTCCCAAGCAAATATCCTAAATCTTCTAGACTTTGTTGCATATTTGGGAGACATACATATATCCCCCATTGTGTCTCTGTGAATGGCTTAGCCAATTACTCTTCCCAATCTTTTCTAACCTACTCTGATTGATTTTTATAGTTATGCAATATTTTGTGTGCTGTGCTCTACTAATTATTCCTTTTTAACCAAAGCTTCTATTGTAGATACTACTAAAAGCTCTACCAGTTTTTTTTTTTTTGCTTAGGATCCCCTATTTCTTTCTCTTTGCTTACATTATACTCTGATATCAACCTTTGACAGGGATGGCAATCTCTAGTCTGCAGTCCAAATAAATTCTGGGCCTCTTCCCATTCTGTTACCTTTCCCTCTCTAATTATTTGCTCCCAACAACTTGGTTCCTTTGCAAGTTTTCAATAAATACCATTCCCCTCTTGCCTATTCTCTGTACCTCTAATTGCAGTCACCCATACTGGCAAAATCTCCTTTCCCCATTCTCATGTTGGCTTAGGTCTTAGAATGTCACTTTATGAATATTCTGTATGGCTATTATTCTCCTTAAGGATCTGCATCCAAACTTCCACTCTCTCTTTATTTCTTGAATCCCCCCAACTCCTTTTTCATCATCATCATCATCATCTCTTTCCATATTGAAGTACAGCTTTCTGCTTGTGTTATGTATGTAAGCATTAACTGTGTAGCTCTGAAATATTCCTTCTAATCAGGTAATCCTAAACAACCTTGCTTTGTTGGAAGGATCAACTTATCCCACTTGACCCTTGCCATTGTCCCCCCCCCAAATAAATTCATTCAACTTGTTATTAATTATTATTCACAATTATTTCTCTGACTGACAAAAATATGCCTGACCCGTACATAAAACTAAAGGAACTAAAAAATTTTCACTGCTTACACCTCTCCATCCATATCCATAAACAGGCTTTCCTGTTTCTCAGTTTTTGAAGTAACATTTGTTTAGTCTCTTCTCACATATCCTTAGCTGCCATAACAGAACCCCTTTTGACCCATACTCCTAATTCATTTTGTTGTGTCTCCATAAATATGAGTAATGCTGGACCAATTCAGGTGTGGGTACATAGTTTGCAGTTATAGCCTTTGTTTTAGCTTCATTAATTTTATATCCTGAAAAGACTTAAAATTGTCTAAGATGTTCCACAATAATGATATGTGACTTCCTGGTTTTATCAAGTACAAAATAATATAATTTGAAAATAAAGCCAACTTTTCTTGATTACCATACCAATTAGATCCCTTATTTCTTTGCCAGTGGCTCTAAATATAAAGTAAATAATGAAGGGGAAAGTGGATACCCCTGCCTGGTTCCTCTGTTCAGACACAACGTGTCAAAAAGGAACCCTCCCACTTCATTTTTTGCCTCATACCCCTCATATATCATCACAATTAACCTTATTATTGTATCAAGGAATTCAAATGCTACCATTGCCTTACTCATAAAATCCCATCTTACTCTGTCAAATGCTATCTCTGCATCAGGACCCATCAACAACAGCAGTATATTTATACTCTGCCTCCCTCTGGATCATTATTGTTCTATTAATGTTGTCAAATATTTACTTCTCCACAAAACCACACTGTCCATATGTATCAGTTTTGGCAACATTTTTGTCATTCTTTTAGCAATTGTGGAACTAAACACTTTATAATCATGCTTTAAAGTTGAAATGGGCCTGTATGAAATTTGGTCTAAAGGGTCTTTACTGTCTTTAGGTATTACAGCAACCACAACTTTCTTCCAGGATGCTATTGCTTCCCTTCTTTTTAAAACACTGTTAAACAAAGCCTTCCAAATTGTTATCACTTTCTATCCTCCTAGAGTCAAAACTTCCACAGGAATATCATCTATTCCTGGAGACTTTCCTGCAGATTGACTGTATGTCACCATTTTTATCTCATCTCCTGCTATCTTAACTTTTAATTGTTGAGCCTCATCTACCTCTAACCTTAGCATATTTAAGTCTTCCATAAATATTTCAATTTGTGCTGTTTCTTGATTTCCACATTTCTCTGCTTTATACAAATTTTCATAAAATTTCTGAAATGTCTCTAATACCTCTACACTATCTGTGGTTATTTTTTCCTGTTAGAGCCTCCCTAAGTTGGGCAACAACCCTTTCCACTTTCTGTTGCCTAAGTCATTGTGCTAAAAGTTTTTGTGCTGTAGAGTAATTATCAAAAACAGTTGCAGTCTTTCTAAACCCATGCATGTTATACAGATACTCTCTTAGTTTCTGCTTAGCACTCTGCAATTGCACCGCTTCTTGTTCTGTGAAATTCTCTTTATTCTGCAATACTTAGCTTTGTCAGCCCCTGGAAATAATTCCTGTTATTTCTTAACCATATGTCTTTTTCTTTTATATCTACTGTATTTTTAAATTCCACTTTCATTTATCCCACTCACTAGTTATAACGTCTGATGAAAGTTCTGTCTTCCTTAATAACTGTTGAATAATTTCCACTACCCACTCCTTAAATTCCTCTTTTTTGAGCAGGTAGGAGGGGAGGTGCCAATGTCTCATTTATTTCTTCATTACCCTGTACTTTTATCTTAGTTGTTATTGGTGCATGAACTGAAATAGTTATTGGATGTGTGTCAAAGCTTTGAGTTAAATGCACATGTTCCTGTGAAATATAATCTCTTGTCTAGTCCAGCCCATTTATTGTATCTTGGGGAATAATATGCAAAGTTTCTCAGAGTTCCTACTACTGAATTCATGTTTTCTCTATCAAATATTTTCCTAAATTTCTTCATAAATCTACCCTTTTTTGCTATATTTTCCCTTATATGTCCTCAAGACACATCATCACTATTGAAAATCAAATTCCATTCTTCACCTCTAAGTAATATTCCCTGCTGAAAGTTTATTATT
Source organism: Protopterus annectens (assembly GCF_019279795.1). NCBI lineage: Eukaryota > Metazoa > Chordata > Ceratodontiformes > Protopteridae > Protopterus > Protopterus annectens. The sequence goes on from NC_056733.1 coordinate 204,342,885, forward strand.
TCTCCCAAAATTTTCTTAAGATCTATAATACAAGTTTTAGGTGAAATATAAACACATGCCAGCATAATGTTCCTACCTTGCCAGTAGTCCCTTACTACCACAAATCTATCATTATTATCATTTTTTTCTATCACTATTGGAGCTCCTCTAGTAATTAGTATAAGAACTCCCCTTTTCTTTTGTCCCTGACACTCTAGATGAATATCCCTCTTGAAATCCTTTCTTTATAATCCAATCAAGATTTATTGTGGATTTATTTTTCTGATTGTCATCACCATAATTATCATCCAACTACTTTGTTTCTTTTTTGCTGCTGTCTTCATAGGAAACTATAAGTGTTGAATATTTTTCTACTTATATTTCAAGGCAAAGTTCTACAGATTGGCATCCTAAATTCAATACTTCCTTAGCCACGCTTTATACTTATGTGAATGTTGCCAGCCTTTCAAACTGTTGGCTATATGTACAATACCTTATCTCTGTCATTTTGGAATCTCCTTAGCTGCTTTCTCTGTTCCTGATAACAATATTTGGAGAGGAATAGGCAAATCACTGACTGGCAGTCTAATCACATGGTATTATGCAACTGACAATAACTAGCTGGTATTGTTACATCTAGTAAAAACATCTAGATGGCATGAATGTTACAATAAGACAGGTATTGTTAAAGTGGGAATTAGTTCTTGCAATATTATCAGGAGGATGTATTCAGAAGGGATAGGGCTACAAGGAATGGTAATCTCACAAGATTATTATTATTACATGTGTGTGGAAATAGTGAATGTCCCATGCTTGTAACCAACTGGTCAGGGAACTGTTTTGTAGGGTATATTGTTTCATTAATAAGACATATTAAAGAACTATCACAAGGAAAAAAATCAGAAATGCTGAATGAAAATACAAGCTCAGTCTATTAAGATTAAAACTGTTAAATATCTAGTTGGAAAAATTATTAATTTTAGATTTATCATCATGATATAAAAAGTGCTGCATACAAGGGACCTGAACATATGGACTCTTGGGTTATGATGTCCTTTTTGGGCAAGTAGACTTCTAGTTTATGTAGCAGTTAAATCTAGTTGGGAAGTGAGAAAACTGTTTAAACTACTAGCAGTTTTGAGTTATGCAATGTTTAAGAATATTATTCAAATTTCAGTCAAAATTATGGCCATGTGTACAGTTGTTTTACAGATTGCATGGCACTTGATTTTGTACTAGTAGGCATTGGAAATATGAAAAATATTGACAACGATGATTATTTAAGCAAGCATGGTATACAATAAGACAGAAAAACTTAATTTTTGTCACTGAATTTAATGTTATTACTGATAAATGAATGCTTTATATATGCCTTATATACAACGTTATTTGGAAGTTTTAATGCATCTCCAGCTACCCTATATATTCCCTCCTGTTAGTACTTCTATTACAGGTCTTAGTATTCTAAAATTTCTACTAACTTCACTGCTAAAATTTCCCCTCCATACTTGTATATATTATGTCCTTTCTTTTAGCACGAGCACATTTATCTCATGTATAACGTGCGCATTTTGCCTTGCATACTTCTGATCCTACTTATTTTAAGTATATATTTGTATATCTATGTTATATCACTATACTGAATTATTTAGTTCTACCTTTAATCTGACCTTATTGTTGTTACTATGTAAGTAACACGTGTCTGCAAATGTTTACATTTGATCAGTGCTCTAACCTGGTAAACAAAATAAATAAATATTATTTGTGTTAATTTTTAGCTCATAGACTTTTTTATAAGAGAAAAAGTAAATATATCATTATTCAGTACTTAGTAATTTTGGTAGGTACAATACTTTGTCTAATACAAACATTTTCAACCTTTATGGCCTTTTAAATGTGAAAATTGTGGTATATTAGAATATACAGCTAGGACAGAAGTCATTAATAAAGTTAGATTAAGATATTCAGGTAGGTTTACCTGTGATACTGAATTTGTCACTTACATTCTCTAGTACTTCTGCAGTCTATTTTGTATTTGTGAAAGGAAGAGGAAATTCCAAATTAGATTGTATTAACATGTAAAAGATACAAGAATTTTTTAAAGAGAAAGTCCTGTTGCTGTGCATTTTAATACTTGCAATATACTTGTCATTATTTATTTAATGTTATACTGATGCTAGTCAAATAAAGGCTTAGATATCTACAGTTATATCTATATCTATATATATGTATATATCTATATCTATATATATGTATATCTATCCATATATCTGTATAATGTAATATAATATAATTTAATATATACATGCACACACACACACACTTATGGTTTTACTATGTTTGCAACTTCCTAAAAGTGGATGTGCCAGAGGACAAAAAATTCCCAAAATCCAAAACGGCAAAAAAAAAAATGTAGTTTTTTTTTTTTTGCAGGAGGGTAAGCCCTCTGCACTCCTGACCTTATATATACCAAAATCCATTGTCACAATAACAAAAAAAAAAAAGACAAAAATCTTTCAAAACAAGCAAATAACCTCTAGCACATTAAAAATCACAATGGCAATAATTTCCTATGGAAAACAGCATTTGGCATCATGCTGTTCATGTTTTTTTTTCCTTTGTGCTACTAACACTCGATCAAATTCACCTCAAGTAAGTGTAGGGATGCCATCTACCTATCTATATCTATTTCTATATAGTTATATGTGGGTCCCTCCAATATGATTCTTGTGTTAGAGGCTGACAGCTGTTCTGTTGGCTCCTTGTGGTTGACAGATCAGATGATCAATGGTGCTGGTGCAATATCACTGTATTAGTGAGGCAGGGATATGTACCCATTCCCTGCTATTATGCAAGCTTAGAGTTGGTATATAGAAGTGGCATGAGAGTGTGGGAGTGCAGCCCATCACCTGGGGGAGCAGGAGGTCTTCCCCTGCAAAAAAGTGATTTTCTGGTTTTGTGCTCTTTTTTCATTAATGGAGCATGCATGCTTTAGTGTCAGTGTGCCAATTATTTTTACCAATGACTGGGCAGCACAGTGGCATAGCAGGTAATGTTGCCTTTCAGCAAGAGGTTCTCTGGTATGATTGTCAGCTGGGGTACCTTTTCTGAGAAGTCTGCATGTCCTCCCTGTGTTTCTATGGGTTTTCCCTGGGTGCTCTGGTTTCCTCCCACATTCCAAATACATGCAGTCTGTGGACTTGACAACCTAAATTGTCATTAGATGTGAGAATGTGGGTGTGGGTGTGATATGGAAGAACAATCATGGCAGTGCTAGCTACCCTCTGGTGTGATCATTGGCTCTAGATCATTATCATTATTGAAGTGATATCCTGACCCCATACACAAAAAATGGGAAAAGGAGTTGTGGATGGATAAATGGATGATTTTGTGCTAGCTTTGAAAGGTGGAACATATACTGTCATATAGGGGTGTAGTGCTGTGCTTTCATTCCATACAATGAACATGCTGTTCAGAGCCACTTGCACATCATACAGAAGGTAGTTGAACTAACACAAACAAAGGAGGTTGATAGGTCTCAGTGGGCATAGTTAAACAATCTTTTTTTCTGGCTGGAGAGGAAGCATTTTGAAATTTTGCATTCTGATTGCTATTATAGCTATTATATTGTTATTATATTATTTTAGTTATTTTTCTTTCTACATTATCAATTGCTAAACTTACTAGATCAAAGAGAAATATAAAATTGAAAAATATGCAAATTGCTGAAAGCTTAGCAAATACTTGCAATGTTTTCAAAGATAATCATAAAGCAAAATATTTATTTGATTTTACCTCAATATTTCAGGATTTCAGGATACAATTATTTTGAATAAAACCATCTATAGTAGAGAACTAAAAGACAAAATGTGCACATAAAGCCTATGTAAGGGTAACATGGAAGGTGTTTGATTTATTGCTGAATGCTATGTGTTCATATGAAAGACTGCATGTGCTATTGAATACGTAGAGGGAATAATGTGTGATGACTGCATGTACTATCTAATATGTAGAGGGAATAATGTGTGACGACTGCATGTACTATCAAATATGTAGAGGGAATAATGTGTGACAACTGCATGTACTATCAAATATATAGAGGAAATAATGTGTGAGTAATGCTTCATGGCAACTGAGGGAGAACTGGTAAGGAAAAAAGCATTTATTATGATTCAAAATGGAGTCAGGCTGGAATCCATCTTGATTTAAAATGGCATTTGCCACAAATGCTTAACTTGTATTTCATTTCTTCAAACTGACATGGCACTGCATACCTCTCAACTGTCCAGATTTTCACAGAATGTCCAGATTTATGCCTCATATTTTTGGTGTGTTCCTCCTAAAATCTGCACCTTTCTGGTAAATAGCTGGGATTGAAGTCATTAAATAATGACAAATATTTGAGTTTAAGACTCCACATCCTTCAGAAAATTCATGCTAATGCAAAACCTATTATTCTATCAACGTTCTAAGCTTGTAAGAGCAATAGTTAAAATGTGTCCCTATTTGTCCCCCAATCATTTAGGCTTTGCACAGATTTTTTTGCTCTAAGAGGTTGAGAGGTATGCATGGCAGTTCCTTTATTCACTGCATGCTTGATTCATTTAAAATGAAACTTGTTTCTTTTCATGGTCACAGAATGTGATAAAAAGTCTGATAACATACTGGCAGCATTAAATTTACTATTATGAAACTGCTCAGGCAGAATAGATGGATAAATTCCTGACTATGGCCAAGCTGACCAAAGTTCAATTAGTGGCTTGGGAAACTGATGGAGTAGCAAGGAGGGATGGTCATCACCATCCCTGGTGGGAGGGCAGTTCTGTGGTCATCATCTGCAGCAATCCCTGGTGAAGGCTGAGGATGTTGCTATTTGGAGGCATGATCCAAAGGGGGGTATAAGGGGGTGAAATGCTGCACATCCCTATTGCATGCCTGCCCATCAGATGCTACCAAGGGAGCCATGAGAGAGGGAGAAGTAATGGGATAAGTAAAATGAAACACCCCGAGAATGTTAAAAGCCAGATCCCTTAAGATCCAGCCCTATCAGAGCAAGTCTGGGGGGTTAGGAAATGGTTAATAGACCTCATAATGGATGTGGGGCACTGGATATAGAGCTGTAGCTTGATGTAGAGGGGAGAAAAATATTACAAAAATGCACTACTGTGAATGTTTCTTTTATAGTATTTGTTCATGATCTGGCAGCACTAAATTTAGATACGCACTTAATTTTTATTGTAGATACCAATACATTTTCTTTGTTCAAGCAGATTTACTTGGTCTCCCATGATTCTATGTAATAATGATCTTTCTAATTTACTGAATTTTGAAAGTTTTGTGTTTTTACCTCCCAGAAGAAGTGAATGTTATATCAGACTCCATCAGTTGCCCCTCCATCCCTTTTCTGGAGCTGATTATAGGTAACACCTATCCAGTCAACATCCGATCATAGTAGGGCATGTTGGAGATCAGCCTGTCTGTCACTGTGAGAAATTTTGCTCCTCTGGAAGTTTCTTTCAATTTAGTGGGATAGGAGGAGTTATATTACATTACAATCTATTCTGGTAGCCCACTCCATGAGTCCATAGCTCTCAACAAGAAAAATGTTCAAAGATTAGTTAGTAGTTGGCTGCTTCATTTGTGGAGTATGTCCTTCCTGTTGTCTCTATCCTTCCTGTTCATGTTGACCCATTCACATTTCCAAGAAGTGGTGTTGTACACTATATTATTCACATATGTTCCTGCTGATCTCTAGTGAGAAGAGTGCCAGCTTTTCTAAACTCTGGTCATACCCTTTCCTTCCATCCCACACAGTCTTCTGGTGACTTTCCTCTATACTCCTTCCTGCATCACAATGTCTCCCTCCTTGTCTGACCTCCATAACTGCACAGATTATCCAAGATATGGCCTGACCTGGGCCCATTAGTGTGGGAACATTACTTATTTTTGCTTCAGTAGTCCATCTCCTGAGGATAAGCCCCAGTAGTCTACTTATTGTTGCTACTGTTGTCTCTCTCTGCTCTGATTAGTCTGATCCATGTGTAATCAACACTCCCAGATACTTTTCTTACTCTGCTGCCAAAAGTTCTACTCCAAGCAGCTGTTACTCCTGTGGACCAGCTGAACATTTGTATTTTGTCTGCATTAAACTTCAGCTGTCATAGTAAGCTGGGATTTTATGAGTGTGGCAATGGAAGCATTTGCATTTCAACATCAAAGTGGAGAGTTCCTGTGTTTGAACAGAGAAACCAGGCAGGGGTGTCGTCTTTCTGCTTTATTATTTGCTTTAAATTTAGAGCAGCTGGCAAAGAAAATAAGGGACTCAGAAATTCAAGGATACAATTGGTATTGTATTCAAGAAAAGTTGGCTTTATTTGCAAATGATGTTATTTTGTATCTGATGGAACCAGAAAAGTATATCTCAGTGTTGTGGAATATTCTGAGACAGTTCCATTTTTTTTCAGGATATAAAATTAATGAAGATAAAACAAAACCTATAGCTATAAACTATATACTCAGACATCAGATGGTCCAGCAAAACCCATATTTATGGGAACATGATAAAATTAAGTATTTAGGAGTATGAATTAAAAAGGATTTGGCTATGGCAGCTAAGGGAAATAAGGAAAGAATGGAATTTTGGACGTAGCTCCTTAAAAATAACAACAGTCACACAGAATATTATATTCATAAAGTATCAGAAAGTATACTAGGAACTAAGCCAATGTGGGAATGGCAAAAGGAGATTCTGCCAGCAGAGATGACAAAGAACATGACAAAGGAACCAATGTATTGGGAACAAGTAAATAATTAGAGAATGAAAGGCAATAGAATGGAAGAGGCCAAGAAGACATTTCGATTGCAGGCTAGTGATTGCCTTTCCTATCAGGGGTTGACATCAGAATATAGACAAAGAGAAAGGGATAGAGGAATCCTAAATGAAAGACATGCACTGGTTGAGTTTTTAATTGAATCTAGAACTGAAACTGCTGTTAAAAAGAGATAACTAGTAGGACATATAAAATATTAAATGATAACTATAAAAGTCAATCAGAAGAGGCCAGAAAAGATTGGGAAGAGAGATCAGATATGCAAGTCACAAAGAAACAATAGGAGGACCTATGTATGGTTCCTGAATTTGCAACAAAGTCCATCAGATTTAGGATTTTTGCCTAGCATAGATACTTTTATACCCCAAGCAGATTCCAAAGAAAATTTTTTCAGGTAGATGGCAAATATTGGAGATTTAATGGGGAAGAAAGTGGTAAGATTTGAGAGTGTAATGAGTTAATAGACTTTAGAAATTCCCTGCAAAGTACTCTGTCAAGAATATGGAGTGAGCAAATGAGTGTAACTAAGGAAATTATGTTTTCTTGAGCTGGGATACAGTATATGAATTGCCGAGACACAGTAAGGCCTTGTTAAATTTAATTCTGGTGACTTGCAAAAATGCAATTACTAGAAAATGGAAATCAAAATCTAAACCAGCTATACTTAAACTAGTGAATATTGTAACAGAGATAAAAGAACAGGAAGTGTGAAAACAATACATGAATTGAATAATTTATGTAAATATTGCTTAGATTATATACCACATATATTGTTATATATCCTATAATGTTTGTAAATGTGAACTTATTAATATGGTTTGATTACTTTTATGTGTGCCTATGCTTCAAGTAATAATTCAGTAAAAGTGTTTAAGAAAAATTCAGTTATCACCTTTCTGCTTACTTGATCAACCTTTCCATGTCTTTGCAATCCTGTTTTGCTTCATCCAAGATGTTTCTCTAATTCTTTTTTCCCCCAGACATGTCTGAATGAATATATAGAGGAGTACTGGACCCAAGAACATTATAGTGCACCAGTCCTTATTCATAGCACTGTCTCTATCACCACTACCCTTTGCATCACACCCTTCAGCTATTCAGTAATCTAATTCGGCAGTCTTGATCTTACCCCTAACCTGTTTAGTTTTTCCTGTCAGTCACCTGTGTTGGATTCCGTTAAAGGCTTGAAAAGCTCATGTGGATGACATTTACTGGTACATCTTTGTCGAGATATTCTGTGACCCAGTTATAAAAAATGGATCATGCTTGGCTGACAGTTTCTTGTGGTCTTGGACCTCATTTGACTGCTGCTCTGGAGATTGTTGTCATCTAGAAAAACAACCAGCCTTTACTTCAGTGTTTTGTCTTTGAGTTCCCCCAGCCACTGCTGATAGGCTAATAGACTAGTAGTTCCTTAGATCCCCCCCACACATACAGGCTTAAAGAAATTACACCTATCTTCCATCCCCAAAGCAGTTTTGCAGTAGCTAATCATCTGTTAAAGATCTCCATTAGGGGAATTAACTGACACACTGTCTACATTTCTGAAGTAGCGTCTCTGGTCCCATTGCCTAATCTTTCTTTGGTGCAACGAGTTTGCTCTCTACCTCCTGCCCCTCTAGTTTGTTGCATGTCCACAGTCCTCCACTGTCCGTTGTAGCTCACTCCCACATTACAATATCCTCTACCCTTCATGGAGACTAAAGCGAAGTATTTGTTCAATACCGTTTCTGTTTTCTTGTTTTTCCATGATTTCCTTCTCATCTTTTCTGAACATGTACAGGTCTATTTCTTCCTTCCTTCCTCCTTTGTCTTGTATACCTAAAAAGCCCTTATTGCCCATCTTCCCAACTTTTGTTTCATTGCCATCACCTTCAATATCTGATGTTATCAAAAATTGCAGAACAACCCGTTCTAAGTTAATCATGTAAAATATGTAGCTGCTTAGTATGTCCTAAGTATAATCGGATACTGAGGGGGGCAACAAATGTTGATTTCATGAACTGTTATCCTTATGGTGAAGGGATTCCCTGCCGCAAGTAGGGTTTCTTTTTTTATTTATTTTTTTAACCGGACTGTTCTTGTGCATTAAAAAACTAATTTGGAACATTGGTTATCTAATGTGTTTTTTTGTTTTATTATTAAAGCCCATTTTTAAATCTGCTAAAACTGCTATATTGGAGGTTAAGAAAATTCTGGGAGTAAAAATCAACTTTCAGTAGGAATATTACTTATAGGTGGGGAATTTTATTTTATTTGTAACAGTGAATATGTGTCTGTGGGCCCAGAAGGGAAAATATAACAAAGGAGGGTAGATTTTTGAAGAAAGTTATGAAAATATTTGGCATGGCAGATGTGAATTCAGTAGTAGAAGATCAGAGGGAGTTTACATATTATTCCCCAATGTACAAAAAATGGGCTATGCTAGACATAACTTACATTTCACAGGAACATCTGCATTTAATTGAAAGTTTTGATAAGCATCCAATAACTATTTCATGCACCAGTAATAACTAAAATTAAAACACAGGGTCATGAAATAAAAAAGGACACTGGCACTTTCCCACCTACCTGTTGAAAAGAGAAGAATTTAAGGAATGGGTAGTGGAAATTATTTGGGAGTTATTTGAGAAGATAAATTTTTTTTCTGTAAATATAGCTAGGGAGTGGGATAAAATTAAAGTAGAGTTGAAAAAATAGGGTGGAAATAAAAGAAAGAAAGATATGGTTAAGAAGTAACAAGAATTATTTAGAGGGACTGACAAATGTTAAGGTATTGCAGAACAGGGGGGAATAGCACAGAACAAGAAGAGGAGCAATTGCAAAATGCTAAACAGATGATAAGATATTACCTTGATAATATGCATGAGTTTAGAAATATTGCTGTTAGCAACTGTTTTTTGATAATAACTGCAGAGCACAAAAACATTTAGCACAATGATTCAGGCAACAGAATGTAGAAAGGCTTGTCATCAAGCTTAGGGAGCCTATAACAAGGAAGATAACAAGATATCCTGTGAAGGACTAGAATATTTCTGAAACTTTATGAAAGTCTGTATAAAGCAGAGAAATATGGAAATCAAGAAAAGGTATAAATAGAAATGTTTCTGGAAGAATTAAATATGCCAAGGTTAGAGGTAAATGAGGCTCAATTACTAACAGTTAGGATAGGAGGAGATGAGATAAGAATGGTGATGTATAACCAATCCACAAGGAAGTCCCCAGGAATAGATGGTATTCCTGTGGAAGTTTAGAAGCTGGGAGGGAACAAATGTGATAAAGTTCTAGAAGGTTTTGTTTAACAGTATTTTAAGAGGAAGAGAAGCACCAACACCCTGATAGAAAGTGGTTTTGGCTGTAATACCTAAAGACGGTAAAGAACCAGTAGCTCCAGCTTCATATAGGCCCATTTGAATCATAAACCATGATTATAAAGTATTTATGTCTATAATGGCGAATATTATAGAAAAGGTGATGCAAACGTGATAGATATGGATCAATGTGGTTTTGTAGAGGGGAGTCAAACATTTGACAGCATTAACGAAACACTGATAATCCAGAGGGAAGCAGAATATAAGAAAATACCACTGTTTTGGTGGGCCTTTATGCAGATAAAGCATTTGAAAGAGTAAGCTGGAAAGTTGTGAGCAGGCCAATTGAAGCATTTGCATTCCATGATAAAATTATAAGGTTGATTAGGCGGCTATATGAGGGATTGGATGCAAAAATTAAACTGGGTGGGTTCCTCTGATAATTTTTGTTTGAGCAGAGAAACCAGGTAAGTGTGTCCTCTTTCCCCTTTATTATTTGCATTATATTTAGAACCATTGGTAAAGAAAATAAGGGACTCAGAAATTCAAGGATATAATTGGTATAATAGTAAAAAAAAGCTATCTTTGTTTGCAGATGATATTATTTTTTACCTGATAAAATCAGAAAAGGACATTTCAATGTTGTGGAACATTTTGAGGCACTTTCACATTTTCGGGATACCAGATTAATGAAGCTAAAACTAAGGCAATAACTGTAAATTATGCACCCATCCATGAATTGGTTCTGCAATGTTCATATTTATAGGGACTTGGGAACATATTTTCTGGGAACTGGAAACTCTGTTATATGGATATGGATAGCAAGATACAAGCAGTTAAAATGTTTTTAGTCCCTTTAGTTTTATACACAGGTCAGGCATATTTTTATCAACCAGAGGAGAAGTTGTGGATAGCTGAAGGATTTTATCTGGGAGCGGAAGATGGCAAGAGTCAAGTGGGATAAGCTGATTCTTCCAGTAGAGTAGGGCAGTTTGGGATTACTCAATTTGAAGGGGTATTTCAGAGCTACACAGTTAAGGTTCCTGTACATACCACAAGCAGAAACCTATAATTCAAAGTGGAAAGTGATAATGATGAAACAGGGGGAAAGCTCAAGAACAAGGAGAGACTGGGATTGGGTGCAGATCCTTAAGGAGAATAATGATAACCATACAGAATATTATATTCAAAAAGTAGCAGAAAGTATTCTAAGAACTAAACCAACACAAGAATGGAGAAAGGAGATTCTGCCAATAGGAATAAATGCAATTATAGATACAGACAATAGACAAGAGGGGGCTGGAATTTATTGGAGAAAATTGGCAAAAGAACCAAGGTATTGGGAGGAAATAGGTAGAGAGGGAAAGGTAATAGTATGGGAAGAGGCCAAGAATTTATTTGGACTCCAGACTAGAGATTGTCTTCTCTATCAAGGATTGATATCAGAGTATAGGCAAATAGAAATAAATAGGGGGATCCTAAGTGAAAGACCAGCACTAGTAGAGGTTTTAGTTGAATCTAGAACAGAAGCTGCTGTTAAAAAATGAGTAATTAGTAGAGCATACAAAATATTGCGTGATAACTATAAAAATCAACCAGAGGAGGTTAGAAAGGTTTGGGAAGAGAGTTTGGATAAGCAATTCACTAAGAAACAATGGGGGATATATGTATGTCTCCCAAATATCCAACAAAGTCTAGAAGATTTAGAATCTTTGTTTGGAAGTGTTTACATAGGTATTTTATACTCTAAGTAGACTCCAAAGAATTTTTCCTCGGATAGACAGAAAATGTTGGAGGTGTGATGGGGAAGAAAGAGGTAATTGGAAGCATATTTCCTGGAAGTGTTAATGAGTTGGCAGATTTTAAAGATTCCATGCACACTACTCTGTCAGAAATATGGGGTAAGCAAATTGGTGTAACTAAGGAAATGATTTGTTGAGGTATGATACAGAATCAGAATTACCTACATATAGTAAGACCTTGCTGGGTCTAATTATGGTGAGTGACAAAAAAGCAATTACTAGAAAATGGAAATCAAAGTCTATACCAAGTGTACTAGAAGCAATGAATATACTAACAGAAATAAAACAACTGGAATTGAGATCTTTAGAAAAGGGTAGGAACAAATTACATTGAAAAAATGGGAATTGTGTGAACAATACATGCAGAGGAGAAACGAGATTTAAAAGAAGGCAGGATTTAAATAAGCTATGTAATGTTTGACTGACAGTGACTGGATAATTTATACGTGGTATATAATGCTTGCAACTGAAATTATATCAATATGGTTTGTGATGTATATTTGCAACTAAAATTATGTCAATATGGTTTGTTTTTATTTATATAAATGTATGATTGCCTATGTCTTACATAATAATTTAATAAAGATGTTTGTTGTTTAAAAAAAGCCCATTTTTAAGAAAGTAATACAGCTTAGTATGGTAGGTTTTACAAGGAAATAGCAAACCTCCAAGGTTGGAGGGCCTTCTTGCCTTGAAAGGCCTATTAATTCCCTGTAATACCCATGCTTAGGAAATGGGCTGTTAAATTGTTTTATATTGTTTTATTACTAGTGTTTTTTTTTCATATTTTGAAAGATAATGTTTGGCATGTTATTGTTGGAAGAAATATTTTACACCCAATATACAAAAGTTTTGTTATTAGTAAACAGATAGTTCATAAGTACTACTTGAGTCTATCAAGATATATCAGAACACCATGGTTTTGGGTGATTTTAACTACCCATCCATTGACTGGTAAATTAGTCATAATTAAACTCACTTGCCCAAAGATTCCTCTTTTTTGTTAACTCCAGTGCCTTGAACCAGCTGGTTGACACCCCCACAATGGGTGTCAACATCCTCGATCTGGTGCTTACCAATATGGGGACCACTGTAACATCCCCACTAGGAAGTCTTCCCTGGTGATATCTGACCACAAATCAGTCTCATTTGAAGTAACTATCACACCTGACACCCCCAGCAGCAACTAAACTAAAAAACTTCTCCATAGCAGATGATAACCTCTTACAGGATGGTATAAGTAGCTGCACTGCACCTCCCCTTCACATGGAACTGACAACTATGCCAAGTTCTACACAAATGCTTTATATAAACACCTGTATAACTGCATTGACTCGGATGTACCTGATAGGACCAAAACAAGCTCCTCAAGGAAGACTAAACCTGCCTGGTGGGCAACTGCCATTAACAGGCTTTATAATAATAATAAGAAATTACTGTCTTAGAGTAAGAAGGAGATAGTCCTAAACTGGAAACACTCCCTCCTCAGCTTAAACAAGCAAATAAGACTTCTTGTGACGTCCTTCAAACAAAATTACAAATCCAGATTTGCTTCCTTAACTAAGGACAACCATAAGGTGTTCTTTAGTTACATCCATAACCTAAAAGGAAAGGCCAAACTGGTAGTTAATGATTCCACATATACTGAGCCTGTGGACATAGCTAACCTGTTAGCTGACAGGTTCTGTGAAAACTTCACTTGCCCTGTTCCCATCACATGTACCACATGACATCCCTACCACCTGTCCCCTACCTTGTATCTCTAAAGAGCAGGTTGTAAACACCCTCTCTGAGGCCAAACGTACAGCATCTGTGGGACCTGATAACATCCCAGGCTGTGTCCGACATAGCCTCCAACAAGAATTAGCAACATCATAGGGTACTCTTTTCAGTCATAGTCTAAGCACCGGCTTCATCTCAGCTGAATGGAAAATGGCCACTGTTATCCCCTTGCCCAAAGGTGGTGGTTCCATTGATCCCAGGAACTACAGACCTATTAGCCTGACTAGCCTTATCTGCATGGCCATGGGGCAAATCATCATAGACCTTATCAACAAAGATATAGGTAATCTCCAAACACTTGATCCTACTCAGTTTGGATTTGTCAAAGGGAGATCATGTCTGTTAAATCTGGTGGACATCTTTGAGAAAGTCACCAAGGCCCTGGATGAGGGGAAATCTGTACATACAGCTTATATAGACTTAGCCAAGGCTTCTGACATTATCCATTACTCAGGCATCATTGGCAAACTCACCCAGCTAGGTATCTACCCTTATATCATTAGATGGTTTGCTAAATGGCTCACTGATAGAACCTATATAGTCAAAATAGGGGAATCCATGTCCAACAGCAGACCTGTAACCAGTGGTGTTCCACAAGGATCAGTCCTGGGACCTCTACTTTTGGAAACTACTTTTCCGAAGTACTAGCAAAAACTAAAGGTCTGTGGCTGACAAAAGTCGCTGATGACTGCAAACTGGGAGTGATCATAGAATCTCCAAATAATGTCAACATCCTACAACAGGGTCTTACACAAACAAATGATTGGTGCCAAAGTCACGGCCTTAAACTCAATGCAAAAAAAAATGTATTATCATCCCTTTCAGTAAGAGCGATGTTCCTGCTAACTACCACATCAATAGCAACACCCTAGGTATGAATTCAGTGGTGAGAGACCTGGGCAAACAGGTTGACAGCGACCTTACCTTTGATCACCATGTCTCCATGGTGGTAAGAAGGGCATTTTATATTGCTCATCTCATAAGTAAGAGGATTGCCTCCAAAAAAAAAGAAGTTATAACCTCCCTGTACTCTTCCCTCATAAGACCAATAATTGAATATAACACCCCTTTTGGTATGTACCTTTTAAAGCACCTGCAGCAGTTGGGAGACCACAAAAGGTTCCTTACAATGAAAATTCAAGGTCTTCAGCATCTTTCCTATGTGGATCAGATGAAATCACATCACTGTCACTTTGCTCTGTTCCATACAGAGTACTCAAATTCAGTTTTTATTTTTCCACAATTGCCACAAGACGCTTGGTTAGCATTCTATATGGGAAGGTAACTGTTCTCATTTTTTATATTGCTAAGAAGGCGAAAAGTTACCTTTATGTACATAATTCTAATCAACCTTCTCACTGCCATGTCTCAAGAACTTGACTTGCATTTTTTAATGGTTACCCTTGATGCAGACAACAACATGTATTTGAGAATAAAACCAAATAGCAGTTAGCCAGCAGATGATGTCTTGAAGTGATATTTTCCGTTACAGTAAGTGCTATAAATGGGCAGTCTTGTTTTTTTACCTGACTCACATGGTATAGTAATTCACCTGTTTCGAACATTAACTATCCAGTGGGGTTTTCTTATTATCAAAGCAAGTTTCCAAGGTTCAGTAAATTACCTCAAAACAGCAGCAGCCCTTATTTGGAAGCACAACCAGACAGTGCTTCTTTGTAAAAACAGATTGAAATCTGATCCCATTTATCTTCAGACCTATAAGCCTAACATTTACTGTAGAAAATGTAAATCACCAAAGGTACTGAGGAGTTAGTGTTAAAGAATCAGGACCAGTATGAGTTTGTTAATTAAAGGTAGTGTGAGTGTGTGTGTGTCTCTGTGTGTGTGTGTGTGTGTGTGTGTGTGTGTGTGTGTGTGTGTGTGTGTGTGTGTGTGTGTGTGTGCATGTACATGTTTGCGTGCTTTAACTTGGCCACTTTTTGTATCGGGGTCAGCAGTCCTACTAGAACTTCAGATAGAAAATCTAATCCTAGCAAATGCCTGTGGCATGATAATCACACTGGCATTCTTAACATTCATGTAGAATGCAAGACAAATTATACAGCGACCCCCCCATTAATATTCAAAAACGTGCACGCTGATTGGCCAGCGTGCACGTTGTAAATCAGTTATAGTAATGGAAAAAGGTCCGGTCGCTCGGACTTTTTCCATTACTATAACTCTTTTTTACAGCAACAGAGAACGCAAGATCTCCGTTGCTTCACACTGTCTCGCTATGTTAAAGGAGTTTAACATAGCGAGACAGCTTTAAAAAAAGCAACGGATATTCTCCGTTGCTTTTTTTAAAGCTGTCTCGCTATGTTAAACCCATTTAACATAGCGAAAAAGTTTGTAAAAAGCAACTGAGATCTTGCTTTCTCCATTGCTTTTGCCCACAGCTCTGATGTACTGCGTAGGCATACGTATGCGCAGTACATCAGAACTGCCACAGAATACCAGACAGCTGCAGAAGGGCAGCAAGGAGGCATTATACAATGCCATTATATAAGAAAAGTAATTATTTTTTTCCTTAAATAATATCATTGTATAATAGCAATAACCCGCGTCTGGGTGTGGGTAATGCTGGATTTACCCACGGTTGGCTTTGTTTGGCCACTCGTGACTAAACCACACCAACCGTGGGTAAATCCAGCATTACTCACACCCAGGCGTGGGTTATTGCTATATTGTATATTACTAACTTTCATATTTAAATGAGTCTGTGGAAGGAAGCAGCCAGTTGAATTGCCTAGGAACATTTCAGTGGAATCAGAAATCACAAACTGGGTTACTTAATTATTACTCCTGAGGCCACTGTTCTGTGTTTGTGTCAGGGAAATTACCTGAAGATGTCATATATGGTAAAAAACATAGATAAATCAATAAAATATGTAATATATGAATACAAAGTGTGCTGTTATCATCATTACAAGATACATGGTTACATCTGATATAAATATAGTCAAATAACAGTATTTACCTGACAGACTACAATGGGTATTGATTCAGAAAAAAAACTCCAAAATTCAATGTAAAAACATGTGTAATGGTGCCACTTCAGTGAAATAAATTCTGGCAATCTTACGTGCTGCTAGCAGTCAGAATCTGAATCTGAAAAAAAGATGCAGCCCAACAAGGTACTTCTTACAGATGAGAAGTTAAATTTTAAGCTTGATGTTTCAGATGAAGTGAGAAAATCATTTTGAGTAATACAGTTAATCCGGAGAGGCCTGTTTGACAGGTCATCACAAGTATTCATTCCTCTGCACTAATCTTTCATGAGATGTCTTACAATTACAGCATAATGTAGCCTTCTGAACATATTTAACTGAATGTGTAATGTAGCTAGAAAATGTGCAAAGGTTTTTCACAAAAAGAATAAATGAGGTAAAACAACTTAATTGTAAGAACGATCCGTAAATCTGTCACATTTTTTATCTCAGAAACATTAGACAGGGATGACTTGAATTCTGTACACTAGCTGATAGTTTTCTCTTTTGAGTTTGTAGTTTTCCTCCATATCTAAGCAAACATAAGGTCTGCTGATCTGTTCTAAAAAATTAGATAAAATTAGTTAATAACACAGGTCTGTTACATACTGTTCTTTTAGACTACAGAATAATCTTTTCTCACACGTAAAACATTGCAGTGATCTTGTTCTTTAGAAATCTGCTTGATGCTTGTATGAGAGACAGGAAATACAGGCAGGGAGGAAGAGGAGGTACAGATTTTAGGATTTTCCATGACCAAAGCAAGGTCCTAAGCTCAGACATACCCTGTGAAAATGCATCACTAATAAATACGTTATTTAAATTTGTTTTCTAGGGCAGATCAATGAACCACTTGGACCATTTTCTGGCCATCCTGATGATTAAAAAATATCTGAACACTTGGCAAGCATAAAAGTGATAATTATTCAGTATTTACACTTTTGGCAGAGGTTATACAATCCATACAAAGTGTTTCACAAAACAGTGTAAAAGAGTTGAGGAATCACTCTTACTAGTATGTTTCTAGTTAGGGACCGTGTCTCCGCACTTATATAACAAATAAAATCAAACAATGTGTAATGAAGTAGTTGAAAAGCATATTGTAAATGCAAGATATACAATAAGAACAATTTGTAAGAAAAAAGAAGGAGGTTAGGAATGGGTTTGAAAATGAGGGGAGAGATACTGTAAGTCCATTTGTATGAAAAGTTATTACAAAATGTGAGTGGGATTTTGGAAAACACTTGACAGGTTATATCTGCAGTAAAGAATCAGATGCACAAGGAATATTTTAAATTATGATTTGTTTTAAATTTAATTCTGAATTCAGTGTATGACTGAATTTATTTATAGATTCCGGAAGTTTTCGGGGACAGAAGCAAAGCTGTGATCCGCAATATAGATTATTATGAGTGAGTCAACGGTTGTAACTGGTTTGTTATGTGCTTGAGACATGGATGCCAATAAATTCACCACTAGAGTGAAGCTCGAGAGGTGAATCTTAGCATCCTTGTTGAGAACACATACACAAGCTTTCCAAATGGATACCCAATCATAACTCTTTGTAATGCTTGGAAATTTATATCTCCATGTACTACTAGTTAGAGCAAAAACAAAAAAACAAAGTAGTTTGCTGATAATCATAGCCGGTAAACCACTTGGCAAGTGCTGTCAAAGGGAAAGCAGCACAGTCATGGTAATAGTTTTTAAGAAAATTAGGGAAAGATTGGAGGACAACAGTTAGAACCAAAGCTGTTTTTTTCAAGTTTTGCTTCTGTGGTTTGCTGGCCGGCATTGTTATTTGCGTGAGACCAGATCTTAATAGCTATTAGGGTGGTACTTAATTGTTAAGATCAGGTCTCACACCAGTCTAGTGCTTAACTGAGCTGTCATTTTCTGGATATTGGAATGTAATTACCATGCTCCGTGCACTATATATAGTTTTGCCCATGGTGTTTGGAGAGTCCTGGGGGAACTGATTTAAGCCGATAGCTAGAGGAGCTTGGTTTTAGACAGCCAGCTATGAAAGGGACAGACTCTTGTTTTAACAATCGGAAAACAAGGGAGCATAACAGTAGATGGGATTTTTGTTTTATAAGTAGCATTTTTATTTCTTAGAATATGGCAGTTGTGTTCTCTTTTGGGGGATAAGCTACATCATTCATTTATATATGTATGTATTTATTTATTAATTTATGTTTATTAAGTGAATAGGACTGATTAGTTGATTCCTTTCCCCCACAATCCTACCTCAAAGGAAATATATTACAACTTTTACTTTAGAATGGATACGCATTTGACATATCTGACAAATATTTACAGAGTATTGACACATGGCATAAATGAAAACAATGCATTTTTGAGAAAAGTTTTCATACTGCAGAACAGTATTTGCATTAAGTTTATGTAGATTTCTAGATAATATTAGCATGGTATTTACAAATGATTTACTTAAACAGCATTTGTTACAACACACATTTGTAAGATCAAATTCAGATGCATACAACACAGTATTTACTTAATAGTTGTACAATACCGACATTACTAGCCGTCACTACAATGAGTGACAAACAGTTTACAGATGGTAGCATTGCTTACTGGGTGCATTCATAATTCTGCTCTGCAAAATGGCAAGGCAGTAGTGCAAATGTGCAAATTTGCCTATATGTAAATACTGTGAGTGTAAATAAATGGTGCTAGTTTTGAGGCTGAGAAAGTTAATTAGTTATTGTATACAATTGCAACACTCCCCCATTTTTTCTGTTGTCTGTTACATCAAATTATATTGCAACCAGGGGACAGAATTATATATATATATAAATATATATATATATATATATATATTCGACATTTCATAATGTCGAAGACCATATGGCCAAGACCATATGATAGACATTTGAAATGCTGACCATGTAATATAAAAAAAAAAAAAAAACACAACAGTAACTTACCTGCAAACTACTAGAAGGGGGGGCTATGTCCCCCTGTGCCCCCCACACCCCCCTTAACTTAAATATACCAACTCCGAGATTGCACTACAGTGCAGAAATGGAAATCTTTCCATTCCGCACTGTACGGAGATGCCTGTTCTGCATGGTCAGCATTCAAATGTCGATCATATGGTCTTGGCCATATGGCCTTCGACATTATAGGTTCATAGGCTCATAGGGAGGTACTAGGCTATTGGCCCTAGGGCTTATATAAGCCTAGCCAAGAAGGTACCCTGGCTTTCGCCACCCAACAAAATTATTTTCCTGTGCCACTGTTGAGCAGAGCCACAGAAATGATCCCCGGGGTGAATTTCCTATTTCCCATCCAATCATCAAGATTTTTATTGAAAAGTGCTAATGAGGAGCTTTGTTTAATATATATAGGTAGTTTGTTCCAGAGTATGGGAAGTCTCTGGGACAGGAATCTATCCCTCCAGCATGTTCTGTTTATTGTGGTGACAAGGTTTAGGTCCCTAGAGCATGTAGCTCGGAGGGATTGGGATTTCTGTAAATGGAGCATGTCCAACAGCTCTGGGTTTGACATAGCTTTGTATGTTAGGCAGAGATCACCTCTGAGTAAAGCTGAAGATTTTTGAGATGGTCTGCATAGGGCATCTGTTTGAGGCCGGTAATCCTCTTTGTGAGGTATTTCTGTGGTCTTTCCAGTTGTTGTAGATGTCTTGTGAGGTACATACCAAAAGGGGCGTTGTACTCTATAATGGGTCTAATGAGTGATGAGTAGAGGGGAACAATGACCTCTTTTTTTCCTGGATGAGAAACCTTTTGTGATGAGATGTGTCACGTAGAAGGATTTTCTGACTACTGTGGTGATGTGATTATCAAAGGAGAGACTACTGTCCACCTGTGTCCAAAGGTCTCTTATCACACTTTCGGTGTTAAGTTTATTACCGCCTATGTGGTTGTTCATGGGTACAGAGTTTTTACCAAAGGGGATGACAATGCATTTTTTGGCATTGAGCTCGAGGCCATGGCTTTGACACCAGGCATCTGTCTCAATGAGGCCCTTTTGTAGGATGTCCACATCGTAAGGAGTTTCGATTATTGCTCCTAGTTTGCTGTCATCTGCAAACTTTGCTAGCCAAAGACCTTCTGTGTTAGCCTGTACTTCAGAGAAGTAGATACCATACAGGAGAGGACCCAAGACTGAACCCTGTGGTACTCCACTTGTCACTGGTCTGAAGTCAGATTTGGAGTCTGGTACTTTCACAGTGTGGGTTCTGTCAGTGAGCCAGTTGGCAGCCCATCTTGTGACATAGGGATTTATACCTAGTTTAGTGAGTTTATCTATAATTCCAGAGTGGGGGATGGTGTTGAAAGCTTGGCAAGATCTAGATAGGCTGTGTGAACCACCTTAGCCTCGTCTATGGCTTTGGTGACTGCTGAAAAGTAGTCTATCAGGTTTAGGAGACATGATCTGCCTTTTACAAACCTGTACTGGGTGGGGTCCACAGTTTGGAGATTACCAATGTCTTTGTTTATAAGTTCCAAGATGATTCGTTCCATGGCCTTGCAGACCAGGCTCATCAGGCTAATGGGGCATTAGTTCAGTGGTCTGTGGTGGCTCCCCCTTTGTGGAGTGGGATCACCGTCGCTGTGCACCATTCAATGGGTACAAAGCCTGAGGTGAGACTATGATTCAACATAGTACTTAGGTAGGGTGCCAGTTCACTCTGTAGTTCATGTAGAACGCAGCCTGGGATGTTGTCAGGTCCCATGGATGCTGTTTTCTTGGCTTTGGAGAGTGTGGTTTTTACCTGTGCAGCCATGATTACAGGAACTTTGCATTCTTCCGGTATAGAGATGGGCCCTTTAGGGAGTGAGAGGGGGGTAAATTTAGCACTAAACCTATCTGCCAGGATGTTGGCAATATCAGTTGGTTCTGTACATTTAGTGCCATTGTGCTGCAACTCAGAGCAGATCTGAATGTTGCCATTGAGATTCTTAACATAGCTATAGAATGCTTTGTGGTTGTCTTTAGAATCAGTGGCAATTTTGTTTTTGTAACTAGCTTTGGAGAATTTTATGAGGGATCTCAGCTTCTTACTGAAGCTGACCAGGGAGTTACTCCAATCATGGGATTTTACTCTTTTTTGCAACAGTTTCTTGCTTCTGTTGTAGAGTTTGTTTATGGCAGAGGACCTTCAAATTGGCTTCTACGGCTTTGGTGACTGCTGAAAAGACATCTATCAGGTTTAGGAGACATGATCTGCCTTTTACAAACCTGAATTGAGTGGGGTCCAGAGTTTGGAGATTACCAATATCTTTGTTTATAAGTTCCATGATGATTCGTTCCATGGCCTTGCAGACCAGACTCATCAGGCTAATGGGGCGGTAGTTCCCGGGGTCAGTGGTGGCTTCCCCTTTGTGGAGTGGAATAACCATCGCTGTGCACCATTCAGTGGGCACAAAGCCTGAGGTGAGGCTATGATTGAACTTACGTAGGGTGCCAGTTCGCTCTGTAGTTCATGTAGAACACAGCCTGGGATGTTGTTAGATTCCCATGGATGCTGTGTTATTGGCTTTGGAGAGTGTGGTTTTTACCTGTGCAGCCATGATTACAGGAGCTTTGCATTCTTCCGGTATAGAGATGGGGCCTTTAGGGAGTGAGAGGGGGTAAAGTTAGGACTGAACCTATCTGCCAGGATGTTGGCAATATCAGTTGGTTCTGTATATTTAGTGA
The DNA here is from genome assembly GCF_019279795.1 of Protopterus annectens. Taxonomy (NCBI): domain Eukaryota; kingdom Metazoa; phylum Chordata; order Ceratodontiformes; family Protopteridae; genus Protopterus; species Protopterus annectens. The sequence goes on from NC_056733.1 coordinate 204,365,270, forward strand.
CATTGTGCTGTAACTCAGAGCAGATCTGAGTGTTGCCATTGAGATTCTTGACATAGTTATAGAATGTTTTGTGGTTGTCTTTAGATCAGTGACAATTTTGTTTATGTAACTAGCTTTGGAGGATTATATGAGGGATCTCAGCTTCTTACTGAGGCTGACCAGGGAGTTCCTCCAGTTATGGGATTTTACTCTTTTTTGCAACAGTTTCTTTCTTCTGTTGTAGAGTTTGTTATGGCAGAGGACCTCCAAATTGGCTTCATTTTTTTTCATCTTAGTTCTGTTAGAGATAGCATGATACATGCACTTGTGTAAGTGTTTATAAAGTGCAATTGTGTAGGATTCAGCAGTTGTATCACTATTGTCCATCTGCATGGGTGTCATGAAGTTTGCCACTTCTGTCTTAAGAAGCATGAAGTTGGCTTTGGAGAAATCTTTTATGGTAGTTTCCCTAATGGAGGGTGGAGACGGGATGTGGATGTCTAGGGTGATTAGCTTGTGGTCGGATCTGACCAATGAGGAATTGACCTTTGGTGTGGAACACCGGTCACCCATGTTGGTAATGACCAGGTCTAGGATATTTCTGCCCTGGTGGGGGTGTGGACAAGTTGGTCCAAGGCATTGGAATTTATGAATTCCAGAAAATGTTGAGCAAAAGAGTTGGTACATGAGTAGTTTTCCCAGTTAATGGTGGGATAGTTGAAATCACCCATTATTAGGGTGTTGGGTTGTACCCTAATATTTTACAGTGTATTTAGAAATGAGGACTGGGAATCTTGGGGCAGGGTGGAGGATCTGTAGCAATCTACAGTTTGGATTGCGGTCTTACCCAGAGTTAGTTGCACTTGGATAATCCTGGATGCATTATGCTGAGTGACTAGCCTGGAGGTGTGGGTATCCTTAATAAATATGGACACACCTCTGCCTTTAGTGTTTCAGTCCAGGTTAGGTGGCCGAAAGGTGTGGTATGAATTATAGCCTGGTAATGCTGGGGGTGCTCTCTGGAGCCTTGAACCAAGTCTCTGACACTGCACAGATGTCGATGTTCTCCATTTTAAGGAGTGCCTTGAGTTGAGGTCTAAACTTTTAGCATTAATTAGCATTACCCTCAGATTTTGCTTGCTTGTACCTGTTACGGTGGTGAATTTGTCATTTGAACCTTGCCTAAAAAAGGCACTGTAGGGGTGGTAAGAGCCTTAGCCAGTATCCAGAATCCCAAGGGTGACAGGTGCAGGCCATCTCTAGCAAAGCATTGGGGTCTGTTGATCATGTCATCCCAGGCAGACAGATACTGGATCCCCTTAGAATAACACCAGAAGCTTAGCCAATTGTTGAAGTCAATCATTTTGTCCTTGTACTGTGATATCATTCTGGGTGATGGCAGGATGCTACTCAGGGCTAGGGTCATACCTGCCTGGGCTACAAGATCAGAGAGCTCCTCTACGTCTCTTTTCATGTAGTCCAGGGAGGTATGTCTCAGGTCATTCACACCAACATGGACAATGACAGAGTCATATTTGTACCTGTTGTGGAGTGACCTGAGTGCGTGTGTTATGTGGCAGATCCTGGCACCTGACAGGCAGCTGACAGTAACTTTCTCCTTGTTTAGCCTGGTGAGTGGAACATCAGTGTGCCTGACTAGAGTCACCTATGACTAGAGTGTTGGGTACGTTGTTATGCCTTATGGGCTGTGGTTGAGTGGCACACTGAGTTTGTGGGCTATGTGTCATTTGGATTGTGTTGGGGGGGTGGAGGTTGCATGCATTTCTGCTTTGGAGGGCTCTGTTGCTTGGGCAGATTTTTATTGAGAGCCTCTGCGAATGTAGGTGTGTGCTTTGTGTTTCTATGTGTGTGCTTTGGTGATGTAGGTTTTCAGGGACTATGTGATGAGTGTGGTGTAGTGCAAGTGTTTACCTTCTCCTATTGACTGTCTAGTCCAGTCTTGGGTGAAGAGAGCTTTGCTTCCAGTTTGGCTATATAAGTGCATCTCTTACAGGTTGTAGTGTTGGGTGGTAGGAGGAGAGGGTTGTCTGTGTACATGAGGCAATTTCTGTATTGCCCCAAGATGCCCAGATTCATCAGGTAGACAGGAGAAAACACTGGGAGCTGACCCTTAGACATGCCTGGATAGGTGCTTATTTATTAAGTACTAAAAACTGTTTTCCTCTAGATAAGTGAGGAACGTTGAGTGCTATAGTAATTAGTAGCTTATTTAGTACTTACAATGAGTTCTGAACAAGTAAACAAACAAAGCACCCTGAATCACAGCAAGATTAGGCACACAGTTTATTAAGCCGAACAGTTCACTAAAACTCCACACAGTAACGCTGAAATTAATGCCCATACGTTTTCGTCCAAAACTTCATCAGAAAATGAAAAAACATTCAAAGACCCACTTATATACTCATCAAGTAATTTGAAATAACCAATGAAAATGCTTTAAATAAATAAATACATTAAAATGCAATTTTAAAAGCAATTTTAAAAGTGTGTATGTATATAAAACCCTATTGCACATATAATTTAATGTAGAAACCACAATAAGATCATTTTTAAAAACATTTTTTACAAATACTACCTAATAAAAAAATTATATAATTAAAACAAATACAGATTCACAAATATATAAATGTAAATACACAATGTTATAGTTCCCTCTACTGGCCATCCATTTTACTACAATGATCTCTCACAATTTTGCAGATCTCATTTTTAATACAGGGGTGAGGGAGATCATGTCATTTAAACCAGGGGTCTTATTGGCTTCCAGGACAATTTGCCAATATAATTTCCTGTACTCCACCAAGGTCTCCCACATCCCACCCCTGGGGTCTTTAGGTACAACTTCCAGTATAAAGAATTGAAATTCTGCTTCCAAACATACTTTGGTGTGTTTGTACAAAGAATTTGTGTCACATTTAGTTCGAATGTCGTAGGTATGCTCATAAATTCTTTGTTTAATTTTTCTTTCACTCTTACCTACGTAAAAAGCATCACATTTTTTACATAAACATAAATATATGATCCCTTTAGTACAACAATTTGCAAAGGTTTTTAGAATCAGTTTTTTGTTATTCCTAGCCCGCAAGTTAATGGAGTCCCCTGTAATAAGATAAGAACAATAACTGCATGAAAAAGGGCTGGTGTATATAAATGTGGCTCATGCAGTTATTGTTCTTATCTTATTACAGGGGACTCCATTAACTTGCGGGCTAGGAATAACAAAAAACTGATTCTAAAAACCTTTGCAAATTGTTGTACTAAAGGGATCATATATTTATGTTTATGTAAAAAATGTGATGCTTTTTACGTAGGTAAGAGTGAAAGAAAAATTAAACAAAGAATTTATGAGCATACCTACGACATTCGAACTAAATGTGACACAAATTCTTTGTACAAACACACCAAAGTATGTTTGGAAGCAGAATTTCAATTCTTTATACTGGAAGTTGTACCTAAAGACCCCAGGGGTGGGATGTGGGAGACCTTGGTGGAGTACAGGAAATTATATTGGCAAATTGTCCTGGAAGCCAATAAGACCCCTGGTTTAAATGACATGATCTCCCTCACCCCTGTATTAAAAATGAGATCTGCAAAATTGTGAGAGATGATTGTAGTAAAATGGATGGCCAGTAGAGGGAACTATCACATTGTGTATTTACATTTATATATTTGTGAATCTGTATTTGTTTTAATTATATATTTTTTTTATTAGGTAGTATTTGTAAAAAATGTTTTTAAAAATGATCTTATTGTGGTTTCTACATTAAATTATATGTGCAATAGGGTTTTATATACATACACACTTTTAAAATTGCTTTTAAAATTGCATTTTAATGTATTTATTTATTTAAAGCATTTTCATTGGTTATTTCAAATTACTTGATGAGTATATAAGTGGTTCTTTGAATGTTTTTCATTTTCTGATGAAGTTTTGGACGAAAACGTATGGGCATTAATTTCAGCGTTACTGTGTGGAGTTTTAGTGAACTGTTCGGCTTAATAAACTGTGTGCCTAATCTTGCTGTGATTCAGGGTGCTTTGTTTGTTTACTGGTTTACTTGCATCCTCCGTTCTCTGGTTATTTGTGCTAGTTCTGAACAAGTGCTGAGTTCAAAGGAACAGATTTGAGTGCTAAAACTAAAAAATTGACTAGTTCTTAGGAAAAATTTGAAGAGCAGATTTTATGGTGCCAGGAATAGTTTAACCCTAACTAAGTGGCGATGCATAAATTGTATTTTGTTTTAATAACAGTAGCAAATGAGCAAACTGATTTAAAGAAATTAACCAGTTAACCAATAAGATCTAAAAACTGAGCCCCGTTCTAGCAGTCTTCGATCAGACAAGTTCTAACTGCACACTCCTGCCATTAGGGTGCAGGGGAACCTTCTTCAAAAAAAGATGGCCTGGATTAGGGCTGAAGTTATACAAACAAAGCTAGATTCAGCAGGTCTGAATCTAGTCTATGCTACAGCAAACAAGGTGTATCAATTTCAGAAAGAAACAGTTCAAATAAGCAGGCACAATAAGCCTCTAACCATAAACTCCCAGCTCAGAAGGGCAGAATCTACCCTCTCCTCCCACAAGAGTGCAGACCACACATTCTTAATGTAAAATAACTGGCTCAAAGCCACACTTTTAGAATAACAGACACTAAGTCTTCAATCAGCAACTCCCAACTTAGAAGGATGTAAGCTACCTGTCCTGCCACAACAGTGCAGACCACAAACCTTCTTAATGTAAAACAACTGGTCTGAGGCCCAAGTGCGTAAACCAAAAGCTTAGGATAACAGTTACAATTTAATCAGGCTACTAACAAGCAGTAATAAATGCAGCAGAATAAATGCAATTAAGTACTTTTAAGAACAGGCAGCAAAAGCAAAATAAAGTAATAAAGTAGGAAGAAACAAAAATACAGTAAACACAAATGAGTAAAGTGCATTTTTTTCTATATAACAATAGAAAACAAACAAACTGATTTAAACAAATTACCCAGTTAACCAGTAAAAAGCTCAAAACTGAGCCCTGTTCCAGCAGTCTTTAATCAAACAAGTTCTAACTGCACACTCCTGCCACTAGGGTGCAGGGGAACCTTCTCCAAAAAAGATGGCCTAGATCAGTGCTCAAGTTATACATACAAAGCTAGATTCAGCAGGCCTGAATCTAGTCTATGCTACAGCAAACAAGGCGCACCAATTTCAGAAGAAGCAGTTCAAATAAGCAAGCATAATAAGCCTTTAACCAGAAATTCTCAGCTCAGAAGGGCAGAATCAAGCCTCTCCTTCCACAAGAGTGCTGATTACAAACCATCTTAATGTAAAACACCTGTTCTGAAGCCCAAGTGCTTAAACCAAAAGGCTTAGAATAACAGTTACAGTTTAATCAGGCTAATACCAAGCAGCCATAAATGCAGCAGAATAAGTACAATTGAGTACTTTTGAGAAGAGGCAAAAGCAAAATAATGTAATAAAGTAGGAAGAAACACAAATACAGTAAGAGCAGATGAATAAAGTGAATAGTTTTTTTCTCTGTATTAGGTAGCATGAGTTAATAACAATAGACTGGGAGGAGTGTGACATATCACATATACAGCAGGGGTGGGGAATTGCAAAGCCACTAAGTATAAAAAGAAGATGCCAATAGGGATGGAGGGTGGGAAACACACAAAAGTTGTTAGACCACTATTTAACATAGCAGGAATAAGGGTGGGAGAATTATGAAATGTTGAACACGTGTAGGGGACCCATATATATATATATATATATATATATATATATATATATATATATATATATATATATATATGTACATATATACATATGCAGTGATGACAGTAATATCCGGTAAGTCAGAAATCACACAAGTGCAAAAACTGAATGAAATTTTGTATGTCTGGACTCAATGTGCAGACAACATGTAGACTATTTTCACACACATTTACACATATAATACCTAGCTATTACATCATGGACTTGCAGGTAGACAGACTAATATTGCACATAATTAGAAACACATTTTAACATTTTTCGAAGCGAACACTTACTTGCATGAGACTTTAGTATTGCACAGGTACTTTGTTAAGACATTGCATTGATCCTTGCACAGAAAGAGACATTTGAGTATTGCACTGTGAACATTAGAGTATTGCACTATGGACCTTAGAGTATTGCACTATGGTTAATTTACGAATTCGCAACATGTATTGCAATGAAAGAAGAGATATTTTACTGAATTGCTACTGCCTTAGATGGCCTATAAGTTACAGTCATTGTGAATATTGCACTAAGTATTAGATGAGACTGATAACCAGGTTAATGCAGAATTTGAAACAGTTTCTACTGACCCAGGTGGCCATCATGGAGTGTAGTGGTTACTAGAGTTCAGCAGCCTGATGACATTAGGGAAGAAGCTATTCCTGAATCTCGTAGTTCTGCAACGTATGCTTTGGAACCACTTTCAAGATGATAGATGCAGGAACAGTCTGTAAGCCGGGTGAGTGCAGTCTTTAATTATTTCTCAGGCCCTGCTGAGATATCTGGATATGAACAAGTCATGAACAGGTGGTAAGATGGTCTTAATGATCCTCTCAGCTGTCTTCACCACTCTCTGGAGGGATTTACACTCAGAGGTAGAGCAGCTTCCATACCATACTATTAGGTTTTTCATAAGGATGCTTTCTATAGTACCTCTGTAGACGGTAGTGAGAACTGTTGATGGGAGATTCACTCTCCTCAGCCTTCTTTAAAAGTGCAATCTCTGGTGCAATTTCTTGACTATGATATTTGTATTTGTGTTCCAAGACAAGTCCTCATCGATGTGCACTCCCAGAAACTTTGTGCTTCTCACTCTTTCCATTGTTTCCCCATTGATGGTGAGGGGAGAATGTTCCTTGCAATTTTTCCTGTAGTCCACAATTACCACTTTTGTCTTGTTCACATTTAGTGCTAAGTTGTTATTTCCATGCCAGGTAATCAGTTATTCCACCTCATCTCTATACGCTGTTCCATCGTCATTACTGATGAGGCTCACCACCGTTGTATCATCAGCAAACCTGATGATGTGATTCATATTGTACCTGGCTGTACAGTCATGTGTTAACAGGGTGAACAGCAAGGGACTTACTACACATCCTTGCAGAGCTCCAGTGTTAAGAGTGATGCTATCTGAGGAGTTATTTCCTGCTCACACTTTCTAAGGTCTATATGTGAGAAAGTCAAGAATCCAGTTGCAAAGTGGAGTGTTGATGCTTAGTTGGAGTAGTTACATTACCAGATGGAGAGGGATGACCATGTTAAAAGCAGAGCTGAAGTCAATGAATAGTACCCTCGTGTAGGTGTTTTTATTGTCTAGGTGTTCCAGCGATAGATACAGTGCTAGAGAGATGGCATCTGCTGTAGAGTGGTTTGCTTGGTAAGCAAACTGCAGAGGGTCAAGATCAGCAGGCAGACCAGATGTTATGGCATCCTTGACAAGCCTTTTGAAACACTTCATCACTGTGGAGGTAAGGGCTACAGGGCAGTAGTCATTTAGGCAAGATGGTAGAGACTTCTTTGGTAATGGAATGATTGTTGTATCCTTGAAGCGTTTTGGAACTATTTGCTGACTCAGAGAGTTACTGAAAATATCCATGAAGACATTTGTTAGTTGCACTGTGCAGTCCCTGAGCACATACCCTAGGATGTTGTCAGGCCCAGCTGGGTTAAGTCTGTGCAGTGCCCTCTGGACATCAGCTGGATTGAAGGTGAGCATCTTCTCATTATGGCCGATAGGCATTTTCTTTGCTGTTATTCTGTTCCCTTCCTCAAATCTGCTGAAGTAGACATTTAGTTTATTTAGGAATTCTTTGTTGTCCTTACATTGTGAAGATAGGGGTCTGCAGTAAGTTATGGACTGGATACCCTGCCATAGGCATCTGGGGTCTTTTTGGTCAGAGAAGTAGCTCTGGATCTTTCTGACATAGGTGCATTTTGTTTCCCTCACTCCCTTGCACAGATTTGCTCTGGCTGTTCTGAGGGCTTCCCTGACTCCAGATCTGAAGGCTGCATTCCTTGCTTTCATTAGTTCTTACAGCTATCTTATCAACCAGGGCTTCTGGTTGGCTCATGTGATGATGGTTTTGGTGACTGACATCATCCATACATTTCGAGATGTAGTCCATCACTGCCTTGGTGTACTCCTCCAGGTTGATACACTAGTTCTCAGTAGCTGCCTCCCTGAATATGCACTAGTCTGTGCTCTTGAAACAGTCCTGGAGTACTAAGACTGCACCCTCTGGCCATACTCTTACTTGTTTAACTGTTGATCTCCCTCTACTTAGCAATGGTTTATAAGCTGGTAGTAACAATATGGAGATGTGGCCAGAGTTTCCCAGGTGTGGGTGAGGCGCTGCCTTAATTTGAAGAAATCATGCTTATAGTTCTGTAACTTTGTTTAGAATACTACAAATGTTAATGGAGGTAAGGAGAAGAGTTGTGGGTGTTGTACAGGAATTAGGAGCAGAGGAGGGTGGAATGGGTGAGACTGATGAGCCAGGGATGGGATGGATGTCACTACAAAGAGTTATTTTAGAGAAGAGTAGATTGGGATTTTTTATAAAGTTTATGAATTTATTCCAGTTATGTTACAGTGAACTGAATGGTTAGATGTTTTGTATTTGAGAAGGTGAATATGTCTGACATTAAGTAAATTTGAGGAACAAGTATGAAGGAGGGTTTAGCTTGAATACAGGTAGGGTAGCTGGTAGTGCTTGAGTGTGAATAAAAATGTGACAGTACTATTATAGGTAGTAAGGTGGCATAAAACGAATAGTAGCGCTTAGATGAACAAGTATAGCATGGTAGATAGAGAGGACTATGGAGTAGTTAAGGGGAGATTATCATTGAATGCAAAGGAAAATATGTCAAAGAAGAAGGGAGGAAGGTTAGAGGAAATAAGATGAGAGTGAAATTGGTTTGCTGGAGATTCCAGGTATGGTGTCCCCTTATTATGGGAATGGAGAAAGGTAAGAGTGTAATAGAGTATAGTCAGAGAACTGTAGAATAATTCATAGCATAGTAGGGTGAATATGTGACTTAGTGGAGTTATTAGAAAGAGAATAATTAAGTGGGTGATGTGTATAATAAAAGGCTTGTGTGTATTACATTTTGGGTCAATATGCTGAATGAAAGGCTAGTATTGAAGGACTTCCGGAGGAGGAAGACAAGAATATTGTAAATGGGGTAAAGGAAAATAAAAAGTATTGATTTTATTGTTATAACAACAGAGAAGAGTAAATTAAATGAGGAGCAATAGGGAAGAATATGTGTGGAGGTAAGGTGTCAGAAGCTTGTAAAGCATTGGGTGAATGCTATTGGTAAATGAGGCAGTAGCAGGGATTGGTTAGGCTAATAGGAAGAGGAGGGGGATAGGAATGAGGAAAAGGAGGAGATATGTGCAGTATAAATTAAGATAATGAGGGGTGGGTGAGAATGGGGGTAGGGTAGCAGAGCATAGTGAGGGTGAATGGAGTGGGTTGGAACCATTCAAAGACAGTCAGTGACAATGGAGGCAAGGAAAGGTGTAAACAGCAATGTGAGTGTTTTTACTAATATAATGTGAGCAACTCAAAAGGACAGATGGGGCAGACAAAGTTTAAACATGTTGCTCATGATTCAGAAAGCCATACAATAAAGCCAGAACAACTGCTCATGGTTAAGAAAAACATACATATTATGATATAATGCCTTTAAGAAGCACAAAGTGCATTAACACACAAACTGTTCTTTCCCTTTAGCAGTAGCACTGGCTGCAAGTTCAGTGATACCGATTGTTTTAGTAGCGTATCTAGTGGCACCCAAAGGTGTTAGTCTATATATTGCCTGCACTAAGAAATATTTTTTGCAGGCTGTAAATCCTCCCAGTGCAAGAAAAATTATTTTATGCAAAATGATGCAAAAAGACAGGGAAATCTTGCAAGCCTAATGACACCCAAAAGTTTCAGTCTATATATTGTCCACACTAAAAACTATTTTATGCAGGCTGCAAATCCTCCTAATGGAAGAAAGATAATTTTATGGTATATGATGCAGAAAATCAGGGAAATCGACAACTTTCAGTACTGAGTGGAAGGAACGATCCTACAAGAGCTGAGCAACTATGATCCTGTTGGGGGAGATGGGAGAGCCACCACTCTCAACTTGGCCCAGAGAGACATTCATAAGAAGCCCTTCCCAAGGGGCTTGGGCAAGGAGACCCCAATGATGTGGAGGTCAAGATCTTTGGTGGTTCAGTGGTTAGAGCCAACCAGGTCAGCAAATCTTGCAGTCAGTGCAGGAGGTTGTGATATGGGCTTAATCACCTTTAGTTAGCCCTGAAGCTCAGGGTGTTAACTTTCCAGATCTCTCTACATTGGACTGTCAACAGGGGAGGAGCCATCACTCCTATCCTGTGAAGCATGCCCATGACAGACAGAGGGTGGTGACCTGTACCTCACTTGTACTGACCACAGCTGAGGTGTCGCAGGAAGATGAAAAATAGGAATGGGGAAAAAGCAGTGATAAGTAATGGGATGTAGTAGCATTTATCTTGCAATACTAAATGAGATCAGTACTATTTTTGAATAATGCAATGTTACCAAATTATGATCCAATGTATTAGTCTAGATTATATAGTATTACATGTACAGTCAGTAAACTATGTTAACCATGGCGGTACATGATTTACATAGTTTAAATATTGCAATGCAGTATTCATCAGTATCAATGTAATAGTAAGATAAAAAGTAGTTTGCATACAGAGGCAGTAATTTTAGAATTTTTTTTAAGAGAGAGATGTATTAGTTATGGGGTCATGGGACCACCCCTGTCATCCTCCTGTTTGAGAGATGGCTTTTACCTGATATTTCCTGCTACCCTGCAAAAAAAAAAAAAAAGAATAAAAAAGGAGAAAGTGGAGTTATTGAAACTCTCTCCATTTATATGTATAGGAAACATTGTCACGTGCAATTTTATACATGAATTTTATTGTGTGACTTCTTTATTTTATTTCCATATAACAGGTGGTATATTGATGAGTGCAGTAAGAATTGCATGTCTTATGAAATAGCTGGTCTCCTTACATCTGTCTCACATTGTCCAACTATGATAGTCAAACATTTGACCCTGTGCCTTAAGTGAAAGTAGAAATATAACTGAAAACAATTATGACTTTTCTTCCCTTATTTCCACCCAACCAGAGAAGAAAACAAGCTTCTTTTGTTATTCACTTTACTGAGTATTGTATGCTTTTATTATGACAAGACATTACACAGAAATTACAGTGTAACATTAACTGCATTAAATATAATTTGGCAAATATTTTATTTTCATCCCCTTCCACTAAACAAAAAATGTGTTCTACATGGAGTTTTACTTAGTATGCCTCTGGAATACACCTTATAGCAAACAGTTAATGCAGAACAATAAGAATTACTTCTTTATTTCAATGTTTCCTTATACATATTGCCCTGCATGACTTGGTGTTGTGAATAATATACTACTGAAACTGTGATGTTTTCTGAAACCTTAAGAAGAATCAGTCCATTATGATTTAAATAGAATAATTATAACAATATGAAAAAGGAAGAACATTAAAATATTATAAACAAATATTATAAACAATTGACTCCTTATTGGTAATGCAATCCAGAGGAGGAATAGTTAAGGTGGGGAGAAGGGGGTTCTGACCCTGGGAGATATTAGGAGTTGTGATCAAGAGATGCTGATCAGTGTGTAGTATAGTACCCACATTCATTTCAATACCAGCATTTCTAAATGCTGGCACAGAAATTAATGCTGACACTTATTTTGTGGTCAGGACTGTCTGGTGTAAGTTACAGCAAGCAGTTTGCTAGTTTTTTAAAGTAGCAGAATTTTTTTGACTAGGTTAAGTTGGACTTTTTTTTTTGTCTTTGGCTTAGAGTTGATGGATGTCAAATCAGGGAATTTGCTAGATGGACCAGCTGTGGCTCTGAGGCTGCCCGCATATTTCTGCCTGAGTTGTACTTATCTGAATGTGTCTTTGCAAAATGGACAAACTGCAAAGTTTCCATAGTGTCACTATTCTTGGCCAGTAAGTAGTTCAATAGTTACCTGCCCCACCCTTATGTATATATGATGTTCTTGTTAGTACCTACTATAAAAGTTGTGAAGTGTTGGGAATTTGTTTTAATACACTGCAATAATTACAAAGTATTATAGTATTAAAAAAGAGCATAAAAATAGTTTTAGGTGTAGATATGTAGTTTTGGTATGTTCACTGCTAATGCTGTACAAACATTTATCCTCAGTTATATACATTGCTGACTGCTTACTTGATGAAACAGACAAAATGTAAAGTTGCCACGACACTGAATTAATGAGATTTATATATATATATATATATATATATATATATATATATATATATATATATATTTATCTCAAATGAACAAAAACAAAAAATAAGTGGTAGAGGTAAGCTGTGCTTCCAAAAACCAGTCCAATATCATAAAAAGCACTAGAAGCAACAGGCCACGGCTTATTGAAGTAAAACCAATGATTTATTTCCACAACAAACAAATGGTGGGCACTTTGGTGGACCAAGCCACTTCATCAGGCAATAAAATAGAACAAAAAGTCCTCTTTTATACCATTCCATACCAATTAAGGAGGTGCAGAGACTCCACCTTCATTTAAAATCACATAAACAATCATGCATCTTAAAGATACATTCAAATGCTTTGCACATAGTTCATCTTCACAGGCTGAAACATAAAATCATGCCCTATAATACATAGACAAAACATATAAAATATATATACATATCCATAAACATATAAAATACTACTTAAATACTACTAAAATACTTCTACATAAAAATATATAGGTCAATAAATTACACTAATACCTAACTCAATCACTTAAGCAGATCCCTCCCTATAAGAATAGGCTTAATGTTGATTTTATCATTGAGACCCTTCCCTGTACTGGTCTTAAGTCTCACAATCCATTCAAGTTCTTTGGTCTCAACTTTCAATTTCATGTCTCCCCCTCTATAGTTGTCCATCTTGTACCAATGGCTACACCACCATTGTCATGGCTCTCTCGGAAACGCAATACTTAATGGGTGAGTTTGGTAAACGGTTGAAATTCTGTAGGAAGTTCGTAGACAACCTCTTCCTCTTGTGGGAGGGGGATGGGTCGACGTTTGAACCTTTCTTTGCACATCTGAATGGATGTACTATTTTTTTGAATTTTACCATGAAGAGTTCATTTTGTTTGGTTGACATCCTGGATGTCAAGGTAACACAGAGGAGAGATGGACGGTTTGAGACCGAGATTTATAGGAAGGATTGCTATAGAAGCAGTTACCTACATGCACCCTCAACATATTTTTAAGAACATTGTCAGGGGTCAAGGTCTGAGAATATCAAGGCCAACAGCAAACCAAGCTAAATTTGAAGATGAATTGGCTGAATTAAGAACAAGGTTTTTGCAGAGGGGCTATGCTGATAGGGAGCTTCAGGGAACCCTGATAGAAGTTATGAAATGTAGGAACACTGAGGGGAGGCCGTATTTCTCTGATGGTGAACAGCCACCATGAGTAACAGGGGGTAGCAGATGACATATGAAGATGTCTGTTACATACTCTAGCAATACCAAGGCACTGCAATATATTTTTCATAGGAATTGGAGCATCCTGTGTACTGATGATGCCATCAAAGAGTTAGTAGGTGAGTTGTCAAAGTACACTTTCAAAAATAAGAAGAACTTGAAAAGAATTTTGTGTGGACCCAGATTATCACATGGAACTGTACAGGCCTGTGACATAGATAAAGGTGGCACCCTACCCTGCAATAGTTGCAATTTTTGCACATACATAGATGTGAGTGGGGAGTTTAAACATCCAGATATGAATAGAGTTTTTAAGTTTAGGCCTTTTGCTAATTGTAATAGTAACAATATGGTATACTTGGATCATTGTTTGATCTGTATGTCATTCTATGTCGGAATGACAACCAGAAGGCTTAGAGATTGATTGCGAGAGCATCTATATGATATAGGCAGAGAGGTAGAGACCAATGCTTTAGCGAGGCATGTCAAGGCTCATGGGGACACACATAGATTTGTCTTTATGGTGGTTGATAAGGTGATGGACAACTGCAGAGGGGGAGACATGAAATTGAAAGTTGAGACCAAAGAACTTGAATGGATTGTGAGACTTAAGGCCAGTACAGGGAAGGGTCTCAATGATAAAATCAACATTAAGCCTATTCTTATAGGGAGGGATCTGCTTAGGTGATTGAGTTTAGGCATTAGTGTAGTTTATTGACCTATATATTTTTATGTAGAAGTATTTTAGTAGTATTTTATATGTTTATGGATATGTATATATATTTTATATGTTTTGTCTATGTATTATAGGGCATGATTTTATGTTTCAGCCTGTGAAGATGAACTATGTGCAAAGCATTTGGATGTATCTTTAAAATGCATGATTGTTTATGTGATTTTAAATGAAGGTGAAGTCTTTGCATCTCCTTAATTGGTATGAAATGGTATAAAAGAGGGCTTTTTGTTCTATTTTATTGTCTGATGAAATGGCTTGGTCCACGAAAGCGCTCACCATTTGTTTGTTGTGGAAATAAATTGTTGGTTTTACTTCAATAAGCCGTGGCCTGTTGCTTCTAGTGCTTTTTATGATATATATATTAGATACAGATATATATATATATATATACATATATATATATATATATATATATATATATATATATATATATATATATACATATACATACATACATATGCATATATATATATATATATATATATATATATATATATATATATATATATGTATATTAATATACACTTGTATAGTATTAATAATGAAGATTTCTTACTTATGGCAGAACTCTGGTATCCCATGACTTTTTCCACCCACTGGGCAAGCTGGTGGATGTGTCTGAAAGTCAGCATAGCTGTGACAATACCGTTCAGGGGATAGCTGTCAGAGCAGTATCCTAGCTCATAGAGTATCCCAGATATAGCACCCCACCCCCCTTAGATTTTCAACTGAAGAGCAAAATAAATAAATAAATAAAAGGGCTTCTGTTTACTGTAGCAAGTGCTGAGTGCTGCATGTGTAGCAGCTAATTCCAGAGCAAAAAAAAAAAAAAAAAACAGAAAAAAGACTTCTAATTTTACTGTAGCAAGACAATTGTTACCTTTGTAGCAATTGTCTTGCTATAGCCATATTCTCGCCCCCGTAGCACTTCAAATGAAAAAAAAGGACTTTTGCTTAAATTTTTAAACTGAAGCAAGCTGATTTCTACATTTGTAGCAGTCGGCTTGCTACAGTTTAACACACACACACACACACACACACACACACACACACACACACACACACACACACACACACACACACACACACACACACACACACCACTGAAATGCCTTTCTGTAAATGCAGGGGCTGCACTTCCCGATCACACCCCATAGCACCTTGCACTCAGGGTGGGCTTGCATCCTTTGCCCCACCCTACTAGGCTTCTGATACCTGTACACTCTGCAAACTCATCTGCCAGATCAGTCCAGCTGTCTGTTTTTGTGGAACGGTTCACCAGCAGCAGCATGTTCAAGCTATGTTCTAAAAGAACTTTGGGACTTGCCTTGTGCTGTTAAAGAAGTTATTCATATTTTCCACCAGAGCTCAATTCAGAATGTTGCCTAAGGTATGAAAGTGGGACTCCTAGAGTGTGAACCCTGTGCACTGGAGCATGACTGCAACAGCTCATATTGATAACATGCTGCTCTAGATTGTACATAGGCGGTACAAATGCATGTGCATGAGCTTGTTTCTGCCCCTTCACTCTAATATGAGCTTGCCATCGATGTTAGCAACACTTGCAAATGTGCGTAGTAATGTGATGTATAGAGCTATAACCCTACAAGCCTTATAAAGCCTTATTTATGTAAAAAACTGATAAACTGAATGAAACTTGCTGAAACTTTCTGACCATTGCCATCTTGTGCATTGCTTGTTACCATGGTTCTGTAAAGACTGCAAGAAAACCGTGGCTAAAGCCAATAGTTTAAAATAAGTAAAGTTAGGTGCAGAACAGATGGAATAGCTTCACACTAATGCTGTTTATTGCAAAATGTTTAGGAATAGCTTGTAAAGTATTGGTAAGCTATTAACTCTGTTGATGAAATTGTTTAACTATGGAAGCATAGTGACATAGCTGGGCAAAGGTCTCTGTTTAATATGCTGTACTTAGAAATTAATCCACTAACTTGTCACAGCTTCTGGTACCTGGCAATAGCAATCCACTTGACCAAAATGCATACACGTTTATTATATTTCATGGAGTGAGCCATCAGTAAATCAAATAAGACAGATATTTTCACCGCCCACACTCTCTCACACACACACACACACACACACACACACACACACACACACACACACACACACACACACACACACACACACACACACACACACACCTTTACAGGCCACCATTGCAATCACACACTTTCTGATGTATCTCCTATGGAAAAATAATACTTTATATACATTGGAAATGAGAAAATAACATTGTTTACAAAAGTGACAAATATCAACTATGTAACAGTTTGCAGTACTGCTTTATGTTGATTTTGCTTAGAAGAGATTTTCCATTCTACTTCATTTCATTCAGATTTTTAGGGAAAATGTTGCAGCATCAGTGAATAAGGGACAGGAGAGATAACTGCTGAAGTAATTCATATTTTCATTGATGGACTTAAGACATACAGAAAATATCTTTTTGGAAAAGAGGGTGCAAGACAGACAGAGCAGCTAATGTGGAAGCAGGTACTGGCTGAGATACCTGCAGTATGGGGAAGGAATTGTACCTTGGCACAGTGCAGAGAGATAATGATATGATGTCCCATCCAGTGGTAAAACAAACAGAATGCACTTGCAAATAGCAACACAGGCGGTGGCCTTTCCACTGTCCAAAGTTTAACACCTAATGAGGAGTAGCTATTGTCCCTATTAGGGGATGACTGTAATGCAGATGATAATGGTACTAGGTTCATTTGAGGTGGCATGGATATTGGCATCTTGGTATGTCTTCATTAAGCACACAGAAGTGGTACAGAAGGTCAGTGCTGTCATGCAGTACATTGTACTAGGGCCTGTGTTCCTTAACATACTGAATAACTGCATATACATTTGAACTGTTTCTCCATCAACTACTTTATCGTTATCATCAGCAGCTCTTTGGGAACAGACGGTACATGGCACGTATGGACTTTTTTAATTCCAGTATGTCATGAACTCTTGGATATTTTAAAGAATATATGCTACTCAAATACTTATGTTTACAAGTGCAGAATCTGAACCATGCTCTGGTGAACCCAACAGACTGATGTCGACAATGCAATGGGTGTTGACAATGATGCCATTACTTTCACAGTCATGACGCAACCTCAGGAGAGTGGCATGCAGTTGCAGAGTGTACTGGCAGTATCCCTCCTCTCAAACAGGCTGCTAAGTCTATAATCAGCGACACAGACTCAAACTTAGTATGTAATGAGGAAATGCCATTACCAGAAGGGGGCATTCACCTCATAGCTCAACTCTTCTTTCTAATGGACAGGTCGAACCTCTGGAGCAAGACACAACAATGTTTGAGGTTCTATGACCTGTTGTGCAGTCTGTACACAAGAGTGCTGGTTGAAGGCATCAATCCCATCTGTCTCGAGAGACTTGCAAAGCCTTGACCACACAGCAGCAGAGATGTTGTAAAAAAGTTCAGACACAGTGTACTTCCACTGACAGCCTGATACAGAACTGCAGGGTATATCTGAGGAAGCTCACCAATACATGGGTACATCAGAATGGTGGAGGCCAGGGACTTCAGTGTTAGCTTTAACTCCTCCTTCTCCAACTCTTCCCCTCTACTGAAAGGTGTCACACAAAGTTCCATTCTCACCCCCCTTTATTTTTTGTCTATATTAACAGACATATTGACCTCCCACACCTCTTCTATTATAGGTACTTACTAGGCTGTTGATCTATGATGATCTTTAGAGGCGTAGCAAAACATTCCCAAGAAGTTTTTAGCTCTTACATTTTAAGTATGAGTTACCCAGAGATGAGAAGAAGATTTAAGTGCTCCGCCTATCCTTGAAGGGCAAGGGTGCTAAACCAGGGGTTAATTAGCAGTTACCCATCTATTCATCCAGATTACATTTGAATAGTGTAAGAGAAGTACTTTGCCTTATGTGAAGAGGAAGATGATTCCAAAGAAGTGGTATTTTCTGTCATACATATATATCCTCCTAGCATATTGTATTTATGTTGCAAAAGAGATTTAGATCTCTTCAGCAGATCACTATGACTCCATTGGACTTGCAAATGTGGAGTAGATCTGGCAGGATAGACTATAGTGAGGCTCTGTACACGAGGCAGAGATAACCCCTCAGTAGCCTGTATGACACTGAGAAGAGGGGCAAGACTTTGAGATGGTCTTCATAGTTTTTATGATTTAAACTCTTGATTTTCTTAGTAGACATTCAAGTTATGTCAAATGTTTTGAAAGGGGCACACCAAATGGGGGAATTCCTCTCAATGATACTCTGTGATCAACATGATGAGTGAAGAATACTGTGGAATGATCACATCCCTGGACCTGGGCACCATGCCCTTTGTAATAAGCTGTGCAATGAAAAAAACACTTTCTTACAGTAGTGAATACATGGTGATTAAAGGAAAGTTCATTTTTATATAGGTTCTCAGGTCCCTAACTATTGGAACAATTTTCAGGGTGTGTTGTCAATGTGATACTTACAAGGGATTTCATGCTTGCTGAAGGCTGCTATTATAAATTTCTTGGCTTTCAGATTTAGTCCATGGTTGCCACCAGTTATTAATTTAGGGAAAGGAGCTATTGGTGGACATTAGCATCCTGTGGAGAGTTTATGATGACACCATGTTTACATTTATTTGCAAACTTGGTCAGTTATAACCTCTTAACAGTAGCTTTGACCTCCAAGATGTAAATGCCAAAGAGGAGTGGCCTAAGGACTGAACCCTGAGGTGCACCACTGGTACCAGATCTTTTGGTGAAGGTTGAGTAACCCACCCTAATTTCCTGGATTCTATTTGTTTTGTCAATGGGTTACAAAAGAATTAACATTTATTTTGGAACATTAACAATGATATTTGAGTGTAGGCTGGTGGTGAACTCCTTTGCACTCATTCATTGCTTCAGTAACCTCGAAGAAGTCAGCCACATTAAGAAGGCAGAATCTGCCCTTAATAAATATGAACTGGCTTGGAATGAGTGTTTGTAGGTTACCTATGTCCTTATTTATTAATTTTATAATGATCCTTTTTATAACCTTATAGATGATATTAGTCAGGCGTTTAGGTCTATAATTTCCCGGGTCCATTGACATCTTACCTTTGTGCAAGGGGGTGACAGTTGCTGTCCTCCATTCATCTGGCACAAGCCCTGTTTGATGGCTGACACTGAATAGCCTATGGGCGGTTTGACAGGTTCTGTTTCAGACTGGTCACTAAGCAGCCTGTCAAGTGATCTGAACCATAAAAGCAGTATTCTTGGCCTTGGATAGTGCCCTGAGGATTTCTACATGGGAGATTTGGGGAGAGTAGCTGCAGGTATGAGATCTGGAATGAAGGAGCGGAATGGAGGTGGAAGTTAGAGCTATGTACTCTGGGTTTGAGTGTGTGACATCATTTACTAGTAACTCTGCACATTGCTGGGCATGGTTTCTAACATAGTTAATGAAGGCTTTGTGGTTGCCCTTTGCCTGGGTGGCAGTTTTTATCTCATATCTGGCTTTAGTTGATTTGATCAGTCTGGCGTTCCCTGCTAAGTTTTGTAACAGTGTTTTTGGCACCTAGAGAGTTACATATATATTTACGTGCACTGAGATTTTTTTTTTATTTTATAGCAGAACCTGTTGATAGCTGGGTTCCACCACAGGGGTTTATTTTTAACTTTTGCATTGTATTTACTTTGAATGGGGACAAATGCATCTATAGAGCTAATTCCATGTACATGTAATTTTGCAGTAAAGTATTCTGCATAAGCAGTGGAGTCATTGAGTTGGAAGGGGATGTTGAATTTATCCAGTTTATTAATCAGTTTCAGTATATTTGCCTTGGTATATTCTCTGAATATTAAGGTATCGGAGGATGCTTCTGGCATCAGTCTTAAGGAGAATGTGACTGACTTGTGGTCCAGTTTGACCAAGAGGGAGTTATAATTGATAGGGAGAAGAGCTCTTCCACATTGGTAAGGATCAAACCCAGGATTTTATCATCCTTGGTTGGGGTGTTGACTAACTGATGCAAAGAGTTTGTATTTATGAAGTCCAGAAATCTCTGAGCATACATGTTAAAGGATGTATATACTGCCTAGTTAAGGGAATAGTCGTTGAAGTGCTGTAGAAGAATGATCTCTGGACTAATGCATAGGGAACCATACTAGTTACATAGGTGTTACGGACTGAAGGGGACATAGAGGGGGTCCTATAGTTTGCCATGATGTGATAAGGAGTTTTGTTAATGGTAAGTTGTAAGTGGAAGAGTTGTACATGCCTAACTAGCCTGGAGGTGAAAGTGTGTGTGTTTTTTTTTTTTTTTACAAATATGGAGTCACTGTCACCTTAATTAGTTTTCATCTAGTATGGTGGGCCTGAACATGTGGTAGACTTTGAAACCTTGTACTGACAGGGTGCTCTTAATGATTTTGAACCAGGTCTCTTTAACAATGCATATATTGATGCTTTCCAGGATAAGGAGTGCTTGTAGGGAGTGAAGATTTTCATTAAGGCTCCTAGCATTGAGGAGCAATACCTTTATGTTAACTGGTTCTATTTTGTTGTATTGGAAGCTTTTGAGGACTGATGTTGCCTAAAAAAGCACTATGGGAGTAGACAAAGTTTTCACCAATATATGAAAGTGTTGGGGGACAGACACAGGCCATTCCTGACAAAGCAGTTAGGACTGTTTACCATCTCCTCCCAGGTATATATTGAACTCTCTTTGAATTACACCAGAAGCTAAAACAGTTGTTGAAGACAATAATCTTTTGCTCATATGTGGCATAATTCTTGGTGATGGTAAAATACAAAGCTAGGTTCATACTTGCCTTGGTTACATATTACAAGAGCTCCTGCTTGTCTCTCTTCTTATTAGTCCAGGGAAGTATATTTTAAAATTATTTACACCCATGTGTACTATGACTGTGTCATATGTGGACTTGTGGTACAAGGACATGAGTCTAGGCATGATGTAGTGAATTCTAGCACCTGAAAGGCAACTGACTGTGACCCTCTCCTTGCACAGCCTGGTGAGAAGTGCATCTGTGTGTCTCACAATGGAGTCACCATTAACTAGAATGTTGGATTGTGTGGAGGTTTACCTTATGGGCGCTTTCTCATTTCATTACAATGTGACCTTCAATCAGATTTTCAATCCCATATCCAATGAATTGAAAAGAAAAGCCTTAGTCTCAACTCATCACAAACAAAAACTAAGCTATTTGGCACCAAGTAGAAACTCAACAGACCCCATAATTCCCTCATAATTCAAGATTACAGTAACATTCTGCTAGAACAGGTTCTGCCTTTCAAGTATCTTGGACTATAGTTAGACCCCTCTCTTACATTCAAAATACATACCGGAAACACAATTAAAAATATTAACTCACTCCTCTTTTGGGCACAAAATATATTTCCCTTTCTCACCTACTCTTCCAGAACAGCAATATGAAAAGGCATTCTTCTCCTTCAGCTTGAATATGGTCTTCTAATTGTTTGAACAACCTCTGTAAGAATACTACTACCATAAATCCACCTGTAATAAAAATCTTTTAGATTATTGCTCACTCTTCTAGAAACATACATCATTGCTTAAATTTGGAAAAAGCCAAATGGCTCCCAGTCAAGCAAAAAGCTGATCTACTCCTTGACTTTCAATTGTTGAAACTCCTGCGTAGACAGTCTATCCCTTGTTTAACTTCCAAACTGATAAGTCAAGCCTTCTTGTACAACTTTAGAAAGTCCAAACTGCATATTTCTGAACAATTATTCTCAGTAGTAGGCCCTCAGTTCTAGAAGTTCCTCCCTTCTAATCTTACAAATATCTCTTCACACCTCATATCCCATGGACTGCTAAAATCTCACATCAAAATTCAAGCCAAATGCAGTAACAGTACTCCCTCTATACCAGGATTCCATGGCTATCATTTCTTCATTCCTTCAGGTCCTTGGGTAACTGTGGGGGAGTATTGGTATTTATTGGAAATGCTATCACCTACCCATAACCATAATTTGGTGCTCCTAGAAATCCAAATCACCACAAACAACCTCAAGTATTACTTCATTGCTAGATGTAGATCCCTATCGATGTCCCCCAAAGATCATGGAATTACCTTAACACCATTGAGGGGTTAAATATCAAACCAAATGCCTTCTTTTATGGAGTTTTAATTACCTAAGTATTAACTGTTACACTTACACCTCAAAAATGATATCTTCATCATTTTCTGGACCTTGTTATTCCCAATGAGCTAGAGCAAATTGTAAAACTAACATTGACAAAGACGCATCAGGACTTAGAGATTCTTAGCCATATTTTAATTCATAGATTAAAAAACAGATTAGCGCTTTCATTTTTGCATAAAAAACTTCATAAGATAAAAAATCTTGAAATCAACAAATCTTTTATACACCATTCAATAAAGAGTTGTTAGTCACACGATTACCCTCATCCCCATTGAGAATTCAAGCCCTTAAAGCAACAAGGCACCTTAATACAAAAGTAGCAACCAGTTACATTGTATCATAAAACCAGAACATTTAAAAGCACCCAGTTCATTACATCTATCAAGAGAACATTTCAAAATATGAATGATGTTCAGTATTATTATCTCAGAAGAGATTTTAGCTATTGATATTTGTCTATTAATCCCTGGTCAACTATTCATGTTACAGCATAGTTGCCAGTACAGTTCTCTTCTCTCTAAATTTAGAGACCAAGGACCCCCTCTCTTGTTGACTAGATCTTGTTCTAATATGTCAAATTTAAAGTTATGCCCAGGTTTTCTTGGACGTGTTTAAAAAAGGCATTAGTTTCTTTTTTCCTCTTCATAGAGATGTTTGAACACTGAATCTTTTAACTTACTTCAGTTTTTCTAATATAGAACACGGGACATAACATAGAGAGCGCACAATATACTTCAGTTATTTTCCAATTAAATCTCCCGATATTTTCATCTCATGTTTATTCAATGTAAAACGGTCATTTACATGCATATATTTACAATATGAACAGTGACTGCAATTTTTCATTCCTGAATCAATTCTACTCTGTTTTACTTCAGTTTCTAGAATACTTTTGAGGTTTTTACCTTTCCTATATACAACATGTGGTTTCTCACCCACATTCTTCCTGATTTTACTATCTTTTCGCAAAATAGACCAATGTTTTTTTCAAGGATCGATTTTATCACCATTCTATCAGCTGTGAACATGGTGATAAATGTGTTCTTAAACCTATATTTCACCTCATTATTCAAACAAAAGGTTCTAGTATCAGGTGTCCCCATATTACCATCTGTATTTCACAGAATGGGTGTAAAATGTTTTTGCTCCCTTTTATTTATGACTTCTGTAGAATAACAGGTGTGCAGTGCCTTTAAGAAGCTTTTCTAAGTCTGTGTGTGCATATAAATTCCAAGCACATGTTATCTTCAGTGCCATTTTGAAGGTCCAGCCAGAGTATTAACGTATATGTGCATGATAGCTAGTTTGTTTATAAGTTAAAGTTACTTAGCTTTGTTTACAATGTGTTTGTATATAATAAAGCTGCTTGAACAAGAACCCACAGCATTTGTCTGTTTCTTCCTGATCCGGCAAGCAACAACTTCCAACATGAGGTTGTCAATAAAATATACAGGGTAACCTTGTTTTTTGAATATTTCCTTCAATAAAGTACACTCATCCCAAAAAACTTCATCAAGGCTTATCATCTGAGCAGTGTGGATGAATTGCCCCTTTACTATTTCCTTCTTTTGGGCAATTGGACATGCACTTGAGAAATGAAGAAAACTGTTAAAATAAGTTAACTTTCTGTGTATTGTGGTAATTAACCTCTTGTTAACTGCATCTTTCATTAACCAAATTGCCAGGTAGGCAATGTGTGTCTCATCAAATTCATGTGTGAATATTAGAAAGTTCATACTCTGATTAATATACTGCAAAAACAGGGGTATTTTTTCTCTGTTGTCATCCCAGAGGATGAATATATCATCCAAATAATGCATGTAAAACTTCCATGAACCCTTAAATTCAGAATTAAATATTTATTTATTTATTATTTATTTATTTTCCATTTGCTAACCGGGAAAGTCCGACTGGACACATGTCCTTTTTCAGTGGAAGCCCGGGGAGAAAAGCTCCATGTACACAGTAAAATATTACATTAGACAGTTGATGTACAGTTAGATTACATGCAATCATATATAGTATCCATACACTTTTTCTATTAATAATGCTGTTGAAAAATAATACCTTAAAAAGGAGTTCAGATATCAAATACCTCAGAGTATTTGGGATATCTATCTATCTATCTATATATATATATATATATATATATATATATATATATATATACATTATAAAATAGCTGGTAGGATGAAATATGTATAAATGATAGAGTGGATTGGAAGGGTTCTGGGGAGAGAGGATAGGTATAGACAGAGAAATAATGAGTTGAAAGTGGAGGGGCTGATAGAGAGTAGTAGGTGGTAAGGTCTAAAGGTAGGGTAAGCAGGAAGGCTGCGGACATATAGAGGAAGAGGAATAATTCAAAGGGTGTAAATAATAATATTGGTAGGTGTCAGTCAGATATAGAAAAGGAAGAGAACACTTAGAGGGAGAAGCAGAGAGATGGAACAGGAGAAATGATACTGGGAATTAGAGCAAGGAAGGAGAAGTAGTGGGGTGGAAAATAGAGAGAGAGATGTATTGGTAGTCTGAAAGTACTAGTAGGAGGTTAGTCTGGGTTGTTGCAGTTACATAACCAAAGATGCTGAAGATGGGATTTTATGGCTTTTTTGAAGGGGGTGAGGGTAGTTATAGTTGTGATATGGGGGGGGGGCTGTTCCACTTAGCTGTAGAGTTGCTGTAGAGGGGAGTGCCAGTGGAGTTATTGGATTTTATTACCTCTAGTAGGAGTTTCTGATCTGATCGTAGAATTCTAGCTTTGTTGCTTGGGTGAAGTGGGTTTTGTAAAGCAGGGATTTTGTCAGGACAGTGAAGAAGTTTGTGGGTTGTTATAAGTTGGTTATAAAGAATGAGGTTGGGAAGTTCCAGCCAATCAAGAGCTTTTAGATGAGTGCAGTGATGTGTTTGATGGGGCATATTTGTTGCAAATTTGGCAATTTTATTATAGCAGGTTTGAAGAATGACAAGGTCTGATTTTCTGAGACTGGAGAATATTGGTGATGCATATAAGAGTGTGGAAATAAGGTGGGTACGTGCAATGGTGGCTCGGGTGGAGTCGGTTTGTTCCTGTAAAGTATGGCAAGTTTTTTATGCACTTTTTTGTGGTGGTGGATATATGTATGCCAAACTTCAAGTGGCTGTCTATGATAACCCCAAGTAGTTTTGTGTGAGTGACTGATGATATGATGGTGTTATTACTGGAGGTAATGTTAAAGTTAATAGTATGGGAGGAGTGATGTGTGGGTGGGAAAATAATAAGCTGAGTCTTATTGGGGTTTAGTATTAGATGTGAATCTGAGACAATGCTCAACAGCAAGAAAAGAGGATTGTGTTTGGTAGTGAAGGGTCTCAGGGGAGGGAGAAGCGCAGATGAGAGTGGAATCATCTGCGTATTGTATGATGGTGGCACGGAGTGTGGCTGTGTGTAGTTTGCTGGTAAAGATACAAAACAGTAGTGGCCCAATGATTGAACCTTGTGGGACCCTTAGTGAGACTGGTAGATGTAAGGAGAGTTCATGTTGCCATCTTACTGCCTGTTGTCTATCTGTTAGATAATTTTTGAACCAGGAAGTGGTAGATGGGCTCAGATTTAAATCTGCAAGTGTGTCAATGAGTTTGTCATGGTTTACCATATCAAAGGTCTTGGAGAGGTCTAAGAATATGGCTGAGATGTAGCTACCATTGTTTCTATGTTTGTTGACTGTGTGTGTAAAGGACATAAGAGCTGTAGTGGTGCTATGTGAAGGCCTGAAGCCATGTTGTGTTTTAGCTAGTAGATTATGAGAGTTTAGGAAAGTTAAGATTTGTGTGTGGATACATCTTTCAAGGATTTTGGATAATGGAGAGAGTATGGTGATTGGTCAATAGTTGGTCAGTTCTTTGGAGTTACATCCTTTGTGAAGTGGGGTGATGCAGGCAATTTTCCAGAGGTGAGGAACTAAGCTTTCAGTTATAGAGCGGTTAATGAGGATAGTTATGGGATATGCAATAGCATTAGCAGTAATCTTTAGGAATTCAGCTGGTAGATTGTCTACAGAGAGGGCTGTAGGTTTACATTTTGTAAGCATCTTTTTTAGTAGTGAAGACTGGAACAGGTTGCAGTGAGAAACCCAGGTCAGTGGTATTGAGGTTGGGTGGTTTGACGGTAGTTGGGGGTGTATATGATTTAGCTAGGGTTAGAATGGAGTCTGTGAAGAATTTGTTGAACTGGTTTGCTATGTTTGTTGAGTTGTCTAAGTTAACAGGAGCAGGTGTGATAGCTTTACCTGGATGGAGTAGATTGTTTATTGCTGTCTAAATTTTTTAGGATTGTTCTAATATCTGTTTTGAGTGCTGTGGTAATATTTTGTTTTATCAGTCTTGATTAGTTTCTTAGCTTTATTTCTGAACTTGAGATATTTTTGTTTGTCAGTATTGGTACCTGTCTTTTTTCCATTTTTCCCAAGCTTTCCTGTTATACAGTAGCGCTCTAGTCTCTTTGGATAACCAGATGGAATAGTTAGATTTGATTCAAATGGTTCTGGGGGGTGCGTGGTGGTCTAGTATTGAGAGGAAAGTTGAGTTAAAGTATGATACAGCATAATCCACATTAAGTGTTCTTAATGGATGTCAGTTACAACTTGATAGAGCAGTAGTAAAGCTGTTGGGATTGAAGTACATTTTACTACCTATTTGTTGGCAGATGGTAGATTTTACTATATGGGTTTGACTTCTGATTAGATAGGTTGGGAGGTGGTCACCAAGGATGTTAGGGAGACAGCCAGTTTTACTAATGTTGTTTGGCCTGTTTGACAAGATCCAGTTGAGTATTGATTCCCTTTTTGTGGTTTTATCGATTCTGGTTGGGTGGTGGCTAAGCTGAGAGAACCCACAGAGGTTTAAGAAGTTAGTAGGTTTAGAGGAGTTGCAAGTTTGCCAGTCAATATTAAAATCTCCTAGTAATATGGTCTCTTGTGGTAGTGACACAGATGCCCAGATGAGTAGATTTTCTACTATGTCAAAATTATTACCTGGTGGAAGGTAGCAGCCAATTAGGTTAATAGTTTTTTTTTTTTTGTTTAGGTATAGTTTAGTGTGTAATATTTAGGCTGTTTTTAAAGTGGGTAATGTAGGGCTAATTATTTATATTTTTAACTATTTCTTAAATAAGATAGCAATGCCTCCACCTTTTCTTTCAGTTCTATCTTTACACAGAATGTTGTAGCCAGGAGGAATTAATTCATTGTTAGTTACTTCTGGTTTTAGCCATGTTTCAGTAATAACTACAATATCAGGAAAGCAGTGGGAGAGATGTGCATGTAGGCTGGAGATTTTGTTCATTATGCTTCTGATGTTAATATTCTGTATGAGTAGGTCAGAGGGTTTCCTGAGAAGATGTGCAGTGGGGTGGGTTGAGATTTGAGTTGTTAGGTACTTAAGTGTAGTGTTGGGACCAGGGTTTGGGTGTACATCACCACAAAGGGGTATTTTGGATACAAGTTGTAGTATGGTATGGAACAGGTTAGTAATATGAAGGTGGTATTTTATTGGTGGAGTGCTGGTATGGATTGCTGGAAGTGGGTGGGTTGTTCTTAGGGGAAATGGAGGAATATGAAATATGGAGGAATGAATGTAGATGTTAGCATGAATATTAGGAGTAATGATAGAGGTAGTTGTGGCATGGTGAGGAGGTGTTTTGGGATAAGTGTATTTCTACTCCCATTCGACCATGACAATATTCGCAAATAATTCCCCACAGGCAGAACCCATGGCCATCCCATTACACTGCAAATATAATTGTTCTTCAAACACAACAAAATTGTTTTTAGGACAATTTCTAGAAGTGCTTCATATACATTTCTATGGTTTTGTGAAATACCTTTTTCAAATAAAAAGTCTGTAAACCATTCTATTCCTAATTGATGAGGTATAACAGTATATAAATCTTTGACATCAGTCATTAAAAATATATGTATCCTTGAATGGTAATGTATTTAATTTTTCTAAAAATTGCCAGGAATTCCGGCAAACGTTCTTTTCCTTGCATAAACATTTTAAGTTTTTCATCTAGGAATTTTGTGCATGGGTGTGCAGTGGAACAACACGTGTTCACTATGGGATGCATCAGGGGTTGTTGAATACTTTTGTTTATCTTGGGCACTTTGAATTGTGTGGAGATCATGGGAATAACAGCATTCAAATAATTGAATAATTCAAACTTCAATAACTTGTTATTCAATGAACATATCTTTTAAAGTGTTCCTAACTCTTCCATAAGCAATGTTAAGCTCTTTAATTGACGCTAAAGCATAGGTATCATCAGTTAAAAGTTTCCTCATCCTATTAACATAATCATAAATGTCCATGATGAGAAGCCTGTCCCCCTTGTCAGGCTTCATAATTCTTATTTTCTTATTTTTAAGGTCACGTAATCTTAATATTTCATCTTTTGACAAATTGTGCTAGTTACTAAACTTAGAATGCTCATACAATGCATTTCTGATATCCAGTTCACATATATTTTTTTTAAAGATGAATAAGAGGATTACATGTGCTGGGTTTCATTAATGTATTCATAGCAATGTTCAAATTCTGAAACATTACATTAAAATTTAATTTCCTTACATACTGTTTTAAATCCATGAGAATATGTGCCATATCCACATGTTTGCTAGGGATAAAAGTGAGTCCCCTCGCAAATAAGTCTCCGCAAGTCAAATCAATAAAATAAGATGAGAAATTATATATGTTGAAATCACAATCACTGTTCTTCACAATTTTACTAGTAGACTGTCCATGTTCATCATTATTGATTATATTGTTCAATATCAATTTGGATTCTTCTGCGTTTGGTTCTACCACTTTGAGCTGCCCCTCCATGGAGGCTTGTTGTAATTCCTGGATTTCGATCCGTCATGTTGGTTCTATTCTCTCTCCCTTATTCTCTAGGATCTTCACAATAGAGGATATTCTTCATGGCCTAAAAAAATATTTATTGCATTGTTATATTCATTGCTGACTAGTAGCGCTTCTTCATTACTGTGTATATCCTGTTGATTGATATTAACATTTTTGATTTTAGTGCCCCAAGTTTTGAACTTGGTGGAATGGGGTACTTTTTTTTACTTGAATAATCTCTTCTGTCCCTTTCAAGTTTTTTAATTTTGCAACTACAGATGATCTGAACCTGTTCATCTATCCTTCTAAAAATCCAAAAGTGTTTCAACTTGTGGGACTCATATTGAAGACCATGTGTAATGAGAAAATCTAAAATGTTAATATCATTAATAAGTTCATCAGTGATTTTACTATTGTATTTTATAAATAACTCCATGTACATAAAACTACTCACTAGAGGCTCTAATATCTTTGACCTGGTCTTCAGCAACCTAGACCCTGCCTGTACTGCACCCTGCATCTCCTCATCCCTCATTAAATCTTATCATAAGTCGGTCATCTTCTTTTGCAAATGGACCCAAATAAGAGGGCTGCCGCATTCACATCTGACTTTTACAAAAACCTAACAGCTGGGTAGAAAAAGTAGTACTTGCCCTCCCTAAACATAATTGTAAATTCAGGAATAATCCTTGCTAATGGAATTCCTATACTAATAAACTGTATAACAAAAGAAGCAAAATTATGAAAAGTTGTAAGAAATCCCCATCCCTTTATCTTAGAACCACAATGAAAGATGTATACAAGGAACTTAGTACTATTCAAAAATGTAAATTAGAGTATGAGCTTAAGGCTATTATAGATACCAAAAGAAGCTACAAAGCTTTCTTCAGTAATGTCAGGAAAGCAAAGAATAATGTCCAGCAACGCTCTGAGCATTAGCGATATCTATAATGATATCATGTACTTCAATTTTAAGTATATATAGCCAACCAATATATAATCAGACAAATTTTGTTCTAACTTTATTCCACCTGTGTACATTGTATCCCTGAAAATTTAGTTTCCCATGAAATCACCCTAAAACAAGTCTTAAAATCCCTGTCAAATACTTTAATAATTCTGTGGTACCACACAACATACCAGGCTGCATTCTCATCTGTCTCAAGTATGTACTATCTGAACCTCTAGTTAAACTTTTCAACTGAATTTGTGCATGATGCCTGGAGAACAGCCATTGTGACTCCCCTACACAAGTGTGGTCTGTCTACAGATCCAGGCAATTATAGGTCCATCAGCTTCACCAGACTTGTATGCAAAGCTATAGAATGTATCATATCATGGTTTTTGATTGTTCTGCTTAATAAGACACTGCACTTGATTGGTCTAAATGGTCACAACTTATATATAAAAGCTAAGATGATTGATTTGTATGTTATCTGATGAAGTTGATGACGAAAACGACTTGGACAGTGTGTACGTTAATTGGTGTTTCTGTGGAACAGCTTGAATTTCATATTTTTGTTCGTATTGTGGAGTTTTAGCCAATAAAGTCTGTTTGCCATCTGTTGGGTCTACGGTGCTTGACTTCAGATTATTGTTTTTTTACTGGCATAATCCGTTTTGTGTTTTTTTATGTATCATATCAGAACTCGTTTATGCAAACAGAGGCAACTTAACTGATTTAGATCCAAATCAGATTGCTTTTCTGAAGGGCAGATCCTGTCTCCTGAACCTAATAAACTTATTTGAAAAGGTTACAGAGGTAGTGAACAGTGGTCACTCAGTGCATACTGCTTATCTTGATCTGGCCAAGGATTTTGATACTACTCCCCATGTTGGTATTGTTAAAAAATTAGACAAACTTAATGTAAACCCCCATGTTATCCATTGGATTGCAAATTGTCTATCCATCAGATCCCAGGTTGTAAATGTTACTGGCACTCTCTCTCTATGAAAGTAAAATTGTATCTAGGGAGGTTCCATTGGGATCAGTGCTGGACCCTCTGCCATTTGTCATTTATTTTGCAGACATCCAGTCCAATATCCCAGAAATATGGTTGACCAAATTTGCAAATTGGGGACTGTTATCTGATAATCCACTAAAAATAAATAGCTGCATTATGTGCTGGAATACAGTTACCTATTGCACTGAAAATGACCTCATGATAAACGCAAAAAAAGTGCAGTGTGCATTTGGTAACGAAGGTATTCCCACCTCATTTATTTTAAGTGGTACTCCTCTTAAGACAGACATGGGTATTTATGCGGACAATTCTCTCTCACTTTCTCTCTCTCTCTCATTCCGTTAGTATGTTTCCACCATAGTCAAGAAATTCTTCTATCTGTCCCAGTCAATTTCCAGAGAAATTTCTTCAAGATCCAAATAAGTCATCCTGCTACTGTACTCTTCTTATATTAGACTCATTGATAAATACAATGTCCCCTTTCATATCTATAAATTGAAGCATACTGCTCAACTAGAAAGGCTCCAAAGGTACCTTACCAAAAAAATCAAAGGCCTTAAATCTCAACTGTGCTAATAGACTAGCACAATTCTCATTATATTCAATAGTGTCTTGCTTTCTGAGCCCTAAAAGACCTAATCCTATTTGACCTTTTCTTTCTATGCAAAACCACGGACTCTACAAACACAATCACCAAGGGACCTAAATCTACACCAACAAATAAACAAGACTTACTGGAGACAGAGGCTCTTAACTCAGTGTATTTCCTAATGGAATATGTTACCACTACAGGTCAAACAAAGTATTACTTTGACTATAATTAAGTGCTTAGAAGAGGAGGCATAATCTTTTTAGTGTGTTTACTTAATGCTGTATATGGTTAGGCATGTTATGGTCCCCATGATCACTTGCCTATTATTGTTCCTATTTTCCTGTATTCCTAAATTTACTTGCAACCCCGCCAGCCGTATAACCTAGAGGAGCCCTTAACTATTTCTTTCATTCTATCTCCTCTACTCTGATCTATCCCTTTGATATGTCATATAAACCCAGCATTTGTTGTATTTTTATAATCCTTATAGATAGTATATGTATATACTGTATATAATGCTTGTTTTGTGTTTACCTTCTGTATAATGTGCTTTTGTATCAGTGCTGTTTTGTGATTATTGTAACTCTGTGTGTATTGTTTTGGTTGAGACTGAAATTGGGCAGTACTGATCACTGATCTCCCATGGTAAACAAATTCAAATAAATACATACAAATTAAAATACATACATACATAAATAATTAAATTCAAGGCATGGTTGCTCACACAGCTTACATGTCAGCCTCTACACACACACACACACACACACACACACACACACACACACACACACACACACACACACACACACACACACACACACACACACACACACACACACACACACACA
Source organism: Protopterus annectens (assembly GCF_019279795.1). NCBI lineage: Eukaryota > Metazoa > Chordata > Ceratodontiformes > Protopteridae > Protopterus > Protopterus annectens. The sequence continues at coordinate 204,398,082 of NC_056733.1, forward strand.
CACACACACACACACACACACACACACACACACACTCTGACAGTGCTGGATGTGGCTGATGGAGGGTCCCTATGCATGGTAGATGAGTAGACAGGGCACCATGTGCATCCCAAGAAAGTGCTGCAGGCATAGTTGGGGATTCACCCAAGAACAAGTCATTTAGGAACTCTCTGACTTTCACATCCCATGGCAGGACCTCTGAGTCAAGCTGTAGGTCATGTTGCACTGTCCTGCCAATGTTAAGAGCTTCTGCTCTATGTAGTAGATCTTGTTATCGAAGCAAACTTGCATCACGCTCGCATGCAAGCACTTGCTCATGATCTGGGAGGACCATCCCTAAAGCTATATTATAAAACATTGGTTAGCATTCAGAAGCAGTTCACACATGATTGGTAAGGCTGTGGCAAAAATGGTCTTTTAATGTGATTGCTGGAACCAGTGATTCAGAGGTACATTAGTCACAATGAGGAAAGACATCATTATCAGCTAATTTGCATGTTTCTGAATTGCTAAGTGATTAACACAAGCACTTAGAAGCACTTTGCTGCAGTAATCACTGCTGGTGGACTGTGCCTCTTGTTGGCACAGGTACCTACCATTCATTTCCCCCCACACACACATGCACACATTCTGACACACACACACACACACACACACACACACACACACACACACACACACACACACACACACACACACACACACACACACACACACACACAGACACACACACACACACACACACACACACACACACTCACACACCACTACCACACCTCTCACCTGTCCCTGAGTAGTTAGTAGTACATCCCTGATGTTGCCTCTTATTTTTCACTGTCTCTATTAAATCACAAATGATTACAGCCAGTAATGCCAGACATTAAAGTTTCCTTCTTTTTGTTTAGAAAATGTATTGAGATGAACAACCTGCTGCTCTATTATCTTTTTAACTGGATTATAGTAATATTTAAACTGACTCTCTGATGTTGTCTAGTAAGTCTCAATCATGGCCATTTATTTATTTATTTCCATTTGTTTTCTGGGGTAGAGCAGTGATCTCCATAGACCTTTTTCTCGAGCAGCCTGGGAGCAGTTTCTGGTTAAGTGACTTGCTCAGAGTCACACATCATAAATAACAGACCATTACAGTCAGTCAGTAATGCCAGACATTAGAGTTTCATACTTCTTAGTGTCCATAATGTGCTCCCTGCTACAAATCCTGTGCACTATTAACTTTGTAAGTCTCTCTGTCTGTCTTTTGGCTTTTCCCAGTTAGGGGCCGCCACAGTGGAACTCCGGTCCGCTAATGATTGGCAGTGAATTTTTACGGTGTCTTGTTGTCAGCCCGGTGCCCAACCTTCAACAAAGGCACACCCACACATGCTAGCACCTATCTGCATGTCTTTAAATTTACTCTTGAATTAGGGAAATATTAAAGAGGGCTCCTGGTGGTATCTTTCATGCTGCGAAAACTATTGCTCTATTAACTAATTAAGAGACTATGGGTAATATTTAAACATCCCTGGTGTCTAGACTTCCCCTAACAAGTATTGCAGGGTTTACTCATTTGTCAAGGGTAGTTAAGAGGTATGGCAGCCCCCCCACACACACACACAATGACACTTGTACATACACACACACACACACACACACACACACACACACACACACACACACACACACACACACACACACACACACACTCTCACTCACAGATACTCAACTGAGCCCACTCATACATCTGCAAAGACTCACCCATGCACCTCCCCTATACTGCCTGTCTGCTAAATCCCCACTACTTACTTCTAATGTGATCTAAACTATTAAAAGTAATGGGTGAGTGTGATCTTTGGCTGTGTTAACTACTGTTGCTGACAATGGCGATTTTTATAGCCTAGTGCTTCAGTGAACCGCTTGGCTGTGTAAATTACTTACTGCAGGCATTTCTAGGGGAGAGCACATGACTCATTATCATATGCCTCTTCCCAGAACTGGCTCATTTACATTTACATTATGCCAGGGAGATGGCCCACCATGATTCTTTATCTCATTGAGGAAAGCACTGGGGTTGGGCTGTCTCTGAATTTGCAATAGCTACCACCAGAGGTAAAGAGGGCTTACCGCTGACCGTAATGTTCCTGAATCCCTGGGCTTCTGTATGACACAATTCAAATTTGACACACAATCATAAATCTACAGACTGTAGTACATATCTCAATCAGCAGTAACCCCAAGAAGTGCAGAACAAAAAGCATTAAGTAACAAACCAACTAGGTAAGGCGTGACAATTGCACTTACTTGCATGCTCAAAAAAAGGTAAGGATAATGAGACATGACAAAATTATGTCATGTAATAAACAACATTAACAATTGCAATATCAATAACATTTAAATTACTAATGCAAATTAATTTCACTATGACATCATCAATATCACAACATTACACTTCTTCAGCCTACTTCCACGGTGGTGCAGCGGTAGCATTGTTGCCTCACAGCAAGAGGTTCCCCTGTTCGATTCTCGGCTTGAGTGCGGGGAGTGCCTTCTGTGTGGAGTCTGCATGTCCTCCCCGTGGTTGAGTGGGCATTTGAAAGACATGCGTAAATGGGCGTGCCTTCGTTGAAGGTTGAACATCGAGCTGGCACCTCGGCATTCGTGAAAATCTACTGCCAGTCATTAGCGGACCGGAGTTCCGCTGTGGTGACCCCTAACCGGGAAAAGCCGAAAGACAACACACACACTCTTCTTCAGCCTGTCTCAACAGAAAACGTCAGCTGTCTGACTGAATGTATTATTTCACATTCTTAGCCACTTTCTAACCCCCTACCATGCTGGTATAACTAGTGCACTTGTGCCACTGACCACTGAATATTCAGATGATGGCTGTGACCAAATGAACTATACATTTGAATATGGTATGTGAAGAGATGTGTGATACAAAGACTGAATTTGTCATGCTCTACTCAACATAGCCCACAGGTAACAATGAATGTACCACGTATTACCTTTGTAACTTTACAGTGTCACCTAGTGCCATACTGTTGTCATGAGCTGGCTACCATAAATATTGCCAATCTTGGAACAAATGATAGAAGAAACTGCATTACCACCATTGGTCACTACTTGTTGCAGTTGAGCACTGAGTAACACATAATCATATTGCGCAGAATGCAACAAGCGCTGAACATTCTGCATGCAATTGCAGGATCAAGCTGAAGGACTCCCCTGACTCACCCAGGCAATATAGATGGGCTTTTAGCAGACCAGACTCTCACTGAATGAATATCTGTGCCTGAACAGAGTGATATTAAAGCACTTCTCTGTAGCTCTCTGTGGGTTATGGACTGGTGTCATTAACCAAGAAACTGAGTAGCCTGAATCACCATGTCACATGAAAAACGTAAGAGAGAGGGGGAGACATGACGATAGGATTGTTACCAAATTAAACCTTATTAACATTTAGAGAAAGAGCTATAGGAAGCAAATTAGTTTGGGTGCACCGTACCTCTTAGGTGTCCAGGCAATATCCTGCTGTACAGCAAGTGGTGGTAAAGGGAATTTGTATGCCATATATGGGAATAATGGGTATTGCTAGGAATCTCTAATGATACATTGGTGATGCAGTCATGTGCATCACATACTACCTGGCAGTTGATGGAATGGTAACCCTTCCTATTGCAGTACCTCTCCCTCTGTGCTCCAGATGGAACCCTAACAGTCACATGGGTGCAATCTATTGCACAAAGCTACTCAGAAAAATGTGCATGTAGAATGCACACATGGTATTGTGTCAGTCCTGTGGTAACACTGGGAAAAAATAGTGTCATCCACATGGGCCTAAAGTATATCAATAGACTGCTACAGAATCCTCAAGGCAGAAGCCTGTGAGATGCCCAAAATCCTCCTAGTCTGGCTCTGAAATGTCCCCTTCTCAAGTATAGCGACAGCTACACATACCTTGGTATCCACAAGACTAGGAAGGCAACAGTTTCCTCTAGTTCCAGTCTGTGGACTGTACAAGTTCACCAAAGCCTTTATAATCTTCCTGTCAACTCTAAAACAGCCAAGCAGCTCCTGCTCAAAGTTATAATGGCTGACCCTTTGCCTGGATCTCCTTCTCTGAGTCCACTAAGAGCAGCTACTTGCACTGGGCTGCAGTACAATGGAAGCAAACATCAGTATACAGCAATGCTAGCATCAAAACTTCTTACCATTTGCAAAGTGACTGGAAAAGGAGTGGATTCACTTTTTATAAGGTTACTATGTACCACACATTGCATAGCATATTGTTTCTATAAACTGCAAAAAGTGGAAATAGAGGCTAATTAATAGAGTTTAGTCACATCTTTTGCACACATTTTTAATTTGCATCTCTTTATGTACTGATTTGCCTACAAAGTTTGTTTAAAAAGAGTGAGCTACTGCTAAATTCAGTCTACTGAGAAAAAACAAACCACGCAATTTAAGTGCACTAGAACCACAAATGGACTGACTATCACAAATTTATTAGTGCAAGTAAAAACTTTCACATATAATGCTTCTTCAAGCAAAATGCATTCAATTTTAAAAGATCCATTTAAGTAACCTCATAATCATATGACTATTGCTCTATCACCACTTCCTGTTACTCCCGTATTCTATTTATACTAAATATAAAACTTACATAAATTCTCTTTGCATCCATCCATGCTCAACCCCTTTTTTCTCATTTTGCACATGGGGTTGGGGTGTCACTTCAGCAGTGACAATTATCTCAAGCCAAGACTTACACCGCCAGGTGGCTAGCCCTGACACTGTAAAAATTATCTTTATATGTTCTACTAAAACATAAAGAATATATAGAAATATTTAAAAGTATAATTTAAAAAAAATACATAAAGTTTATTTACCTCACACTGTTGTGTATATTCTTTAGTACAGGTTTTACTTGGGAGCATGTCTTTTCTTCAAAAGGCAGTTTTGGTAAAAGAACTTGAAGGCAGTTTGCCGAAACCACTTTCAACGACAGTGGAGACTGACATTTTCTCCAGCACTGTGCAACCATGGAGTTGGTATATATAATTCAAGGAGGTGTGGGGGTTGTCCCCCGACATGGGGCGGTACAGGAGGGCTTGCTTCCCTGCAAAAAAAATATTCTTTTAATATTTGCTGAAGTTGGCTTCTGCAAACTGCTTTCTGTTTTTTTTTAGTTCAATGAAACTGCTTTTAACGAATCAATATGACCCTGTTTTATACTAACATGTTCATTCAATCCTGGGAAATGTTGTGTTCTGATTTTATTGATCCATTTATATTCTGTGTTTTCTGTCAGTTAATATATTACCTACTCTTATTTCTTCAATTATATTCTATAATACTGCAAAATTAAAACTTTGACCTTGGTCAGTTTCCATCGTGTTTAAATATTGCATGCTTTTCTACTTGCCTCCTAATATTTGACAGGTGATTTAATATCCTTTCTTTTAACCTCCTGTTCATTTTACCTCTCTAGAACATTTCACATTTAATACAGGTTGCAATATAAACTACATTGTTGTTATCATAATCAGCATAAATCTTAAACTTGAATTCTTGTCCAGTTATTAGATGTCTACATCTTTTTTTCTTTACTTATGTACTTACAGAAGCTACACTTAATATACAGACAGGGTTCTTCTCTGTTACTCTCCCTAAAAGCTACACTTCTAATTTGTTCCTTATGACATCATTTCTTCTTCAGCATCTCCGGTTAGTGTTTCCAGATTATATCCTTCACTTTTTCTGTTTGTCTATCATAAGTCAATATAGATCTAATAGTATGTTTATTTCTTTATTTTTGCACTAAACCTCATCCTGAAAGCACTGGTCTCGCTTCCATATGTCTCATAGCCATGATGAAAATAAACATTGGCATGTATTAAATACTATTCTACAGATGAGACAATATGTAATGGCTGGATCTAGGTTTAGTTATGTCACAGACACTAAAGAATAAAGTATGTTAGAGGAACAAATAAGAAGTGTAGATATTAGGAAAAGTACTAAAGAAGGAATCTATCACCTGATTGTGATGGTAAAAATACAGTTCATATAGAGATACCTGTATTAAATATGAGGCATTCTATATAGGCAAGATGAACAGGAGGTTAAAAGAAAAGATAGGAGATCACATGTCAGATGCTAAGAAGCAAGTAGAAACTCATGCAATTATTTAAATGAATAAAGGAAACTGACCAAGATCACAGTTTTAAGTATAATTGAAGAAATAAGAGGTGACAGAGAACACAGAATATAAATGGATCAATAGATTTATCACACACAATTTTCCAGGACTGAATGGGCATGTTAGTATAAGACCTAGACTGAAGAATACACATAACAGTATAAGGTAAATAAAGTTTATAAGTATGTATACACACACACACACACACATATATATATATATATATATATATATATATATATATATACTACACACACACACACACACACACACACACACACATATACTTATATTTATATGTATTATATTTATATTTTAATAGAGCGTATAAGGATAATTTATGTAAGGTTTATACTTAGCATAACTAGAATAAGGAAGTAAGAAACAAAGTGATGATAAAGCAATAGTCATGTTATTTAAAGGGTTTTTTTAAAAATGAAATGAATTTTGCTTGAAGAAGCATTTTATGCAAAAGCTTTACTTACACTAACAATTTTGTGATACTCAGTCCATGTATGAGTTGGGTGCACTTAAATTGTATAGTTTATTATTGCCTAAAAAGTTCTTCACAATTTTCTCAAGATTGCACACAAGCACACCTTATGTCTGTGAATCACATTTTGTTTGTGCTTGTGTGCCAGCTCACATACCTGCTGTGCACTTCATAATAAATTTGAATACCACCTGCTGGTTTTGCATTCTATATTCCACTATACTTTTGTTAAATATCACACAGATAAAGATTCTTAACCTAATCTGTGTGCTCTCTGCTCATCTGGAAAATTGTGTCGTAGTGTTGGCATATTTAATGTTGGTAAAATCAGAATGCAAGAATGAAATACATTTTGACATTTTTATTGGTAGCCCATCAGGTGCTCTAATTGCAGAGGTATAAAGTCACATTTAAGTTCCATTTTTTTTTAATAAAAATGAATGACTAGCAAATATTTGTCTTTTCACTGGTGCATTACTCTTTCTTGTATTTCAGAAGTAGGTATCATTTAAAAGATTTTTTTTTATTTCTCTCTGTGGACCTTTTTCTAATTTCTGAACATAATTAGTTGTAAAAAAAAAGCTTGGTATGACAGTACAGTTTATTTTTTTCATGGTAAATAAACAGGAAATGTGAGATTATTTATTTGTTTACTTATTCATTCATTTATTCAATTTGATCATTGGACCAGATCATAGGAATACAAGGCAACTAATTTTTGTGACCGGTTATAGCTTGTCGGTACCCACCCTTAGGCTGTACCTTCTTTTCTGAGGAGGGCTAGACCATTCAGGCCAGGGGATGAATTTGTGAATACTCATCCAATTGTCCAGTTCCCATTGAAAGGAAGATAACGTATCACAGTGCTTAATCTGCATAAGGAATCTATTCCAGAGGTGGGGAAGGTATTGTGCAATTAATTTATTTCTACACTGTGTTTTATTTATTTGCTGATGAAGGTTTAAATCCCTGGTTCTCGTAATTGTGGAACTATTTGCTTTGTGGAGATTCAAGAGAATCGGAATCACTGTGCTCCTAATAGAAAAGAGGGCATGACATAGATCTTCCCTGAGGAGTCTATAAGATACTGAATAAAGGTACAGTGCTTCCTGTCTTTTCTGGTATCTTATGGGGTCTTTCTAGTTGTTTGATATCTCTAGTGACATATATCCCAAAAGAGACAATGTATTTCAATAACTGGCATTATCAGCGCTGAGTATAAGTAGACAATGACCTCTTTAAATCTGGATTATATTACTTTAACCATTAGCTACGCCAATAAATACTGCTGTTACATGATGATCAAAGTAGAGGAAATCATCAACATTCTCATTTTAGAGTGGGATTTTGTCTATGTTGTATGCTGGGGAGAGGTGGTCTATCAAATATGACACTATTGCATTTTTTAGCATTTAATGTGAGACCATGTTTAATACATTAGGTATTTATGAGTATAAGTTGTTGCTGAGACCTTGGGCATCACAGGAAAACTTGACAATGACTCCCAGTTTACAGTAATCTGCAAAGTGGGTTTGCCAGAGGTCTTAGTTCATACCTGAGACAACTTGACTTGGCTAACACTAAGGGAGACAAGCTGCAACGTACATAGAAAACTACGCTTATTAAAGAGTATTATTGTGTACGATATTGCATCCATACTGAAATGTACTACTATAATAGTCATTGAACAAATGCAATTCGTGTTAACATATACATTTTGATTTATTTTAGAACAGCCTTTGTGTGCTGTTAAGGATTCAGAAGCAATACTGCATTTTTATTAATTAATGTGCTCTCTCCCATCTTTTTCAAGATTTGATAAATGCATTTGATTTCCCGGAAATTTGCCTGACATTACTTGATTGGCAAGGGTCTTAGCTTATCTGAAGGTTCCTTCCTGTAAATCTGTGTGGTAGTTCAATTGAGCAGATACAAAACAAGTGGACATTCGGGTCAATGCAAAGATGCAGAGATGTGTTTTGTGAATCTTTGTGTGATTCCATGATCTCATGAGTAAGGGAGAAGAAGTCCTTAAAATATATTTTAACTGAGTCATATAAAACTGATTACTAGTCTCTTGCTTTATTTAACACAAGAATCTCTGTCCGTGGCTGCATTTTATTGATACTTTTGGTATATTATTAATATTTTGGGGGGGGGGGTCACTGGTGGTCAGTGTACTTTTTTTTACACGGATATTTGCTTTTAACTGGATATCATTCCTTTTAATAATTTAAATTTGATAGATCACAGAAACAGAAACAGAGTATCCACTCTTACAGCCTCCTTAACATCTCCTGTGTAAACCTATAGTATCTCCTTAGAGCTGCATGCTCTGGACTAGCCTTGCTTGCAGCTCATCCCTTGCCCACTAGGTGGCACCCTTCTTCCATTTTTTTCCCCTTGCCTACTCCACCTCCATTGTACAAAATTCTACCAAACACCCTTTATACTATTTCTAACTATCTGATAGACCCACCTAACCCCACTTCTTCCATCTTTTGCAACTGCACATTTCACTATCTCCTTTTAACTTACCCTAACAATCAGCACTCCACTGATTGTTTTCGCTGCACTTGGTCCTTCTCTGGCTCTACCTGCTCCGTTCGCCCTGCAGGCTCACTCCGATCCCCTACCCTGCCCCCAATTCTCACCTGCCCCCACTACTCCTACACTTATACTTACCAAACCACACCCCCCACTAACTGGTCAATCCCACAAACCACTTTCAACCTATCACAACCCATCCTTCATATCACCCATCCCCATTTTCCCAATTCTCCTACACTCAATCTACTACACCACACCTTTATTCTCTTAACCTATCTAGCACACTAGCCACTATGTCTATACAGAGCACCTCAACAACTACAAAACTTAAACCATTGTACTACCTCATACCCCCAGTTTTGATACTTTATATGCTTACCGCCTACGAATACCACTACCTGCCTGTCAGCTTCCAACATCAGTCACTTCCATACATACCCAAACACGCACCCCTCCTGTAGTACTATCCCACCTCCTCACCTACTGCGCTACTCCAAAACCTCTCTATCCTATACAAACTACTTACTTAAACCCAAGGACTAAAAGCTATTACCAATTCCTACTAAAGTTCACCAAACTCATAAGAAATTTATTACCTAACCTCATAGCTGACGGTGACATCCATCCTAACCCAAGCCCAAACTCACCAGCTACCACTTACACCAAAAGAAAAACTCCTACCAACATAAGAAATTCACATAATGCCCCCAAAGCATTTCTAGTCTGTCACCTAAATATCAGAAGTATGAAAAATAAACTCCAAGAGCTGCATGCTCTCCTAGATATCCACTCCCCTGATGTTTTCTGCCTTACTGAAACCTGGCTCTAACCCACCATCCCTGACAATGAAATACTTCCCCCCCGGCTACAATATTACTAGAATTGATCAAAAAGGCAGTAAAGGAGGGGGAGTTGCCATTCTATACAAATCCACCCTCAAATTATCCACAATTAGCATCCCACAAGACCTAGTTGCCACCAATACTGAAACTATCCTCTCAAGAATCCAACTTAACAATAACAAATCTATTAACATAGTGTGTAGTTATATTCCCCCAGGCAATAACATAAACATCTTAGAAAGTACCCTCCATTGGTTATCCTCCACCCACCCCCAAGAAACACTCATTCTTGGGGACTTCAACATCGACTGGACAACCTGTTCAGCTAACTAACCCACTACCCACATTAACTTACATAGTTTCTCCCAAACAATTACTACCCCCACTAGAATCAACAAACCCAGCAATAAGGAAAGCATCTTAGACTGGATCTTAATAAATAACAAACCTCAGTTATACAAATCAGGCACCTAACCTGAAATCATGAGAGATCACCTGCTAACCTAGATAATGAGAAAAAGAGATGACTTGCCCCACCAAACCACCTTTAAAACTCTTAGGAATACAAAGAATTTTAACCTAAATAGTTTCATATCTGATTTAAGCTCATGCAGATGGGCCAATCTTAAACTACTCCCCCTTGACCAAGCAGTCTCAAATTTCAACACCAGGTTCCTGGCCATCCTAGACAGTTATGCTCCCACACATAGAATCAGAACCAAAAACAAAATAGCTCCATGGCTAACCAATACTATTAGACAAAAGCTTACAGCCAGAAATACATATTATTCAAACAATTAAGAAACAAAGCAAAAAGATTCATTCTGCTCGACAAGCAAAGCTACTAATTCAGCTTAAAGCAAAAGCACTAAAATCAACCTCAAACATTTTGGTTAGGTTTGAATAAACTACTACACCCAGGTAAATCTTCAAACCCCACCCCCTCAACTACTTTGCACCTATCCCCTGACTCTATAGCAAATAGCTTCAACACTTTATTCACCAAAACTGTCAAATCCAGAGCTAATAATCTATCTCCTTCCTCCTCTTCTACAATCACACCTAATCAGGTAAAACTCCCCCCTTAAAATTCGAGTGTATCCCTACAGACTATATCAAATCCTTACTAAAGAAATTAAAACCTACCCCCCGGCAGCAAACTTACTTCCCGCAGAGTTTCTACAAAGGGCTGCTAATGTAATAACTTATCCTATCTCCATCTTAATCAATAGATCTATCCAGGAGTCCTACATTCCCCCCATTTGGAAAATCGCTCATATTATTCCACTTCATAAAGGTGGAAACTCCACTGAACTTTCTAATTACAGACCTATTGCTATAGTATCTCCACTAGCAAAAATAATGAACAAATGCATACAAAAGCAACTTTTAAACCACCTCACCCACAATAATCTCCTAGCCTCAACCTAGCATGGTTTCAGACCAGCCCACAGTACTACCACTGCCCTTCTCTCCTTCTCCCACACAATAAATCACAACCGCAATCAAAACCTGATTTCCTCTGCCCTCTTCCTTGATTTGTCAAAAGCATTTGATATGGTAAACCACAACCTACTCTTAGACTCTCTCAAATCTCTATCCATAGAAAACCCAGAAATCAACTGGTTCCACTCTTACCTGCACGGTAGACAACAAGCAGTCCTGTGGAAAGAGCATCTATCTCCCCTTTTATCTGTCATCCTAGGAGTACCCCAAGGTTCTATTCTGGGTCCCCTCCTTTTGTCTATTTTCATCAATGACTTGCCCAAAGTTATCCCTCATGCTACTTCTATACAATACACAGATGTCTCTATGCTAATCTGCACTGCCGCAACTCCCACAGAATTACAATCCTTATCCCAAACCACCTTCAACAAAGTAGAGAACTGGCTTAATAATCGTCAGCTGTTATTGAACGCAAACAAAATCAAACTTCTACTTTTGTCCCCTACCCGTACGCTAACACCACCAATATTTTCAGTCTCTTCTCATAATGGCACCATAATTTCTCCAGAACCATGCACTAAACTGCTAGGTATAATCATTGATAACAATCTAAACTACAATGCCCATATAGACAAAACCATTAAAACAGTAAACAAAAAAATAGGCTCCATGTATAGGATTAAGAAATTTCTAACCCCGACTGCCAGAACAGCCATAGCTCTTCATACATCTTCTGTCATCCCTTCTCTATGCCTCACTCATCCTCACTAATCTATCCAAATCAAATCTCAACAAAATCACTAGCTGCTACAACAATATAGCAAGATCCACCACAGGCTCAGCATACAGAACCCACCACTGTCATAAAATCACTGTTCACAAATTAGGCTGGCTAGAACTACCCAACCAAATATACTATAACCAACTCATAGTAATTCATAAAATCCTCCAACTTCCTACCCATACCCCCAGTCTAGCTAATATTATTACCCCATATTGCAACCTAGCATTCCTTCGCTCTTCCAGCAGAATGCTAGTACAAACGACCAAAGCCAACAACTCAGCCGGAGATTCCTTATTCTCCAACTCTGCTGAAAAAAAATGGATCTCCCTTGTGCATCTCTAGATGCTGAACTGACCACTAAATGCTCCTTGCCTCACTTCAAAATATCTCTAAAGACACACATGCACAATGACTGGCTATGTCCATGTCTAAACCCTGACTAACCCACACAATATTCAGACTGAGTTATGACAAAAAGTTTGTCTCACTCTCTAGTCCCTATCAAACCCATCTTTACTCAAAGAGTCTATTAATCCATCTTAGCTCTCAAATGTAATTCCCCTTTATTCTCTCCTTGCCCTTCCCCAATTAAATTCTTTTACCCATTTATATCTCTCTAGCTTCCATTATCAAGACTATAACCTCCTTTTCAGCCTCTGCTGCTTCCTACCTAACCTACCCTTCTCTTATTTCATTCTTCCTTTCTTCCTAATGATCATCCTTTTCCTATACCCACACTACTCTTATATGTTTATTTTTCCCTTTATATTTCTTTCCATCTCCCTCTTTGTTGTTGTCTTTCTCATATCTAAATGTTACCCTACTTTGAACTTTTTCTTAAATAAGTAACCTATTTTGTTTTTATCTTTTGATCTTTGTTAAATTGCTAAATATCACTGTAACCTGCATTTTAAATGTTTATCTGTTACTTGGAGCTTTTCTCCCCGGGCGTCTGCTGAAAATGGATATGTATCCAGTCGGACTTTCCCGGTTAACAAATGTAAAATAAAAAATAAAAAAAAAAAAATCACTTTGATATTTTGCTGATAATTTTCTGCACGGTTTGGTAGTTCAATCGGTAGTTGAATTTTGATTCTTATTAACTTTGTGCCTTATTATACTGTGGGTCAACATTACTTATATTATATTACTTATATACTCTAGATTACTTATATCATCACTGCTTCTATAACTTTATTTTCCTTTAGCTGGCAGAATGCATTAATGGCTGTTTTTTTCTGATTTTAGAGTAGATATTATATAACTGCTACTATTGTACTGTATGATCAAAACATTTCTTATGTATAATTCTTTGTAATTCTTCTGTACAGCTGACTAAAGATAACTGTCATCCAATCGATTACAGATAACTCCATTGGTTAACTTACTTAGTGCATTTCCATTATTTTTGCTTTGATTTTATCATAAATAATATTATGGATTCTTTGAATACATATACTTTGGAAGACATGCTCAATCATAAGTTTCTTGTTCAGTGTCCAAGACATAGACTATACATTAAATCTGAGAAGGAACAGTACCAAATCAAGAGAAAAAAAAAAAAACAAGGCAATCAAACCAAGAAAAAATAGCTAATGGAGTATGTGCCATAAGAATATATATATATATATATATATATATATATATATATATATATATATATATATAATATATATATAATATATCTACAGGGAAAAGGAAGTACAAGGGTAATTTAACATCTGAAAAAAATAAAAAAAGAAACTAAAATGTTAAACAATTATAGCTCAGACAGATATCAAAATTCTAGTAATCCAGAACAAGTTACCGAAGTTACAATCCGAATATAGTAAGTGTTGGACTCAGTACAAGAGATTCTTGGATGACATTTGTATTCATTGCGTTGCACCTATTGATCAAGTTTTATTATTTATTAAGTTTTTAAATGAAAGTACTGATTTTTTAGAATTTACTTTTAAGTTGAGTGAAGACACTCTACAATTCCTGGACATTGAAATTTATATAAAAGATAATACATTCTATTCAAAGGTTTATAGGAAAAAGACATATTCTAATTCCTACTTACACTATAAGAATGCTCATCCCATGCATTATAAAAGAAATATTGTTAAAGGCCAGTATATTAGATCATGTAGAATGACTTAGAACGAGGATGACTTCATTAGGGAAATGAATATTCCTAAGAGTATGTTTAAAAACAGGAGCTATCCTGATTGGTTATTAGAAAAGACTGAGGCTGAAGTACTGGAAGGTAGGAAGGGGAAATTTAAGCCAATTCTTGGAAGAGAAGTTGTTGAGAATGAGTAAGTACAAGAAAGTTAGAGGAAAATTTTGGTTATGCTTTGGTACTTGAGTATAATGCCAGTTCGAAAATAGTGAGAGAGTGGGTGGAAAATGAATAGAATAGATTTATGGCCTTCACTGATTTGGACAATGTTTCGAAAGGTAATTTAAAGGTAGTTTATAAAAATTCTAATAACCTAAAAAAAAGTTATTAGAAAGTAATCTGAGTATGTGGTATGCTAATGGTAGAACAAAGAAAGGAACAATCATACAGGGGTCAATTCTGGTTATTCACATACTACCAAGGGTGTTCCTCAAGTTTCATTTGTTTTAATTTTTATTTCTAACACCTTTATTGAATTATCAGTAACAACATAAGCAAACATACATTTATATAACAGAAAACAAACCATATTAACATGTTCCTGGATGTAAACATTATGTACCACACATATTTTTTGCATATTTATCATCAAGTCAGCATTACATAAGTTGATTAAATCTAGCCTTCCCTTAAACCTCACTTCTCCTCCAAAATATTATTCTGCATGCATTTTTCCCACAATTTCAATTTTTTCTATATAATTTACTACTACAAATTTCTAAAGATCCCACTTCCAGTTCTTTTATTTCTGTTATGCTATTCAATGCCTCAAAATACAATTGGTTTAGACTTTGATTTACATTTTCTAGTGACTATTTTTTTTTATCAGCCACCAGAATTAAACTTGACAAGGCCTTACTATGTGTAGTCAATTCAAATCCTATATCCCAGTTCAAAAAAATAATTTCCTTCATTACATCCATTTGTTCACCCAATATTTATTTCAGAATTTCTGGTAAGAATTTTTAAAGTCTGCCACCTCCTTTTACTCCCAAACCATATGCTCCTAGTTACATCTTTCTTCCCCAACACATCTCCAACATTTGCCATTCACCTGAGGAACATTCTTTGGAGTCTGCTTGGTGTTTAACATACCTATGCAAACACTCCCAAGTAAAAATCCTAAATCTTTTACGCTTTGTTGCATGTTTTGGACTCATACATATGTCCTCCCATTGTTTCCTTGCAAACTGCTTATCCAATATCTCTTCCCCATCTTTTCTAATCTCCTCTGATTGATTCCAATAGTTATTGTGCAGTATTTTACATGCCCTACTAATTATTCCTTTTTAACAGCAGCTTCTGTTCTAGATTCAATTAAAAATGCAACCAAAGCAGGCTTGTCACTAAGGATTCCCCTATCCCTTCTCTCTGCCTATACTCTATCAATCCCTGATTGGGAAGACAGTCTATGGCTTGCAGTCCAAATGTTTTCTTGACTTCTTCCCATTCTATTACCTTTCCCTCTCTAGTTATTTGCTCTCAATACCTTGGTTCCTTTGCTAGTTTTCTTCAGTAAATTCCACCTCTTCTTTCCTATTCTCTGTACCCCTAATAGCAGTCTATCCTACTGTCAAAATCTCCTTTCTCCATTCTTGTATTGGCTTAATTTTTAGAATACTTTCTACTACTTTATGAATATAATATTATGTGTGGCTGTCATTATTCTCCTTAAGAATCTGCATCACAAATCCCACTCTCTCCTTATTTCATAAATTTCTCTCCTGCTTCATCATCACTCCTTTCCACTTTCAATTATAGACTTTCTACTTTTGTTATGTATATGAGCTTTAACTGTGTAGCTCTAAAATATCCACACAGAAGACGCTTTAGCTGAGAATCGAACAGGACAACGTCTTACTGTGAGGCGACAATGCTACCGCAGCACCAATTTTATGTTATTGAGAGAGTGAACATTGACGCAAGGGGTGGGCTTTGGGAGGAAAGAAAAGAATATAGAGAGTTGTATTGGCACTTAACCCTGAAGGCGAATAAAGTTCCAGGTCTCAATAAAAATATTTCCATAACCCCCCCTTTTGAAAATGAGATCTGCAAAGTTGTAGCAGATGATTACAGTAGGTTTTCACATTCTTTTAAATGTGGTTTTAAATGTTTTTTAAATTTTTTTTTTATATAAAAAGTGTTTAAATAGTTTAACATATATATTTTAGGAAGTTAATTTTATTGTTAAAACTTGATTTCAATACATATTTAATGTTAGGTATGTCTTTGGACAAGCTGAGGTTTCTCATTAATTTCTTGGCTACTAGATGGTGCTAGATGAATTGTTTCAATTCTCCAACAGTATTTTATACATTTCTGTGTCATGGTTCCCTTTAATCCGTTTTAAATTAGATGTATATTTATATTAGGATTATGGTAGCAAGTAGTTACATGCCCGTATGCTTTAATTTTAAACTATTAACATAATTTCAAACAGTTAGTGATGTGTATTTATTCATTTATGTATTTATATGTTGATTGACTGTGTATTTTTTGCAGACACTTTGTAATAGTGATTGGTTAATTAGGATAGAGCTCATAGTATAAAAGGTTCTTGTATTGTATCAGCCCACATCTGAGGAAGTAAGATAAACGAAAACGTATTGTGTGACGTTAATGTAGGTTGTGCTTTGTGTTCATTAAATTCTGACTTGTTTTGCCAGTACCGCTCTGTGCTTTATTGTTTTACCTTCTTAGTCATCGCTTTATTTTATTACGTTTTGGTCTGGTAACCTGGTGATCTTTGTTTTTTTCTTACACTGTGCTTCCCCAAGATCATAATTATTTTATTAAGGTTGTCAAATACTTTCCTCCCCTCCACAAAATCACATTGAGTCATATTTATCAATTTGGCAACACCTTTGCCATTCTTATAGCTATTATAAACATAAACACTTTATAATCATGATTTAAAATTGAAATGGGCTTATATGAAGCTGAATCTAATGGATCTTTACCATCTTTAGGTATTACAACCACTACAGCTTTCTTCCAGGATGCTGATGCTTTCCTTCTTTTACAAAAAATGGTTAGACAAAACCTTCCAGATCTTTATCACATTTTTCCCTTCTAGCTTACAAACTTTCACAGCAATGTCATCTATTCTTGGAGACTTTCCTGCAGATTGATTGTATGTCACCATTTTTAGCTCATCTTCTATCTTAACTATTAATTGTCGAGCCTCTCCTACCCCTAACCTTGGCATATTTAAGCCTTTCATAAATGTTTCCATTTATGCTCTTTTTTGA
Organism: Protopterus annectens; assembly: GCF_019279795.1. Taxonomy (NCBI): domain Eukaryota; kingdom Metazoa; phylum Chordata; order Ceratodontiformes; family Protopteridae; genus Protopterus; species Protopterus annectens. The sequence goes on from NC_056733.1 coordinate 204,415,817, forward strand.
TGCCTATGTTTCTTTGCTTTATACAAACTTTCATAAAATTCCTGAAATATCTACAGGATCCTTAAGTTTGGCAGCAATACTTTCCACTTTCTGTTGCCTAAGTTGTTGCACCACTAAAAGTTTTTGTGCTCTGGAGTTATTATCAAAAACCGTTGTTTCACAGCAATCTTTCAAAAGTCATGCATATTATCCAAATATTTCCTTATTTTATCTTTAGCACTCTGCAGCTGTGCCTCTTTTTATGTGAGTTTCCCATTATTTTGCAATACTTTAACCTTTGTCAGCCCCTCTAAATAATTCTTGTTACTTTTTAAGCATCTCTGATTTTCTTTTATTTCTACCATATTTTTAAACTCCATTTTCATTTTATCACACTCACTAGCTATAACTTCTCATGAAAGTTCTATCTTCCCTAAAAATTTTTGAATAATTTCTATTACCTATTCCTTAAATACCTCTCTTTTTTTTGGGTAGGTGGGGGAGGCACCAGTGTCTCGTTTTTACTTCATTACCCTCCATTTTTATCTTAGTTGTCATTGGCACATGATCTGAAATAGTTATTGGATGTGTGTCGAAGCTTTCAGTTAAATGCACATGTTCCTGTGAAATACAACTTCTGTCTAGTCTAGCCCAGTTATTGTACCTTGGGGAATGGTATGTAAATCATCTCTGAGTTCCTACATCTGAATTCATGTCTTCCATGCCAAATGTTTTCATAAATGTCTTCAGAAATCTACCTTCTTTTGTTATATTTTCCCTTCCAAGTCCCCCAGATACATCAGTGCTGTTACAAATCAAATCAGTCCATACCTATAGGTAATATTACCCGCTGAAAGCTGATTATTTTCCCCAAATTTTATTAAGCTCCATAAAAGCAGCTTTAAATGGAATATAAATGCATATCAACACAATCCTTCTCCCTTGCCAGTAGCCCCTTACTACCATAAATCTACCATTATTATTTGTTCCTCGTCTATCACAATAGGAGCTCCTGTAGCAATTATTATAAGCATTCTCCCTTTCCTTTGCCCCTAATACTCTGCTGAATATCCATCCTAATCATTTCTTTATCAAATTCACATGTTAATTTCTTTCCATGTTAAGTATCCTGTAGCATTGCTATTTGTGTTCTGCATTTCTTAATATAATTCAGTACTCTTTCCTTTTGTATGCATGTCTGAGGCCATTAACAGTCCATAATACTACAAATAGCATAGGCATGATGATAAGAAGCTATTATTTATAATTATAATATATGACAGATTTTTAAATGTCTATTTCCAGCTTTTGGGTTACATGCACCCACTAATGTTTGGCAGGTTGGTCTTTTATACAGTTGTTCCTAGTCATCTTCATTTGAACCTATGTCACATTTTTCAAAACACTCCATAATCTACCGACTTAAAACAAACACACTAAACTATGTAAATATTCAAATAATGAAGTTTAACCCTCCTGATAGGAACAACTGTCCCAAATTGACAACTGCACACACTGGCATAATCTAACCTTAAATTAATGTTATCTATGCTAAGACGGATGCTACAGCATGGGCTCCTACCAACACTAATTGCTGTCTGTTGTTGTCTTATTTTTACCCCCCCCCTTCCAGATGTGAAAAAAGCAGCTTGTATGTTTTCAGAAAACATTAACTTTTAGCTTAAAAAAGTGCTCTGGACTTTATTGCATACCAGTCAGCTTCTCTGCATGGTAACCTAAGAATAAAATGTACATCTGCGTTCAGCTGCAGATTTCTCAAACTGAACATTTATTTGCTGAAGACATTTTTTCATTGCATTCAGTGTTCTGTTATTTACTTGCTTACACAAAAACTTGTTATTAGATTAAACCAAGAGTCCCAATCCAGACATTCACCTATGTAAAAGTAAGAGAAAATATATCAGCTCTCTATATATTATAATCTGTGTACTTTTACATCCCACCCTTCACCTCAACAACTCAAGACCACAGCATATTAATTTAAACATACCTTTGTCCAGAATTTCTACTATTTTTACACTGTAATGCCTACATTAATTAAAATAAAAAAGAAGAAAAAAATACAGTTGCTTGCTATAGTATATTTATCACATACAGCAATAACTGAACAGGTTTTACTGTATTGCATGCAATTTATATCATGAAATGTTTTATACAAATACTGTTAAGAACAAAAATTGTTTTACTTACAGTTGCATTATTTTCTTTCTTTTCATCTTAGTGTCCTCCTAAACATTAATGACATCAAGTGGGGTATGCACTTTTCAGTCCTGCACATGTTTAACAAAGTCAACAAAAGTCCAGGCTTTCCACTTTTTGTTGCAAAGATATATTACACAAATGTAATGCATGCTTTGTAATCTCACATTTATTCCCTAATTTCAGTGTTGCTGGTCTTCGTCCTGGTCATCTCCATCTCCCAACCCCCAGAATCTGATTCAAGTCCAAGGAACTCCTGATTCTTTTAGTCAGCTTCTGTGCTTTTTTCTGTCTCTCAAGCATTTTCCTTGGAACACTGAAAATGTTTTATTGGCAAAGTTTCTGTTTGATCTTTATTATCAAAAGAATGTCAAACAAAGTCCTCTTCTGTTTGATGACTCATGTTTCATTGGACAAACTTTTGTATTTCCTCCTTAGCCTGTTCTGCATCAAAATATGACTTTGATCTTCCAGGAAAAAAAATATTCTAAGAACAAATGGATATACCTGCCTCTTGAAATTCCAATTGCTAGAATAAGTTTACTTCTCTTTTGCCTGGCATACCATGACTAATCATTTTCCACATACACTCTAATATCTCCCATTTTTAATACTTTGCCCTTCTGCCACAATTTTTTTCAGGACCAACTCTTTCTGTTGGTATGATTGTATATTTACTAATACAAGTCTTGGTTGCTTTCTTATGGCCAGGTTTAGATCATATGCAGGCTGTGCCCTTTCAATTAAAAATCCTACTGTGAAATAACAGTTCAGTTGCTTATTTGTGCTTTTATAAAATTAATACAGTCTGTTCCTTTCAGATTCTCTGGTACAGCAGAAAATCCTCAGGTTTTCCCTGTTTGGTCTGTCCTCTAAACATTTAAAACATCTCTTCTTGAGCAGTCTCATACTCAGTGAGTCCTTTTTTTAGTTGGACCTCTGATTTTTGCAGTTTCATCACTTCATCTAAATAGCTGTTTAAAGCTTCTTCCATTTTCAAGACTTTTTTGTTTGAGCTGATATATTCCTTCAATTGTTTGTTTTAATAATCTCTGAGGACATTTGATTTATTTTTTTTTCCTGTAGATTACTGGAAGCCATGTCTGCACCAAAGCTGACACTTGAACTGCACGTTGCTGAACAGCTGCAGGATTTTTCCCACTCACTGTTTTTTCTTTACCTTTTCTAGTTGATTTTCTTTCAGGCTCTCTAAGTTTCGTCTTTGCTGGCATCCATGCAGTGTACGTACTAGTCAGTAACTCAATTTATTAAATCTAGCAGAGTTACTGGCCCGTATCTCTCAGTTTCTTTTTTCACACTGGGATAGCTGAAATTAAGCTGTTGATCAGTGTACAACATTATTGAAAGTCCCCCGAGGGTTCAGTTTTGGGACCATATTTATTCAATTTGGCCTTTGCAACATATTCAGCAAATAATATATGCTGGGTTAATAAATATACAGAGGACTGTAAGATAGAATTTGTAGCAGCATCTAGGAGTGATCTGACCAATGTTAATGATTATCTAAATTCAATATCTGTTTGATCCATGATGGTTGTATTCCATTTCAATCAAAATAAATGCTAAATTATGTGTTTTGGTAGACATCCCTTAAGATGTCTAATAAAAACTGGATAGTTTTAACTTGAAGAAGTTAAAGAATGTAAGGATGTAGAAGTCACAATTTCAAATAAACTAACATTACTAGCATGTAAATCTTGTAAGGACCAAAACCTTAACAACTATGGGGCAATTGTTAAAACCTATTTCATTAAGAGATGATGACCCATATACTGCAGGAGCTCTGGCACAAGGCCCAACCCTCAAAAGTTTCAGCTGAGAATATTGTCATTGTGCAATAGCCTGCCGCCACTTTTTCATCCTGACCCTGGTGCTACAAGAGTTCTGGTACAAGGCCCAGCTCTTGAAACTTTCCACTAAGAACACTGTCATTCTGCAATAGCCTATGGTCACTTCCTCCATCCTGACCTGATACTGTAGGAATTCTGGCACAAGATCCAGCTCTGAAATGTTTCCACTGAGAATATTGTCATTGTGCAATAGTCTGTAGTCACTTAGTTTATCTTGACCCTCGTACTGCAGGATTTCTGGCACAAGGCTCAGGTCTTAAAATTTCCACTGCGAATATTGTCATTGTACAATGTAAGCATGTTTAACATGGAGAACATTACTGTGTATGAAATTTAACTAGTCAAATATGTACCTATCCTGAGCTGGAAAGTGGCTGTGACATTCCCCCAAAAGGAGTAGTATTTGCACTCTGAGGACCACTTACTAAATTGGCCACTCCCCTTTCATTTCACCAAAAGATTACAATGTATATGCAAGTTAATTAGTCTCCCTAGCTTCCTGATTTCCACATTCAATAAATGAAAGAAAATGTGTTCTGTGTTGTACCTCCTTGTTAATTATTCTGTAATGGTTATAAACTGATTGCTGTCTATAATAATTGCTCTGAAGGTGGGAAGCCCACTATGGTCAGCCTCGCTATGCTTGGTTTTGATTCACTCCCCTACCCTACCCCCAATGCTCACCCATCTCCTCTTACTTTACCATTATACTTTCCACATGTACATTTCACCTGTGACACCCATTCCTTAATCCTCCCCAAACAACTTTGCTACTATCATACAAACACTTTTCTTTCTATTTTTCTATTTCCCAACTTCCATCTAACATTTAGCATTATTCCCAACAGCCTTTCCTCCCTCCCATACTGCTTTGCACCATATCCGTGCATACTCAGGCCTCTCCCCAACAATACCTATTTATTATTCTACTTTCCACAAATAAACCCTCACTTAGTCTTATCTTAAATACATCCTTATACTCTATCATTTCAAACTCCTCTCTTTCTTACATTTCAGAAACATAAGAGAATATACTAGGCCAAGCTAACTCATTTCCTTAATAGAAAATACTTTCTTCCTATCTACTTTCTACAAGCTTTAAACTACACCACCACTAAATATCCTACAGCCATGCAACTTCTTGATTCCTACATCTCCACTATCTGCCATCAATAAAATAAGGTGCCTTTTACTTAATCATGCTCCTCCTCAGCTTATCCTCTATTCTTCTCCACCGTCTGCGCCATTTGATATCCTGCCATGACATAATAGCTCTCAACATCTCTCCAACTCTGTCTCAACCACCTATCCATATTTCCAGCCTAAACTCTACACACATTGTACCAAGCCTATTTAATGGCACAGCTTGCCTTTACCCCTAATGTAGACTAACACCATTTCAACTCAAATCAAAATAAATTTAAGTGGAAAAATATTCTCTAAAAATCAAGAATCAATAATAACCCAGTATACTACAATCCTCCTAAAAGACATTCACCCCAGTACTGGTCCTACCTATCATAACCAGTATCAAGATAATTCCCTTCCACATACTACTGTAACCCTACAACAGTCAACCTCCCAGCCTGGTAGTCTAACTTTTGTTCTCATAGATATCAGAAGCATAAGAAATATCAGACCCTAGCAAATTCACCATCACAGGTACAATGTCAGACTTTCTCAGTGACCAACTCCCAGTCTATACTTCCAGACATCTCAAGCATCCACTTAAACAGCATGTTTATAAAACAACATGTAACCTTTCAAAGTTTAACCTGGGAATATTCATTATTACCTTATCACCTATTAACTGGAATGTCATAAAAATCCTCCCCTTAGATGATCTGTAAATGAATTTAATAAAGATTTCCTAATATCCTAAATAGCCTTGTACCTCCTAGAAGGACGAGACTAAAAACAAATAATACAATTTTGCTATCCAAAAATATTAGAATGCTAATGCAGTGTACAGAAAAAGTGTGCAAAGAATGGCAAAAATATAAAACACTACAATATCTTACAAACTTCAGAATGCTTTACAACCATACTAAAATACAAATGAATGAAGACAAAATATTATACTATAACATCATTCAGAGCAATAGCAAATACAACCCTAAAAAATCTGGTCAGGCATAAAAGAAATCTTACAACCCAACCAAAAATTCAATCCTAACCCCTCTCCCTGTATCTCAACACTCTTAAATGCAACAGAGTTCAAATGTAATTTCATAGACAGTATAGTGTCCCTAACCAAGTATTCCACAACATCTAATCCCACACCTACCCAGCAGCTACATCTCACCTAATCCACTTTCCCCTTCAAACTTGTGCCCACAACCTACACAAAATGCACTTAAAAAAACTCAAACTATGTTCTACTTCAGCTGATGACCTTCCAAGCAAGTGCCTTACAATAGCAGCCAATAGCATTGCCTATACCATCTCAACCCTTATAAATAGCTCACTCTGGGAATCCCAGATTCCCTCTTTCTGCAAATAAACCACACATTATCCCTCTACACAAAGGGGAAATGTAATAGACATCACTAACTTTAGAACTGTCAAAGAAAGAGCAGAAAGTAGGCAAAGGTCTTCTATAAGTAAAACAGCAATATTTTTCAAAAGACCAAAGAGGACCAACCATGGCTTAAACTAAAACAGCTTTAATAAAATAAAAATGGAGACTAAGTGCTTTCTTGACTTCCCAGTCACTTCTTCAGACTCAAATACAAAAAGAACAGCATCAAAGCATTTAAAAAGACTGAAAATCTTAAACAATTAACTAATTAGTCAGCTTAAAAGCATATATTCATAAACTAAAGAAAATTATTACATTTCATATAGTCAACATGTCAATAAATAAGTAAATAAGTAATACCATATAAAAAATAACTTTTAAAAAAACACTTTACTGCTCTATTCTTTGTGTCCCCATTCCTCAAGCTCTCTTTAACTATTTCAGGTACTGGAACTTGGACATGGTAGAAGGTAGACTAATTGAACTTGATTATAACACTCTTTCAGCAAAATTGTGGATTGAAAAGCTGAACAGGGCTTTATATTTTGATGTGAATCCCTTAATATGTGTAGCAATGAGTAATATATCCAGTCAACAAGCTGATTTAGAAGAAGATGTACAGATACGTCTTAATAAATCAATAAGGGAATTGGAAAATAAATTCTTTAAGTACAAACATCTTCAATGACAGAGATTTCATAATGAAGCCTCTTTACATCATAAAGTTGTACCTAGAGGCTTAAGGATTCTAAGGTTGCCAACATATGGTGACATGTATCCTACCTTATTGAGACACTCGCAATTTGAATATCAGAACCAGCATGGAATATATGCAATTATTAATAAACTTGTTTCTGCCTCAAGAGAAAGAAATATCGACAGAAATTAAAAGTCTACAGGTGAATATTCTTGATGAATTGTCTTTAGAACTGATAGGGGACAAATTAGAGTTTATGCATGGCAATATTTTAGCCTTCGAGAAGAGGCTACAGCAGTCAAAATTCAGAAAACTACAGCAAGATATATCTGATTTTCAGAAAGGTGCTGTGTATTCTTCTTGGCCAATGAAACAAATTCCCATTCAGTCTAGAGACTTAGAACAAAGGGCAAATTTACAGCACACTGAAAGCATTTCTGATCCTCAGAAACAAGCCACACAATTAAGGGTTATTTCACAAGCTGATTTCCCTGGTTCTGAAGTGCCAGTGATGGACATGCCCCCTGGTTTATCCATGTTGCATTCAGAACCTACTAAACAGCCTTTACAAGCAGTTGCCAGCCCTTTGGAGGATTTTGGGACTACTGCAACTTTGGATGTCAATAATTTTTTACTAGAATAGCCTCTTCCAATAAAGCAGAGGAACAGGTCAAGGAGCCGGAAGAGAGAAGGCAGAATAACCAAGCAGCAGAGTGGAATAGTAGAAGGAGTCTGGAATGGACGGAGAACACGAAGCAGACAGAGGGCATTGTCATGATTTTGACACCAGTTGTTATTTGGGACAAACCTTTCTGCATGATAGTTAAGTCATTTGGGGATTCAATAACTTCTCCTAGCTTGCGTCATCTCAAACTTAACTGGCCAAAGCTCTTTGGTATTTCCTTTTACTTTTGAGATGTATATGCCAAACAGAAAAAGTCTCAGCACTGAACCCTGGGAGACTCTATTGGTGACTGGTCTCTTCCCCTGTTTTGATCTCCTGCATCTTGTGAGCCAACGTGGCAATGCAGCTGGTGATGTAAGTGTTTGCTCCTACATTATTCATCTTTTGTACTACACCTGAGTAAGGGATTGTGTCAAAAGGCTTGGCCAGGTCAAGGTAATGTGGTGTAATCTGTTTTACCATCATCCATTGCTTTGGTAACAAGAGTAAAGCTTAACATTTGCCCATGATTTTGAGCTTTTCACACTTTCCTCTAGGCTGTTTTCAAACACATTTGTAGGGCCATGCATACATGTATGCTTTCCTTGATTCACCTCCCTGATTGTATTAAATTATAATCCTTGTATAATACAGCACACTTGTTAGACTTAAGTTAGAGCGCATTTTAAATTTATTGTTTAAACATTTTTCCAGTAGGCAATGAAACAAAAATGCATTAACCAATAATGACAAAACTGCCCTATTCAGAACATTTCCATCATAAAGGTCTACTTCCACACACAACTGCATTTTAAATTTATTGTTTGAACATTTTTCCACTAGGCAATGAAGCAAAATGCATGCACCAATAATGACAAAACTGCCCTATTCAGACCATTTCCATAACAGTTTACTTCCACACACAATATATAAATACAGAATCAGTAGACTGTAAGCCATAGGCATGTTGCACAGCTTCTTGAATCTATTTTCAATGGGGGGGGCAAAAGGCCAAAAACCAGGGACACATTTTAAACATTGCATGTATAATATTCAAATGTTGCTTGCATAAAATGTTGTTGCTTCTATGCATTTCACTGCCAAGTCTTGAACCTAGAACACTATGCACTACAGTAAGAGCAACATACCACTACACTAAACCAGCAGTTTCTTGAAAGACAGGAAGACAAACTTAAATGGCTATCATATCATTTAGTGAATTCAGTTCTCATTTCTCACCATAGCTCTCGCCCTCTTAGCAGAAAAATACAGAACAAAGCCAATAATGGGGGAATACAGCCCCAAAATAGGGACACATTTCAAATACTGATTTTATAACCTTAGAAAATTGCTGGAATAAAAGGTTTTATTTTACCACTCTTGCAACCCAAAAAGAACAGAACAAAAATGTGAAGCATAAATTCACAAGTGATGGTGGCTAGGGACTTTAGGCTCTTTTTACCTGTACCTAAGGTACAGGGTTTAAGCCTGACTACCTCTAGCCACCAGATGTACCCTGCTGGGGGGCATTTTCACACACACACACACACACACACACACTGCAATTAGTGTACTCACTGATAGACAGATTCTCTGTTCCCCTGCTCTACTCTGCAATTAACTCCTGCAGAAAACAAACTCCATTCTGCAGCACATCCTGCTTGCAAATAACAGCCGGAAACAAACTCCATTCTGCAGCATATCCTGCTTGCAAATAACAGCCAGAAACAAACTCCATCTGCAGCAGCTTAAATACCGCTCGTAAACAAACTCCATTCTGCTTCTAAATATCCCGCTCACAAATGACGGATGGAAATGCACTAATATCATTGCGGCAAATGAAACTGCTCGCAAAACCAAAAGGGACAGAGGTGATCTGTAAAAGTGGGGGGGGGGCTCCCCTCCCCTCCCCCTGCGCTCTATGGTTCCAGTGCCCATGATGCTCTCCTGTAGTATTGAAAAAGCACCAAAGGCCGCAGAACTATGGAGGCTGCCATGGAATCAAACAGTTGCAGAATTAGTTTGGCTGGAGGTAAACGAAGAGCAAGGACATGCATTGTATGTTTCTTTAACTTCACTGATCTTGACTGAGGAAGACTTGATACTTGTGATTTTGTGTCTAGACAGGCACCAATATACTCCACAGTTTGTGCTGGACAAAGCTGAAATATGGAATAATTTATGAAAATGCCCAGCTGTGAACAGGGGTGGAAGAAGTGGTCTCTGGCTTGAATTAGTAGAGGCTTGGTGGAAGCAGATAGGAGCCAAGTCATCTGGATACAGAAACACCCAGAATCCTTGTAGCCTCAAGTGGGCTACAACCACTGCCATGCACTTGGTGAACACCCAGCAGGCTGTGTTGAGACTAATGGGCAGAGCTCTGAACTGGTAGTGACTGTCTCCCAGCTGGAAGCACAGGTATCTCCTAGAGTGCCTGTATATCTTGATATAATAGTACACAGCCTGAAGATCTATAGAGCACACCCAATCTTCCTTCCTTGTAAGAAGCAGGATGGACTGAACCATGACCATCCAGGACTTTCAATGTTTCACAAACTGATTCAGATTGCTGAGATCCAAAACTGATCTGAGGTCCCCTGTCTTTTTTGGCATCAAAAAGAATCTTGAATAAGTTCTGAGCCCTTGCTGATCTGGCAGGACTGGTTTTCTAGCGTTTTTTTATTTCTCTAGCTGCATCTTTCCTTTGACTTTGTGGAACATCAGGAATCTTTTTGTTGCATTTTGGGGTGAGGGATACAATGTTATATAATACCCTCTAGATATGATGTTCTGCACCCAGAAATCTTTGGATGTTCTTGGGTTATCCCTGCTGTGGTAGCTCTCAGTTGGCCCAAATACCAGAGTCAATGTTTTTCTGCGTCAGCTGTAGTCACCTGTAGTCTGACATCAGGTCATCAGTGCTATAAAGCAAGGCAGCCGATGTCATTACATCAGTCTTTCTTGCCGTGGAGTCTGTAGCAGAAGTAGTTCACATGAGTGCTGGTTGGTCTCTACCCAAGTTTGAATTTCAGCTGAAAATGTCTAAAGCTAAGTACCCCGTAGGGGACCCTTTTTTCTTGCAGTAACCAATGTCCGAAAAAGTTAAAAATTGTCTCACCTGTGGAAAGCAGATCCCACACTGAGACTTCCATTCTTAATGCGTCACTTGTTTAGGCCCAGATCACGACGTCCCCCATTGCCGGTTCTGTGCCCTCTTTAATGCGAGAACCATTCGCCATAGAGCTCTTATTGTAGACAGTTATTTTCGCATTCCATCTTCGTATTCTGATATGGTGTCTGTCAGCCAACAATCTGTGGACATTCAAAAAAAATGCAGAGATAAAGATAGCGACAGACCACACAAGGCTAAGCCTTCCGATGACGCTACCGTTAAGCAGGTCATCAGTTTTCCGGAATTCAGTGAGGCGCTTTCACAGCACCTGATGCCCAATTCAATATCTATGCAGGCCTCTACTGAGACCCTTTCGGAGTCCGGTATGCCACAGAAATCTTCTTTGTCTTCCAAGCCTTTAGCTGTCTCTGCCTCGGTTGGATCCAGAGCCGTGATGCAGGCACCAGCTTTCAAGGAGGCCTTTCGCACTACCAAATGTAGACAAAAAAAATGTCTTCTCATCGACTACCATTTCTCTCAGACCGATGGATTCTCTCAGGCTTAGAAGCCAGGCCACTCCTAGAAAATCTGCTTCTAGCCACCATCTTACTCCTGCTCCACCACCCCAAGCACAAATGCTTAAAATGGCAGAGGATCTCATCTCCCTTATCTGGGATAGTAAGGCCCCAACTTCTAAAAGGAAAAGGCACCCTTCTCCAGAAATTATGAGAGAAGAGGATTCTGAGGAATCTGACTATTCAGATTTTAAAGAGGAACAGCAACCTCTGACTGCTTATGAGGATTCAGATGCAAAGGAATCCATCTCTTCTGCCTCCCCTCCAGAGGACCTTTCCTTCGGGGAAACCCTTCACACCCTCAGGGAACATTTCCAGTGGGAATCTCAGGACTTCCCCCAGACTAAGAAAAGACTTAGAAAGTTTCTGGACCTACCCCAGCACAGACCCCTGGCCATCCCCCCTATTTTAGAAGTGGTGGATGATGTTTTCCATGAATGCTGATGCCCTCCCATCTGCTCCCAATAAACCTGACAGGTATTACAGAGTACTGGGTTCTCACAAATACCTGTACAGATATCCTGCTGCAGACCCAGAGGTCATTGCACAGGGACCTAAAGGAGCTAAGACTAGTTCTGCCAAGAATCCTATTCCTTTTGACAAGGACTCCAGAGTTCTGGACAGATGGGGTAAAAAAGTATACACCTCTGCAACCTTAGCTATCAGAGCACTCAGTTGTCAGTTCCATATGTTAAAATATCAGCAACATACTTTAGAACTATTAAAACAAAAGATTTCTACCTTTCCTGACTGTGCCAATTCAAAAGAGTTAGCAGATTTCCTGCACTCTGCTTGTCAAGTGGCCAGACACTCATTACACTGTGGGTATGATGCCCTAGAAGCCTCTAGCAGGGCAGCAGTGACAGGATCTGTCATTAGGAGACATGTAAGGCTGAAGGAGCAACCTTTCCCTGATCATGTCCAGTCTAAACTTATTGATGCACCCCTGGATAAGGAGTGTTTGTTTGGAGTAAAAGCAAAAGAGGTGCTTAAAAAGATGTAAGACAAAGCAAAATCTATGCAAACAGTAAAAGATTTCTTTCAGGTTCAACCTCCCAGGTTCAGCAGGAACTTTCCCTCTAAGCACTGGTCCTTCCCTGCACCTAGCAGACAGGGCCAAGGTATGCCCCGCAGGGACAGACCCTCCATGCCCCTATCCCAGATCCAGCAGAGAAGCAAATAGCAAACCACTTCTGCCCCAAGGGCAGGGAGTTCTAAGCTACCCTTCTAAGGCAAAAACTCACAATGACTCCCCCTCCCCCCTCTGCCCACCCTTCACTCACCAACAACTATGTGGAAGGCTCTCCCTCTTCAAAGAAAATTGGCTTTCTGTAACAAAGGACCAATGGGTCTTGAAGATCACTTTTCAAGGATACAAATTCTTTTTCAGCAAACTCCCAGTTCCAAGAGGGTACCCAGACCTACCTCCAAATCAGTGGGCAGAGGCATTGAAACAGGTCCAAACTGTCATATCCCAGGGGGCAGTAGAACCTGTCTCCTTAGATCAAACAGGCAAAGGCTTTTATTCCAGACTATTCCTTGTTCCTAGAAAAGAGGGTATTTGGTGCCCCATCCTGGATCTATCCATTCTGAACACCTCCCTGGTAGTCCCCAGATTCAAAATGCTAACTTTGCAGCAGCTGCTGCCTATGCTAACAAAAAATGCCTGGCTAGTGACCCTAGACCTAAATGATACCTACCTCCACATCCCCATCAGGGAATCCTGCAGGAAATTTCTGTGTTTCAGAGCAGGATCACAACACTTTCATTTCTCTGTGCTGCCCTTTGGCTTATCTACTGCACCCAGAGTATTCACCAAATGCTTAGCCCCGGCCATAGCATTTTGCAGACAGAGAAATATACAGATTTACTCTTACCTGGATGACTGCCTCATTCAGGCAGACTGCAAAGAAAAGCTGCTCCAGAATATTCTCTTTGTCAAATCCCTCATAACTTCCCTAGGGTTCATCATTAATGAGAAGAAATCAAAGCAAACTCCCACCAGGAAGATCATTTTCTTGGGAGCTCTGCTAGACACAGCATCCCAAATGGCCTTCCTATCCCCAGAAAAGCAGAGCTTCCTACCTCTCTACTTTACCCAGATGGCTTTCAGAAGTCACCTCACCATGAGGAAGTTCTTGCAAGCCCTGGGATACATAGCATCTTGCATCCTTCTAATTCCTCTGGCCAGGCTTCACATGAGAAAACTTCAGTGGTATCTAAACAACCTTTGGTGCCAACACTCTAGAGACCTCTCTCCCTTTGATCCCATGTATAAGGGCCTAGTTTCTCTGGTGGGCAGAGGCCTGTGTCAAGAACAAGGGTCTTCCCTTCATCCTCCACACTACTGGCCAGACCATCACCTCCGATGCCTCAGATATTGCTTGGGGTACTCACCTAGCAGGCAAGTGCACCCATGGTCTTTGAGATGTCCAGCACCTTCACTTACACATAAATCAGAAAGAAATGATAGCAGCACAAAAGGCTCTGACATCCTTCAAACCCCATCTCAGGCCAGGGGTCCTCCTTATAAAAACAGACAACACCACAGTAATGTGGTATATCAACAAACATGGGGGGCACAATCTTACCCTCTGTGCAGACTAGCCGTGAACCTCTGGCTGACAGCCACCTCAATGGGTCTGCACCTAATTGCCCAATACCTACCGGGGGTCAATAACACCCTGGCAGACCACCTAAGCAGAAACTTACGGGACCCCACGAATGGCAGCTCCACAGGGAAATCTTTCTGCAAACCACTCAGGAGTGGGGACTCCAGAGGTGGATCTCTTTGCTTCGCACCTCAACCACCAGCTGCAAAAGTTCTGTACCAGGGAGTATCACCTCCTAGTGTGGAAGGTGGTTGCCTTGACCTTCCCCTGGAACTCCCTCTTTGTGTATGTGTTGCCTTCTCTACATCTTATTTCCAAGGTACTGATCAAAATAAGGGAGGAGAGATCAAAGGCCATCCTCTATTGCTCCAGATTGACCCAGATAGCATCAGTACTCCTTACTGCACAGTCTGACCTTACAGTCCCCCAAGCAGCTTCCCCTGATCTCATACCTCTTGATCCAGGTGAGGGGGGAGATACTGCACCCAGACTGGCAGACTCTCATTCTTTCAGCATGGCTTATACTTTAAAAGCTAACAAGGAGTCCTGTTAAGCACACAGGTCTTAGACATTATCACAGTGGCCAGAAAGCCCAGCACCAGGAAATCTTACACAGGGAAATGGAAAAGATTCTGTTCCTGGAGCCAGTCCAAAGGGGCCCGTATCTCACATCCTTCCATCCCTCTTATCTTGGATTACCTAGCTGAGCTGCTCAAATGTGGCCTCTCCTTCTCTTCTATTAAAATCCATTCCTCAGCCATTTCAGCCCATTACAATTCAGACCTACCCCTCTTCTCTCATCCTTTGATTAAACAATTCCTCAGAGGGGCTTCTAATATATGCACTTTTTTCAAATAATAAAGCATTTAAATTGATTTATTTGTGTTGCATTGAATACTATCTAGCTGGAAGTTGTGGCTCTGTTTTTTTTCAGTTAATGCTTGTTAAAATTCCTGTATTGCCAGTGATAAGTGGGGGTAGTTCACTTCATTGTTATTTGGTTTCTGCCTTATATAAGTGGTACATTTTGGATTATTTTCTGTTTAAACTCTGAGCTTTGGCCAGCTAAGACCTACATGCAATCAACTGGATGTATAAGTGAATTTAAGTAAATCTTTATCTGCACTTTTTCAAATAATACAGCATTTAAATTGATTTATTTGTGTTGCACTGAATACTATCTAGCTGGAAGTTGTGGCTCTGTTTTTCAGTTAATGCTTGTTAGAATTCCTGAATACCAGTGATAAGTGGGGGTAGTTCACTTCATTGTTATTTGGTTTCTGCCTTATATAAGTGGTACATTTTGGATTATTTTCTGCTTAAACTCTGAGCTTTGGCCAGCTAAGACCTACATGCAATCAACTGGACGTATAAGTGAATTTAAGTAAATCTTTATCTGCACTTTTTCAAATAATACAGCATTTAAATTGATTTATTTGTGTTGCACTGAATACTATCTAGCTGGAAGTTGTGGCTCTGTTTTTTCAGTTAATGCTTGTTAGAATTCCTGTATTGCCAGTGATAAGTGGGGGTAGTTCACTTCATTGTTATTTGGTTTCTGCCTTATATAAGTGGTATATTTTGGATTATTTTCTGCTTAAACTCTGAGCTTTGGCCAGCTAAGACCTACATGCAATCAACTGGATGTATAAGTGAATTTAAGTAAATCTTTATCTGCACTTTTTTCAAATAATACAGCATTTAAATTGATTTATTTGTGTTGCATTGAATACTATCTAGCTGGAAGTTGTGGCTCTGTTTTTTCAGTTAATGCTTGTTAGAATTACTGTATTGCCAGTGATAAGTGGGGGCAGTTCACTTCATTGTTATTTGGTTTCTGCCTTATATAAGTGGTACATTTTGGATTATTTTCTGCTTAAACTCTGAGCTTTGGCCAGCAAAGACATACATGCAATCAACTGGACATATAAGTGAATTTAAGTAAATCTTTATCTGCACTTTTTCAAATAATACAGCATTTAAATTGATTTATTTGTGTTGCACTGAATACTATCTAGCTGGAAGTTGTGGCTCTGTTTTTTCAGTTAATGCTTGTTAGAATT
Organism: Protopterus annectens; assembly: GCF_019279795.1. NCBI lineage: Eukaryota > Metazoa > Chordata > Ceratodontiformes > Protopteridae > Protopterus > Protopterus annectens. The sequence goes on from NC_056733.1 coordinate 204,432,131, forward strand.
CCTGAATAGCCAGTGATAAGTCAGGGTAGTTCACTTCATTGTTATTTGGTTTCTGCCTTGTATAAGTGGTACATTTTGGATTATTTTCTGCTTAAACTCTGAGCTTTGGCCAGCTAAGACATACATGCAATCAACTGGACGTATAAGTGAATTTAAGTAAATCTTTATCTGCACTTTTTTCAAATAATACAGCATTTAAAGTGATTTATTTGTGTTGCATTGAATACTAGCTAGCTGGAAGTTGTGCCTCTGCTTTTTCAGTTAATGCTTGTTAGATTTCCTGCATACCCAGTGATAAGTGGGGGTAGTTCACTTCATTGTTATTTGGTTTCTGCCTTGTATAAGTGGTACATTTTGGATTATTTTCTGCTTAAACTGTGAGCTTTGGCCAGCCAAGATCTACATGCAATCAACTGGATGTATAAGTGAATTTAAGTAAATCTTTATCAGCACTTTTTTCAAATAATATAGCATTTAAATTGATTTATTTGTGTTGCATTGAATACTATCTAGCTGGAAGTTGTGGCTCTGTTTTTTCAGTTAATGCTTGTTAGAATTCCTGCATAGCCAGTGATAAGTGGGGGTAGTTCTCATAGGTTCATAGGTTCATAGGTTTATACTAGGCTATCTGCCCTAAGGCATTTATAAGCCTAGCCATTTTGGCTTACGCCCCTTATATGAAAAAATACTGTGCCCATTAGTTTGTTGTGCCTCTGTCCAGCAATGACACAGAGATGATTGTAAACCTGATCTCCCATCCACAGGTCTAGATTTCTCTTGAACAGAGTCAGCGAGGTGCTCTGCCTCACATGGACCGGGATTTTATTCCACAGCATAGGAGTCTCTGAGTGATAAATTATCCCTCCAGCACGTTATTTATATCCGTGCTAAGGTTTAAGTCGCTTGCTCTAGTAGTTTTGGTGGATTTGGATTTTTGAGGTGGAGCATGTCCATTAATTCCGGGTTGGACATGGCCTTGTATGTCAGGCACATGTCACCTCTGAGCAGACGGTATGTGACTGAATAGAGCTGGAGTTTCTTCAATCTGGCAGCATATGACAGATTTTGGAGTCCTTTATCCTTTTGGTGAGGAACTTTGGGGTCTCTCCAATTGCTGCAGATGTCGGGTGAGATACATCCCGAATGGGGCATTGTACTCGATCATTGGTCTGATAAGTGAAGAGTACAGGGGAACAATGGCCTCACTAGATCTGGATGTGAATCCCTTCATGATCAGGTGGGCAATGTAGAAGGGCTTTCTAACCACTTTAGCAACGTGAGTGTCAAAAGAAAGGCCACTGTCAACCTGGGTCCCCAGGTCCCTGATAACCTCTTCTGTGCTTAGTGGATTGCCACCTATATGAAGCTTCTCTTCATTGTTATTCGGTTTCTGCCTTATATAAGTGGTACATTTTGGATTATTTTCTGCTTAAACTCTGAGCTTTGGTCAGCTAAGACCTACATGCAATCAACTGGATGTATAAGTGAATTTAAGTAAATCTTTATCTGCACTTTTTTCAAATAATTTGTTTGTTTGTTTGTGTCTTTCGGCTTTTCCCGGTTAGTGGTCACCACAGCGGAACTCCGGTCCGCTAATGATTGGCAGATGATTTTTACGTACTGGCTTGCCAGGCCTGACACACAACCTACAACGAAGATACACCCATTCACGCATGTCTTCACGCAGAAGGCGTTCTAGCTGAGAATCCAACCGGACAGCGTCTTTGTGTTGCATTGAATAATGTCTAGCTGGAAGTTGTGACTCTGTTCTTTCAGTTAATGCTTGTTAGAATCCCTGCATACCCAGTGATAAGTGGGGATAGTTCACTTCATTGTTATTCGGTTTTTGCCTTATATAAGTGGTACATTTTGGATTATTTTCTGCTTAAACTCTGAGCTTTGGCTAGCTAAGACCTACATGCAATCAACTGGACATATCAGTGAATTTAAGTAAATCTTTATCTGAACTTTCAAATAATACAGCATTTAAATTAATTTATTTGTGTTGCATTGAATACTATCTAGCTGGAAGTTGTGGCTCTGTTTTTTCAGTTAATGCTCATTAGAATTCCTTCATAGCCACTGAAAAGTGGGGGTAGTTCACTTTGTTGTTATTCGGTTTCTGCCTTATATAATTGGTACATTTTGGATTATTTTCTGCTTAAACTCTGAGCATTGGCTAGCTAAGACCGACATGCAATCAACTGGATGTATAAGTGAATTTAAGTAAATCTTTATCTGCACTTTTTCAAATAATACAGCATTTAAATTGATTTATTTGTGTTGCATTAAATACTATCTAGCTGGAAGTTGTGGCTCTGTTTTTTCAATTAATGCTTGTTAGAATTCCTGCACAGCCAGTGATACGTGGGAGGTCACAGAAGATAGCCCTTTTAAGGTTAGTTTACTGTGCCTCTGTCTAGCAGGGACACAGAAGAGATCCCCGGGGTAAACTTACGATCTCCCATCCACTCTTCAAGATTTCTCTTGAAGAGGGTCAGTGAGGAGCCGTGCCTAACTTGGACTGAGATTTTGTTCCAGAGTGAGGGGAGCCTCTGTGATATGAATCTGTCCCTCCAGCATGTCCTATTTATTTCTATGCTGATGTTTAAGTCCCTGGAGCATGTAGCTCTGAGGGATTTGGATTTCTTGAGGTGGAGCATGTCCATTAATTCTGGGTTGGACATGGCTTTATAAGTCAGGCACAGATTGCCTCTGAGTAGACGGTAGGCAACTGAGTAAACCTGGAGTTTCTTTAGCCGAACTGCATAGGGCATCTGTTTGAGTCCCTTGATCCTCTTGGTGAGGTACTTTTGGGGTGTTTCCAGTTGCTGCAGGTGTCGGGTAAGGTTCATCCCAAATGGAGCATTGTATTCAAGTATGGGCCTGATGAGTGATGAGTAGAGGGGCACAATGACCTCTCTTGAGCTAGATGTGAAACCTTTCGTGATAAGGTGGGCTATATAGAAGGTCTTTCTAACCACTTTGACAAAGTGATTGTCAAAGGAGAGATTACTATCTACTTGGGTTCCCAAATCCCTAATTACTTCTTCCGTACTTAATGGATTACCACCTATGTGGTAATTTGTGGGCACTTTGTTTTTCCCAAAGGGGATGACTATGCATTTTTTGGCATTTAGCTGGCTCTGGCACCAGTTATCTGTCTCTGTGAGACCATTTTGGAGGATGCTTGTGTCAGCTGGAGAGTCTATTATGGCACCCAGTTTGCAGTCATCTGCAAATTTGGTCAGCCATAGTCCTTCTGTGTTAGCCTGTACCTCAGAGAAATATATACTGAACAAGAGAGGTCCCAGGACCGAGCCTTGTGGGACGCCACTTGTAACTGGTTTAGAGTCTAGCATGGCACCTGCAATTCTGACCATGTGGGTTCTATCCCTGAGCCAGTTTGCAACCCATCTTGTGGCATAGGGGTTGATATTTAAGCTGGTGAGCTTATTTATGATGCCTGAGTGGGGTATTGTGTTGAAAGCTTTTGCGAGGTCCAGGTAGGCTGTGTGGACTACCTTCCCTTCGTCTATGGCCCTGGTAACTGTTTCAAAGAAGTCGACCAGGTTTAAGAGGCAAGATCTGCCCTTAACCATGCCGAATTGGGTAGGATCCAGTGTCTGGAGGTTCCCAATGTCTTTGTTTATGAGTTCCAGGATGATACGCTCCATAGCTTTGCAGACCAGGTTAGTCAGGCTTATAGGGCGATAGTTTCCTGGGTCCGTTGTGGTACCACCTTTGTGGAGCGGGACCACTGTTGCTGTACGCCATTCCTTGGGTATATATCCTGTAGTAAGGCTGAGACTGAACAGTGACTTTATGTGAGGGTTAAGTTCTTCTTGAAGCTCGTGTAAGATGCAGCCCGGGATACCGTCCAGTCCCTTTGATGCTGTGTTTTTTGCTTTGGAGAGGGCAGTTGCGGTTTGAGCCATATTTTCCACTGCAATCAAATGGATATATAAGTGAAGTTAAGTAAATCTTTATCTGCACTTTTTTGAAATAATACAGAATTTAAATTGATTTATTTGTGTTGCACTGAATACTATCTAGCTGGAAGTTGTGGCTCTGTTTTTTCAGTTAATGCTTGTTAGAATTCCTGCATAGCCAGTGATAAGTGGGAGTAGCTCACTTCATTGTTATTCGGTTTCTGCCTTATATAAGTGGAACATTTTGTATTATTTTCTGCTTAAACTCTGAGCTTTGGCAAGCTAAGAGCTACATGCAATCAAATGGACATATAAGTGAATTTAAGTAAATCTTTATCTGCACTTTTTTCAAATAATACAGCATTTATATTGATTTATTTGTGTTGCATTGAATACTATCTAGCTGGAAGTTGTGTCTCTGTTTTTTCAGTTAGTTCCCCACCAACCCTCCCTGCTTTTGTTTTGGTGTTAATCTTGGTGGCTTTGAAACTGCCTGCCCCCCTTGTAAATTTGCATTTGGATACTCCTCCTGGGCCCATCCCATTTGCTCACTCAAAAAAAATTGCACTTTTTATCTGCTTTTACTGTATTTGTGTTTCTTCCTACTTTATTACTTTATTTTGCTTTTGCATCATCTTAAAAGTACTCAATTGTATTTATTACTGCTTGGTGTAACTATCATTCTAAGCCTTTTGGTTTAAGCACTTGGGCTTCAAACCAGTTATTTTACATTAAGAAAGTTTGTGGTCTGCACTGTTGTGGGAGGAGAGGCTGGACTCTACCCCTCTGAGCTGGGAATTTCTGGTTAAAGGCTTATAGTGCCTGCATATTTGAACTGTTTCTTACTGAAATTGGTGCACCTTGTTTGCTGTAGCATAGACTAGATCCAGGCCTGCTGAATCTAGGTTTGTTTCTATAACTTGATGACTAATCCAGGCCTTCTTTTTTGGAGAAGGTTCCCCTGCACCCCAGTGGCAAGAGTGTGCAGTTAGAACTTGTCTGACTGAAGACTACAGGAAAAGGGCTCAGTTTTGAGATTTTTTTACTGGTTAATTGGGTAATTTGTTTAAAAGCCTTTTCTGATCGCTTGTAGTCATCTAAAGCGGGTTTAAGTGTATTTTTTACTGTTTGCAGTCGTTTAAAGCTGTTTTAAGTGTACTTTTTACTGTTTTTGCCTTATCTTTTGAAAAAAAAATGTCCTTGTTTCCCACCTTTCTAAGCTAGGTATAGTCCAGTTTTCAGGCTAGTGCTGAATTCAGGGCTGTGTTACAATTTTCTGAGTTGCCCATACCTTACTTGGATAGAGGAAGGTTTCCCTGTTCACCTGTGAGAGAGGGAGGTTTAAGCAGCCATCTGTCCCTGGAGGACTGGTTCCAGCCCAGAAGTTAGTAGTTTATAGGCCATTTTCATTTCCCTGCTGTAAAAAACGTGTTTGCATGGTTTTGCATGTCGGGGCAGCGCTGATTAGCTAGGGCTAAATATATCCCAGCTCCACCAAGTCTCCTCTTCAGTTTTTCCCTTGAAAGCAGTCTAACTCTCAATCTAAGCATTTAAAAAGCATCCTACAGTCCAGCACTTGCTCAGACCTAATAGCAAGCACTAATATACCCCAACACTTGATTGCCCAGCAGGGCAAGGCTCATTATTCACCCCTCACAAACCAAGCGACTAAGCAGCTCACCCTACTATTCAGGCATGACCAAAGGGCAATTTCAAGTATACTGTCCAGTCCAGCTGGTGAACCTGGGTATCTTGAGGCAATGTTACAACTCCCTCATGTAGACAGACAACCCTCTCCTCCTACCTCCCCTCCTACCACAAAACATTAACATATGCGAGAGATGCAATTATATAGCTAAATTGGTGGCTAAGCTCTCTCCACCCAAGACTGGAACAGGCAGTCATGAGGAGAAGGTTAACACTTGCACCACACCTCCAGCCTCACATAGACATACTAAACCAGCACTGGCAAAAAATACACATAAATACACAAAATCATACTCAGAGGCTCTAAATAAAAACCTGCAAAAGCATCAGAGACCTCCAAAGCAGACACCCAAAAAACCTGCACCTCCTGTCACAAACCAGACAACACATAAAACACAAAATCAGTGTGCCACACAATCACAGCCCTTAAGGCAAAATAACATACCTAACACACTAGTAATAGGTGACTCTATAGTCAGGCACACTGATGTCCCACTCACTAGGCTGGACAAGGAGAAGGTTACTGTTAGCTGCCTGTCGGGAGCCAGAATCCGCCACATAACACAAACACTCCGGTCACTCCAGAACAAGTACAAATATGACTCTGTCATTGTTCATGTTGGTGTGAATGACCTGAGATGTACCTCCCTGGACTACATGAAAAGAGACATGGAAGAGCTCTCTAATCATGTAGCCCAGGCAGGTATGACCCTGACCTTGAGTAGCATCCTGCCTTCACCAAGAATTATACCGCAGTATAAAGAAAAAATGATCAATTTCAATAATTGGCTAAGCTTCTGGTGTCATTCAAAGGGGATCCAGTGTCTGTCAGTGTGGGACGACATGCTGGACAAGCCTCATTGCTTCACAAGAGACGGCTTGCACCTGTCACCCCTAGGCTTTCGAATACTGGCCAAGGCTCTTGCTGCCCCCATAGTGCCTTTTTTAGGCAAGGCTCAAAAGTCAAACCCACCTCCGTAAACAGCACAAATAAAAAAATGGGGGTTATGCTACTCAATGCCAGGAGTTTAAATCTCAAAATACACGCGCTCGAAGCACTCCTCAGTATGGAGAACGTTGACATCTGTGCAGTAACTGAAACCTGGTTCAAATCTCCACAGAGCACCCTAGCACTACCAGGCTACAACACATACCACACATTTCAGCCACAGAACATGGACTGAAACACAAAAGGAGGGAGTGTATCCATATTCATCAAGGATACCTATACCTCCAGGTTAGTGGCGTAGCATGATACCTCGGAGATCATCCATGTCCAACTAACATCAGGCAAATCTGCAATGGAGACACTGGAAAACATGAAGGTCCTACCGAACACCCTGATATTGGGTGATTTCAATTACCCTACCGTTAACTGGGAAAACTACTCAAGTACAAACTCCCAGGTCCAGCTGTTCCTGGAATTTATCATCTCAAATGCCCTGGATCAGCTGGTAAACTCCCCTACCAGAGGTGAAAACATACTGGACCTGGTCATCACCAACATGTGCGACAGGTGTTCCACACCAGAGGTCAACCTGTCACTGGTTAGATCAGACCATAAACTAATCACTCTGGAAGTCCACACCACACCACCACCTCCAACCAAGGAAACCACAGTGAAAAACTTTTCTATAGCAAACTTCACCTTACTTAAGACAGAGGTTGTAAGTTTCACAGCCCCCACGCTAAAAGATAACAGTGTCCAAGATGCAGGAACCTTTACAAATGCACTCTATGAGCACCTACAAGGATGCATGGATTGTGACATTCCTAGCAAAACCAAGACTCATTCCCCTAAGAGATGGAAACCAGTCTGGTGGACCCCTGCCATAAACAGGCTATACAATAGAAGGAGGAAACTAGTTCAGAAAAAAAGCAAATCCCAAGAAGGAAAGACATCCCTTATCAGTATCAGTAAGAAACTAAGGTCCCTCATAAAATGCTCCAAGGCTAACTTCAAAAGAAAAATAGCCAGGTATTTGAAAGATAACCACAAAGCCTTCTTTAGCTATGTCAAGAATCTAAGTGGCAACTTGTAGATATGCTCTGAGCTAGTGCAAAATAGCACAAAATATACTGAACCCACTGATATTGCTAACATCTTGGCAAATAGATTCAGTGCAACCTTCACCCCCCCTCTTACCCCCAAAAGGGCCCACAACAATACTGGAAAAGTGTAGTGTCCCAGAAATCACAGATGCACAGGTGAAAACAGCCCTTTCAAAAGCCAAAAGCACAGCATCAATGGGGACAGATGGTGTCCCAGGCTGTGGCTTGCATGAACTACAGAACAAACTAACCCCCCACCTAAACACACTGTTCAGCCTCAGCCTCTCCACAGGCTATGTGCCCATACATTGGCACACAGCAACGGTTATTCCGCTCCACAAAGGAGGGGCCACAACTGACCCTGGTAACTATTGCTCCATAAGCCTGACTAGCCTGGTCTGCAAGGCTATGGAGGGCATCATCATGGAACTCATTAACAAAGACATTGGGAACCTTCAAACACTTGACCCAACCCAGTTTGGCTTTGTTAAGGGCAGATCATGCCTACTAAACCTGGTTGACTTCTTCGAGACAGTCACCAAGGCCATAGATGAGGGGAAGGTAGTTCACACAGCCTACCTTGACCTCGCCAAGCCTTTTGACACCATTCCCCACTCTAGAATTATAGAAAAACTCACCAGCCTGAACATAAACCCCTATGTCATGAAATAGGTTGCCAACTGGCTTACAGACAGAACTCACACAGTAAGAATAGCGGGCTCCAGGTCCGACTCTAAACCAGTCACAAGTGGTGTCCCACAAGGCTCGGTTCTGGGACCCCTAATGTTCAGCATATACTTCTCAGAAGTACAGGCAAACACAGGAAGACTATGGCTAACCAAGTTCGCCGATGACTGCAAACTGGGAGCCATAATTGACTCTCTGGCTGACACGGACATTCTCCAAAAGAGCCTCACTGAGATGAACACCTGGTGTCAAAGTCATGGTCTCAAGCTAAATGCCAAAAAATGCATAGCCATCCTGTTTGGGAAAATCAAAACACCCATGAATTACCACATAGGTGGCAGCCCCCTAAATACAGAAGAGGTAATAAGAGATCTGGGGACCCAGGTAGACAGTAATCTCTCCTTTGACAATTATATTGCCAAAGTAGTTAGGAAATCCTTCTATGTAGCCCATCTAATTACTAAAGGGTTTGCATCTAGAAATAAAGAGGTTATAGTGCCCCTCTACTCATCACTCATCAGACCCATCATAGAGTACAATGCCCCATTTGGGATGTACCTCACAAGACACTTCCAACAGCTGGAAAGATCACAAAAGTACCTCACCAAGAGGATTACTTGCCTCAAACATATGTCCTATGCAGCCCGACTGGAAAAACTGCAGCTTTACTCAGTTGCATATCGCTTACTCAGAGGTGATCTCTGCCTAAATTAGAAAGCCATGTCCAACTCAGAATTGATGGACGTGCTCCACCTAAGGAAATCCAAGTCACTGCGAGCCACTCGCTCTAGTGAGCTAAACCTCGCCACAACAATAAATAGAACATGCTGGAGGGATAGATTCCTGTCACAGAGACTCCCCATGCTTTGGAACAAAATTCCTAACTACATTAGGCAGAGACCCTCACTAACACTCTTCAAGAGAAACCTTGACGAGTGGATGGGTAACAGAAAATACACCCCTGGGATCACTTCATTGGCTCTTCTTGACAGAGGCTCAGTTAATTAATCAATGGGGTGGTGAAAGCTGACACACTCTGGCTAGGCTTATAAATGCCCTCGGGCAGATAGCCTACTACCTACCTATGAACCTATGTGATAATGGACTACCTCTGTGACTGAAACAGCAGGGTGGTAATGCTGAGCAGGTATTAGAGAGGAAAATCCATAGAAAATAAATACTCACTGGAAAAATTTATAATTATTTTGCATCTTGAAAGAACGGAGAACTGAGGAGAACTCATAATGGGTAAACAGTGATGTTCTGAACTTCAGCTGAATGAAGCATGATCTGCAGAGCTCAGGGCTTACCTGTTTGAACAAAGGCATAGTTTATTTGGTTAGAGTCTACAGGAATGCTGCCTTGTGGCATAAACGATAGCCTTGTTCTGTCAGCACAGCAAAATAGGAAGATAAGTACAGGGGAACAATATTAGTCAAGAGATCACAGGAACCATAATAAGCCTAGCCGTACAAATCTTGAAGAAGGTTCCTGCCACCATTTTCAAATACTTAATAGTGTTTACCTTCCAAATAGAGCAGGGCAGTACATGATATTTCTGGTGAAAATTGGTGTCCACCTAGTCAGTCATCAAGACTAGCCTTAAAGCTTGGTAATCTAGTGCTTTGCTTGATGGGGACAGTAACAATGATGGACTTGGAAGGAAGAGGTAACTTGTTCCATAGGTTAGGAATACATTGAGTTAGGAAACTATCCCTCCAGCAAGCACGGTTTATTTGTTGGTGTACATAGAGGTCCCTGGCACTTGTGACTGTAGAGCCATTAGTTTTGACAACAAATTGGAGTTCAAATAGGATTGGGTCTATCATGGTTTGAAAAGCGAAACACAGGTCATCTTAGAGTAGCTGATAGGATGCTTAGTGGAGGGTGAATTGTGCTAATCTGTCAGGATAGTGGAAGGATTTAACGCCTTTTGTTTTCATTTTTTTAACACGTTTATTGAATTATCACTTAAGACATAGGCAAGCATACATTTATATAAAAGAAAATAAACCATGTTAACATGTTCACAGTTACAAGCATACATCAAATGCATTCTTTTATACAATTATCATCAATCCAACATTACATAAATTGTCCAATTCCTGCTTTCCTTTACAACCCACTCCTCTTCCAAAACAGTATTCTGCATCTATTGTTCCCACAATTTCTATTTTTTTCTACGTAATTTGCTCCTACCGTTTTCTACAGATCCCACTTCCAGTTCTTTTATGTCTGTTACAATATTTGCAATATTATCAACCGGAGAAGTTGTGGACAATAATTAATAATGAGTTGAAGGAATTTATCTGGGAGGAGAACAAGGCAAGGGTTAAGTGGGATAAGATGATCCTTCCAATAGAACAAGGTGGTTTAGGATTACCTGATTTGAAGGGATAGTTACAGCTACACAGTTAAGGCTCATATACATAACACAAACAGAATATTATAATTCAAAATGGAAAGGGATAATGATGAAGCAGGAGGAGTTTTAGAAATAAAGAGAGCGTGGGATTTTGGATGCAGATCCTTAAGGAGAATAATAAAAACCATGCAGAGTATTATATTCATAAAGTGGCAGAAACTATTCTAAGAACTAAGACAATGCAAGAAATGGAGAAAGGAGGTTTTGTCAGTAGGGATGACTGAAATTTGGGTCACAGAAAATAAGCAAGAGGGGTGGAGTTTACTGAAGATAACTGGCAAAGGTACTCAGAGCAAATAACTAGAAAGAGAAAGGTAACAGAGTGGGATAAAGCTAGGGAGATATTTTGATTGCAGGCTAGAGACCGCCTTTCCTACCAGGGATTGATTATCACAGTACAGACAAACAGAAAGCGAAAGGCAAATCTTAAGTGAAAGACCTGCACTGATGGGGTTTTTAGTTGAATCTAGAAAGAAGCTGCTGTTAAAAAATGGGTAATTACCAGGGCACATAAAATATGTCATGATAGCTATAAGAATCAATCAGAGAAGATTAGAAAAGATGGTAAGACACACTGGAAAAGCAATTTACAAAAGAACAATGTGAGGCCATATGTATGGCTCCCAAGTATGCAACAAAGTCCAGAAAGTTTAGTCAGAAATATTGGATGATCAAATGGCTCTAAGGATATGATTTTTTTAACTGGGATATGGGATATAAATTGCCTAGACATATTAAGGCCTTATTAAGTTTAATAATGTTGGCTGTCAAAAAGGCATCTACTAAAATGGAATTCTAAGTCTACACCAACTGTATTTCAAGAAATGAATATTATAAAAGAGGTAAAAGAACTGGAAGAAGCATCTTTAAAAATGAAAGGAGAAAATTACGAACAATACATACAGAATAATGTTCAGAAGGAGGAATGAGGTTAAGGGAAGACAGGAATTCACCAATTTATGTAATGTTGGATTGATGCTAATTGCAAAGAAAATATATGTGATGTATAATGAATGTAAATATAAATAAATATTAATAGCATTTGTTTTCTTTTTTGTTAATGAATGTTTGCCTATGTCTCATGTGGTAATTCAACAGAGGTGTTTTAAAAAAAGTATTAAAAAACTGCAGATGTGAAGTGGAAATTGCTTCCATAATGTAACAGGTCATCTCCAATTCCTTTCAGCATTTTTTCAAACTAAATCTGTATGTACACACATAAATACACACACACACACACACACACACACACACACACACACACACACACACACACACACACACACACACACACACACACGCACACACTATTTCGAATGAATTACAACTTACTGAACTACTCTGATTGAAAACACATTTGACTGAAAAAAGTACAGTTATGTAAACTGTTACAATAACGGTAGATGTCTTTGCCTTCACTGCTGCAGTATTCTTAACCAATGGGATTCCCTGCTGTGGAGGCCTGAATGTGTCTACCAAAGACAATGTGTTGCTTTTAAAAGGTAATCCAAATGTCACCCAAATGCTCCTTGCAAAGCATAGGACATATAGGTGACATTCAGGTCTACCATAATCAGAACTGAATGCCCCAGTAGGAACACAGTCCAAGAAACCCAAGAGGTAACCTGTACATCTAGGAAGGCAAAATACTAGGGGGGATGGAGGGAGGGAGCAAATACTGCAGCAGTGAAGGCAAGGACATCTACCATTATGGTAAGATTTTACACAACTGTACTATGTCCTTACATTCACTGCTGCAGCATTCTTAACAAATGGGAGAGTGCCAAAGCTCAAGATGAAACTTGCGAGGGGGAAGGTGCAGAAGAGCCCCCTAAAAAGCCATGAAGAACAGCACTAGCAAAACAAGCCCTAGCTTTAGCGATACCATCCAACTTGTAGTGCTCGGTAAAGGAATGCACAGATGTCCAGGTAAGTGCTTCAATTAGTATTTAAGCTCTTGAAAAAAGCACCAGAAGAAGACACAGCTCTAGAAGAATGGAGAGGATGCCAGAATTAAGAGGTCATCTAAGTAAGAAAATATTTGGATAACAATCACAGGAGCAAGGCATTTGGTGAACATCTGTAGGGCAGCAGAAAGGCCAAAGATCAAAGCAGAGAACTGAAAATGCCAGGAAGCAACAGAAACACAAAAACTTCCTGAAAAGAGGATGGATGGGAATATGGAGTAAGCATCCTTGAGATCCAGAGATGCCATATAGGCCTGAGGGAGCAAGAAAGGAAACAGAGTCTGAAGAGACAACACCCAAAAGGAAGGCCTGTTTGGAAAAGTGTTTAGATGAGAGAAGTCTAGAATAGGTCTCCATGTGCCCTCTTTTCTGTGCACTAGAAACAGTCTGGAATAGAACCTTTTCCCCCTTTGGGACACAGGCATCTCTTGAATAGTACCTTGAGTCAAGAGATTTTAAAGAACCTCTGGGATAAGGGAAGTTGCTCCTGAGGAGGCTGAGGAATGCCAATAAAAGGAGGATGGGATTTCCATGCCATGAAGTACCCCTGATGAATAACTGACACAACCCAAGAATCCTGAGTGATCTGAAGCCTAACAGGAAGAGAAAGAGAAAGGTGAATGTGGCTGGGAAGATACAGAAACTCATACAGCACGTAGTTTGTCCAGAAAGGAAAGCTTTGGAGTCCCTGAAAACTGAGTAGCCTTAGCATGAGGAGCCCGTTTGCACTCTTCCTACCTTTAGTAGAAGGGTGGGATAGCCCTAGAAACAAAGGCAGGCTTAGCGAGGTAGTTTGTCTGAAATTTATGCACAGGTGAAATAAACAGGTTTAAGCTCCTGTAAGGCTTTACCCTTATCCTGAAGGGACTTAAACAAACCAGTAGCAGCTTCCCCAAACAAAAGTTTAGAATCCAGAGGAGCAGCTATCAACTTAGCTTTAATATCATTGGGTAGAGGTTGAAGCCTAAGTCAAGAAAATCTCCTCTTCAATGAGCCAAAAACAGCAGCCCTAGAAGAGACATCTGCTGTATCACAACTACATTTAATAGAATGATGTATGACTTCAGAGGAAGTCCCTAGCAAGGAAAGAACAGAAGTTTTACCCTCAGAGTCTGGTAAATCAGAAATAAGTTGACAGGCCTGAGAAAGAACAACCAGTACATACCTAAACATATGAGTCTAATAATTAATAGCCCTAAAAGTTCGGGTAGCAGAAGTGTAAACTTTATTACCCAGCCTTGCCATAGTTTTGATATCATTGTCAAAAGGCAATAACTTGGGCGTAGGAAGCAATTGAGATTGTTTACCACAGGCTACAGACAGGACGGAGGGGTCAGCAGCAGGACATTTATATAGGAACGAAAAATCCTCAGGCACCCTATAAAATCTGCCAGGCCTCTTGGGAGCAGAAGCAGAGGAACAGGTGCATGAAAGGCACTGGAAAATGCATCCAGCAAAGCAGCCAAAACAGGAGGAATAGCTGCAGGTTTAGGGGATTCTATCTGCAGCAAAGTATAATTGTGTAAAATCTTACCATAACAGTAGATGTCCTTGCCCTCACTGCTGCAGCATTCTTAACAGATGGGATTCTCCGCCATGGAATCCCAAACATTCAAACCTACCATAATCAGAACTGAATGTCCCATTAGGAACACAGTCCAAGAAACCCAAGAGGCAACCTGTACATCCAGGAATGCAAAAGACTAGGGGGATGGAGGGAGGGAGTGAATGTTGCAGCAGTGAAGGCAAGGACATCTACTGTTATAGTAAGATGTTGCACAACTGTACTATGTCCTTACATTCACTGCTGCAGTATGCTTAACAGATGGGAGAGTGCCAAAGCTCAAGTGTTAACTTGGGAGGGGGAAGGTGCAGAAGAGCCCCCTAAAAAGCCATGAAGAATGGCACTAACAAAACCAGCCCTAGCTCTAGATATACCATCCAACTTGTAGTGTTTGGTAAAGGAATGCAAAGAAGTCCAGGTAGCTGCCTCAACAATAGAATTAGTATCTAACCCCTTGAAAAAAAGTACATAAAGAATCTAGAGCTCTAGTAGAATGAGCCTTAACTGAAGAAGGAAGGCTCTTGCCATGAAAAGTGTAACAAAATGAAATAGCCTTAGAAATCCAAGAAGAAATAGTTTGCTTGTATACAGTAAATCCCAAAGATGTAAGGGTGAAAAGAAACAAATAACTGATCAGATTTTCTAATAGTATTACTCTTATCCAAATAAACCTGAGTTGTCTATGTAAGTCCAAAGTATGTAGCACCCTCTTACTGTCAGATTGCAGACAGGGGGAAAAGGTAGGCAGATTAATAGCTCATTAACCACCTTAGGCATAAAAGAAGTGTTAGTGCACAAGGACACCCTGTCCTCATGAAAGACCAAAAAAGGAGGTCAAGCCATAAGGGCCTGTAACTCAGACACCCCTCTGGCAGATAAGAGCTCACAAAATAACAGTCTTCCAAGAACAATGTAGCAAAGAAACTGAAGCAGCAGGCTCAAAAGGAGCCTGAATAAACTTCTCCAAAACAAAATTAAGATCCTAGGGAGGAGGAACAGGCTTCTTGGGAGGTCTAATATTAAGGACGTCTTTAAGAAACTGTTTAACCTCAAATCTAGAAGCTAAAGGAGGTGAAAAAGGCAGACAAGCAGAGACAAAAACAACAGCAAAGCAGCAAAGCAACAACAGTAAATACAATGAAGAACAAAGACCAGGAACCCAATGAATAAAATGTATTCCTCTCTGTCGCCTCAGCAGACAAGCAGAGACACCTGATTAGTGGGCTTTAATAGAAGAATAGGCCAAACCAGCACTGAGCAACTCACACAAATAAGAAAGAACCAAAGGAACATCCACAGTAAGTGGGTCCAAGTTACGAGAGAGATGCCAAATAGAAAACCTCTTCCATTTTGATAAGTAGGATTTCCTAGTACTAGGTTTCCTGGCCTCCTGCAAGATTTGCAGACCATCCTCAGGGAAAAAAAACGTGTCTGTGAGGAATCAAAATCCTACCACTCATAGTGTCAGTTGAAGCGTGGACAGGTGGGGATGGATGAGAAATTCCTTGTCTTGTGTTATTAGATCCACCCTGTGTGATAACGTGTGATGATTGCCCCTGGCTAGATGCAGAAGTAGAGGGAACCAGTGCTGTCACAGCCAAAAAGGAGTCACCAACAAGATTTTGGGAGCATCCTGTTGAATCTTGAGCAAGACTTTTGGAATGAGAGGAAGTGCAGGGAAAGCATAAAGAAACATCTCCTTCCAAGAAAGGCCTGAGGGAGCAAGAGAGGAAACAGAGTCTGAAGAGACAACATCCGAAAGGAAGGCACTTTTAGAAAAGAGAGGGTTTCCACCTTCCACATCAGAGGACCTGGGACTCTGGCACAAAACAAAGGAAGTTGTCTGTTCAGAGGGGAGGCAAAAAGATCCCCTTGAGGAGTACCGCACTGGTGGATGATGTCCAAAAACACATCCGTGTGAGGCATCCATTCGTGGGACTGAGTTAAGGACCTGCTCAGAGTGTTTGCCACAAGGTTCTGACCAGAAGGGATATAAACTGCCTGAAGAGTCACTTGATACTTGGCATCAAGATCCCATACCAGAATTACCAACCAGCATAGAAGATAAGATCTATTTCCTCCCTGTTTGTTGATACACCATCACTGTGGTATTGTCTGTGAACACCTTGAGAGGCCCTGGACAGAAAAGAGGATGAAAGGCCTGAAGAGCTGTCAAAAGAGATAACACTGATGTGCTCCTTCTGCTGATGAGGTGACCACACCTGTACTTTTAGGGACCCAAATGTCACCCCATCCCATATCTGAATCATCTGTGAAAAATTCCTGAGAGGGAAGAGGAAAATGGATCCCTGGATTCAGAGACAACTGCTGAATCCACCAGTGAAGTTCCTGTCTGAGACAAGGAAGAAGAAGAGCTACAAAGTCTAGAGGATGTGCATGCTGGAGCCACACTGACTTTAGAAACCACTGAAACTTTCTCATGTGAAATTGGCCAGAGAGAGCATTGGAATGGTGGATGCCATGAAAGTAAGAGCTCTCAGAAACTTCCTGGTGGTAATGGAAGCCAGAGGAAGAAGACTTTGAAAGAAAGAAATGCGAGTTAAGGCCTTTGGAGGGGACAGGGATGCAAGCATTTTCACCATCTGAATCCTGAAACCCAGAAAGACATGATCCTGAGAAGGAGTCAGGGAAGACTTTTTGAAATTTATAGTGAACTCCAGGCTCTGAAGAAAAGAAATGGCAACATGAAGATTTTTCAAAAGGGTCTTTGGAGAGGATGCCTGAATGAACAGGTCATCTAGGTAAGGAAAAATTGGATTCCTTCGAAGCCTGCAAAAAGCAATCACAGGAGCAAGGCATTTGGTGAACACCCGTGGGGCAGTAGAAAGGCCAAAGGGAAAAGTAGAGGAGTGAAAATGCCAGAAAGCAACAGAGAATATAGAGATAGGCATCCTTGAGATCCAGAGACACCATCTAGGTCTGAGGGAGCAAGAGAGGAAACAGGGTCTGAAGGGACAACATCCAAAAGGAAGGCACTGTTAGAAAAGAGAGGTCTAGAATAGGTCTCCAAGTGCCCTCTTTTCAGGGCACTAGAAACAGTCTGGAGTAGAACCCTTTCTGCCTTGGGACACAGGCACCTCTTGAATAGTACCCTGAGTCAAGAGATTTTGAAGAACCTCTGGGGAAAAGAGAAGTTGTTCCCAAGGAGGCTGAGGAATGCCTATCAAAGGACGACAAAATTTCCACACTGTGAAGTACCCCTGATGAATAATCAACAGAACCCAAGAATTCTGAGTGATCTGAAGCCAAACAGGAAGAGAAAAAGAGAAAGGCGAAGAGAAAGAGGAATGTTGCTGGGAAGAGACAGAGAGTCATATAGCACTTGTTTTGTCCAGAAAGGAATGCTTCGGAATCCCTGAAAACTGAGAAGCCTTAGCAGGAGGAACCCATTGTCTCTCTTCCTGCCTTTAGTAGAAGGGCGGGATTGCCTACAAACAAAGGCAGGCTTAGAACGTTAGTTTCTGTGAAATTTAGGCACAGGAGAAACAAACACATGTTTAAGCTTCTATAAAGTCTTACCCTTATCCTGAAGGGATTTAAACAAACCAGCAGCAGCTTCCCCAAACACAAGTTTAGAATCCAGAGGAGCATCCATCAACTTAGCTTTAACATCATCACATAGAGGTTAAAGCCTAAGCCAAGAATCCCTCCTCATCACTGAACCAAAAACAGCAGCCCTAGAAGAGGCATCTGCTGCACCATAACTACATTTAATAGAATGATGAATAACTTGAGAGGAAGTCCCTAGCAAGGAAAGAACACAAGTTTTACCCTCAGAATCTGGAAAATCAGAAATAAGTTGACAGGCCTGAGAAAGAAGAGCTAACAAATACCCAAGCATATGTGTCTGATAATTAATAGCCCTAAAAGCTAGGGTAGCAGAAGTGTAAACCGTCTTACCCAACCTTTCCATAGTTCTGCTGCCCTTGTCAGAAGGCAATAACTTGGGTGAAGGAAGCAACTGAGACAGCTTATCGGAGGCTACAGACATGACAGAGGGATCAGCAGCAGGATGTTTATATATAAATGAACAATCCTCAGGCATCCTATAAAACCTGTTAGGCTTCTTGGGAGCAGGGTCAGAGAATCAGGTGCATGACAGGCAGTGGAAAAAGCACCCAACAAAGCAGCCAAAACAGGAGGAATAGAAACAGGTTTGGGGGAGTCCAACTGCAGCAACTCATAGTACCTCCTATGGATATCAGAGACACGAGCACAATCCCACTTAAAAAAATCCATCATCCTAGAGAGTGTGTCCCTAAAGGAAATGTCTGGAAAAGGAACATCTGGACTAATAGATTCCTTCTCCTCAGACTCATAGTCTAAAGGAAAAGGAATTTGAGTAGAATAAGTCAGGGATTCATTATATGAATCCAACTCATCCTCAGAAGAATCCTGTTCTCTAGGCTTTTTAAGGGGAGTAGAGGACCAAGGAGGAGCAGGAACCAAACCCCTATGAGGAGGCTTTAAGGACATTAAAACAGCAAGTAGCCCCTGAGTGAAGGCATGCCACTCACTTTGTGGATCCCTAGGAGCAGAAGAAACATGTTTAATTTTTTGTTTCTTCTTTAAGGGAACATCCCCTCCAGAAATCTGAGAAGGCTCAGAACGAGGAGAGCAGTTGAGTAATGTAGTAGGAACTTTTTCTCCAGCCAAAAACTGAGAAACTCCCCTAGGCTCCTCTGAAAAAATCAGCCATGGTTCCCCCTGAACATCCAAGACAGACACCTGCAAAGCCTCTTCCGATGTGCTACCAGCAGGACTCTCATCGGCCTCAGACATTATAGTGGCAGACAAATCTGACAACACAGCTGGGCGAGCCTCTGGATTTATAATGACCTCGGGAGAAACACCTGTCAGAGGGTGGACAGCAGAAGATTATGGATGAACCTTTTTTACCTTCTTCTTCCTGCAGTTCAGGAGATTCCTTCCATTGTATCTTTAACGAGAAGGTTTTGAAGTTACAAGGAAAGGGAAAAAAGTCTACTGTGAAGGGTTTTTGAAATGAATGCCTGACAAGCAGAACAAGACATATGGTCATGAGAAGCTCATAGACAAAAAAGACATTTATTGTGGTGGTCTTTATGGGGAATCTGTCTCCCACACTGGCACTTACTCTTCCTGGATGACATTAAACCCAAGGAGTATAAAAAAGTAAGAAAAACAAAATCCCCAATGGGGCACTTATCTGCAACTGCAAAAAAAGTCAACAAACAGGTGTAGGTAGTCACTGAAGAACAAAAATGTATACAACTGGCAGAAAATGAATGCAGGTAAACAGACTGATAGTAAAACGTTACATTCAGACTGGCGGCAAAGAAGTTCTGATTATGGTAGGCCTGAACATCACCTTTATACCCTACACTATGCAAGGAACATTTGGGTGACATTTGGCATACCTTTTAAAAGCAAAAAGTAGTCGGTCTTCCACAGCAGGGAATCCCATCTGTTAAGAATACCTGCAGCAGTGAATGTAAGGATATCTCATAGTACCTCTTATGGATATCAGAGCCCAGAGCATAATCCCACTCCATCATCCCTAGAGTGTATTCCCAAAGGACATTTCCTCAAAAGGAACATCTGGGCTAATAGATTCCTCCTCTAACCGATAGTCTAAAGGAGAAGGAATTTGAGTAGAATAAGTCATGGATTCATTATCCAAATCTGACTCATCCTCAGAAAAATCCTGTTCTCTCAACCTTTTAAGGTGAATAGAGGACCAAGGAGGAGCAGGAACTGAAACACTTTGAGGAGGCTTTAAGGACATTAATGCAGTAAATAGCCCCTGAGCGAAAGCCTGCCACTCACTTTGTTGATCCGAGCAGCAGTAGAAATATGTTTAATTTTTTGTTTCTTTTTTAAGGGGATGCCCCCTCCAAAAAACTGAGAAGGCTCAAACCCAGGACAGCAGTCGAGAACAGTAGCAGGAACTTCTTCCCCAATCAAAAACTGAGGAACTTCCCTAGACCCCTCAGAAAAAATCAACCGCGGTTCCCCCTGAACATTCAAGATGGACACCTGCAAAGCCTCTTCATACATGCTGCCAGCAGGAGCCTCACCAGCCTCCAACATGGTTGTGACAGAAATATTTAACCACACAGCCAGGTGAGCCTCTGAGTTTGTAACAACCTCAGGAGAAACACCTGTTAGAGGCTGGACAGAGGAATATTCCAGTCATGCCTTTTTCACCTTCTTCTTCCCTAATGGCTGACCCTCGGGTCAGGAGATTCCTTCCATTGTATCTTAAACTTAAGATGCTGATTCCCATGATACAAGAAAAGAGAAGACAGTCTACTGCGACGGGCTTTCAGAATGAACACCTGATAAATAGAACAAGATGTATGGTCATGAGAAGCTCGTAGACAAAAAATATACTTATCATGGTGGTCTTTATGGGGAATCTGTCTCCCACACTGGCATTTATCCTTCTTGGATGACATTAACCCCAAGGAGCACAAAAAAAGTAAGAAAAAACAAAATCCTCCATGGAGCACTTATCTGCAACTGCAATAGAAGTCAGCAAACAGATGTAAGTAGTCACTGGAGAACGAAAATGCTTTCAACTTGTAGAAAATGGACGCAGGTAAACAGAACAATGGTAAAAAGATACGTTCAGACTAGCGGCAAAGATGTTCTGATTACGGTAGGCCTGAATATCACCTTTATGCCCTATGCTATGCAAGGAGCATTTGGGCAACGTGTGAAGTACCTTTTAAAAGCAACAAGTGGTCATTGTTAGACTGGCCAGACATTCGGGCTTCCATGGCAGGGAATCCCATCTATTAAGGAAACTGCAGCAGTGAATATAAGGACATCCTTATTATACCAATTATTCATTAAAAAAATTGTTTTTGCAGGAAGGAAGCCCTCCTGCACCTCTTATGTGGGGGGCTTTGCCTCACTTAAATTTATCATCTCCATAGCTGCACTACAGTGTGTGTGTGTGTGTGTGTGTGTGTGTGTGTGTGTGTGTGTGTGTGTGTGTGTGTGTGTGTGTGTGTGTGTGTGTGCGCATGTGTGTGTCTGTGTGCGTGCGTGATTGTCTAATTAAACAGCAAACACTCATATGAGCAAACCTGTAAACATTGCTCAGTTTAGCGTGAACACTGAAAAAAAAACAATTATTACTTTCTAGTTTTTTGCAAGAGGCAAGCCCTGCTGTATCCCCCACACCCACTACTAATTATATGAACTCCATGATCGCACAACAGTGGGATATGGGCAAATTCCCTTACTTCTCCATAGAGTGATCCCATTTAAAACACTAGTGGCAGAAACTCCATTAGGAAGAAAGTTCGCTCACATGACCATTTGCTTTTTTTTTACAACATGAAAAAGCATTCGCTCAAGTAAGCTATCACTCTTTCTAATTGTAAGCATATATATATATATATATATATATATATAGTTACATATCATTTGGCTGAAAAAAAATGATGGACACACAGATGATTGGCAAAAACTGAGAGACAGTACAAATGATTGCTTTCACAGTTGAGTGAATCACATTTGGTTGAATTTAAGCTTAATATAGTGTAGGCATATAGGAATGTACACAAAAAAGGAATGTTTGACTGAAATGTGTTTGGGAGAGTGTGCATGATTCTGTTATAGTAGGAGGTGTGTAAGTGTGAGTGTTTGTAAGTAACATTACATAGGGGAATAGATTTCGTGGTGTGTCCTTTTGGTGTTGTGTGTGTTCTGTGCCCTTTTGTCTTGAGTAGTGGTGCATGTTAGAGAAAGGGTTATTAGTAACATAAGGTGTAGGGTTAGGGTTGAACATGAGTAAGGCCCCCTGCTCTCCTTACTTTATGTGTGCCAACTCTAACTTGAATTTAGTCCTACCCCTGATCCTGTCTATATGCATTACATTTCTAAAATCACTTTCCCTAATGGTACCACTATTCAGATGATGCTTGATCTGGGTTTTGCAGCTGGGGTTTACTGATAGTTGAAGAGAAGCCATCAATGTTTTGTGATTCTTTCATTTTGTTTGTCACTTATTTTTTTTGTCAGCTGCTGTATCAACCAATCATGATATAATCATATATAATCATATATATCTATCTATCTGTATTAACCTCTGTAATGGCTGCACATACCATTGTTTGAGCTGTTAATTGAATCCTTACTACTATCAGTTAAATGAAATGTTACACTCTACATTTTCAAATGTTTATTCATTACTGCTAACATTTTTGTTATAATATCTTAAAACAATAAATTATATATCTCATTTTCTACTGTTTGTATCCCCCCTTGTGAACAGGTACTCCTTTAAAAAGACTTTCCGACCAGCTTGTCCACCTGGTGTTTAACAAACAAATAAATTAATAGGGCCATCACAAAACAGATAGTAGACACTGATTTTCCTCTGTTTAAAGGCATTACATCCTCATATCTCTGCAGCTATCTTTAAAGAGCAGCTGATGGTGCTCTGAGTGTGTCATTAACACATTGTCAAAGGATGATAAACTGATTGGTTGTGTAGCTTATTTTGTCTTGTGTTTAAATCGTAGTGCTTTGTGCACCTTTGTGATCCATTTTGCTGAGCTGCACTTAACTGCACGCTGTGTGGCTGTGGGGTACGGTGCACTCCAGAGTCACAAGCCATTATAATTAATTCATGCTATAGAGCTAACATCTCTCAGCCTAATTGCATTTGTCTCCCCACCACTCCAAGTTCAACTTAGCTGCTATTAGTTGCCCTCTGTTGCAGAATGAGCTGTATTATGTAGTTAACTGCTGAGTTGGAATTATTGCAACCCCTAGTATTGGCAATTCATTGTAACATTTTTTTCTTAACTCTCACATACTGGTTGACTAGTCAGCCAAATAACTGGCCAAGACATTTACCTCTTATAAGAAATAAACTGTCCTAGCTGCCAGGAAAGAAAAATCAACTTCTGTTATCAGCCTTGTAGAACTGGGTATTCATTAGCAGTGCAGAATCTGTCCAAAGCCCACAGACTGTAAACTATAACTTGACATAAATGACATGATCTGTGAGAGGTGCGAGTATCTTCATAACAAAAAGGTAACCCTCTCACTTAAAAATACGGCCTGTGAGAGCCACATTATACCACCCCTACTTCTTCATGATCCCACCAAAACAAACTACTCTGAGGCTGTCAAAAAGCTAAGTCTCAGCATAAATGTACTATCACCATATCACCACCCTCTCAAGTATCAATGGATTGCCAGTCTGTTGACTATAACTTTTACACAGCTATTAATTCAGGGAATACAAATAGAAATATCCTAGCAACTGGGGATTCCATTGTCAGGCACATAGACTCCATGCTGATGATGCTGGACAAGGATAGTGTGACAGTTGGCTCTCAAGTGCCAGGACCTGTTAAATTATGAGGGCTCTTCAGTTCCTTACTCTGGGGAAAATATAAATACAATCTAGTGGCAGTCCGAGTGTTAATAACTTGCACTGTTCAACACTGAGGAAGATGGAGAGAGATATGTTGGATCTCACCATGCATGTGTTAAATTCAGTTGCGCCTCTGGTCGCAAAGAAAAGATAATTGGTTTCAGCAAATGAATAAGTAGCTGGTTTCATTTTGAAGGGTCCATTATGTGTTAACCTGAGATGAGTTGGATGACAAGACAACTTCCTTCATTAGGTATGGCGTATATGTCTTGTTCCATGGCTTCTGCTTACTGGCTAGAGCCTCTGTTACCCCCCACATAGTGTCTTTTTAGGAAAGTCCAGTTACTGGGCATAACCACATACAAGACATAGTTACAGCAAACTCTAGTTTTGACAATGTCAAGGCTGCTGTTCCCACATGCAAAAATCTTCATAATAAATTGCCTGACCTCTAGGCCTTCCTGAAACTTGAACACATACATCTCTGCTGTAATTGAGACTTGATAGCTTATAAGGACAGTACTCCCTCCTTATCTGTGTTTAGTGCTTCTTATGTATTCAGGCCTGAGAGAAATTGTGGGGGCATTTCCATATTTGTCAGAGATCACATCACCTGTAGGCAGATACTGGAAGAACCACAACCTGAAGTTACTGAACTCCAACTTAGCAAGAAAAATTACCAGTTTATAGCTTATAGCCTATTACTGTATGTGTGTTTTATATCTATCTATCTGTATATATATATATATATATATATATATATATATATATATATATATATATATATATATATATATATATATATATATACATATATATATATATATATATATATATATATATATATATATATATATATAGGGGTCTACATTAGATAGTTGAAGTTCTGTAACTCCGAACACCTAATGCTCGAAGCATTATGTTCGAAGTTGCAGAACTTTGAGTATCTAAAAAAAGATAACTACACAATGCAGAAAACAAAAACTTGTTTTAAGCAGGGGGTGCACCCCCCATATAGGAGGCAATGCCCCACCCCCACCCCCCGCTACTTAAATATGCCAATTCTGAGATCGCACCACATTGAAGTGAATCGACCATATGTGGTTCAAACTTGTAAAAGTTTGACTACATGATAGGAACCCTATTTATAGAGAGAGAGAGAAAGAAAGATATATTTACATATATATATATATATATATATATATATATATATATATATATATAGCCTATATAGACTACTATAAGACACCATCCATGTTACCAGAACACATTGAGAGATTCCTAAAATTATCCACTGAACTGACCTTAACCAAAAAATACCTTTATGCTGGAAAATTTAAATTATCCTTTGATTAATTATTACATCTACGCCTACACCTCAAAAGCTGGTTCTGCCCACAGATTCCTAAAAGGAATAAATTACAATTCCTTAGAACAAACAAATAACATACCCACTAGGGGTCAGAATATTCTTGACCTAGTTCTTACCAGCACAATTCCTAAATGTAGTACACCTGTGGTGTCTCTTCTGGTCAAGTCAGGCCACAAGTTAGGACCCTTCTCCTTTAAAGTTATAAAATCTACCACAGTAAACAATTCTGAATTTAAGGACTTTAAACAAAAAGATGGACTTAAATTCTGTGATGAAGGCTTTATGTTTAATTGTGGCTTTACAAGCCCCATATAACATCAGTGGTCATTTATGCAACTGAGCTCTACTCTCATCTACATAAAGTGTATAGCTCTTGTATTTCCTACTAGAGCCAGATATAATCAGAAATTTAAAAATAAACCACCTTAGTAATCTACCACTATAAATAAGCTCTTTAACAAAAGAAAGTACGGCGAGTGAGTGAGTGCAGAATCATCTGTATCCATATGTGCAGTGCATCTGTCTGTGTGTGTCTGTATGCATGTGTTCACTCATGCATCTACATTTATGAGCAAACAAGTGAGTGCATGCACCTTTGGATGCATGTGTGTGACAGAGAGAGAGATGATGTTAAACATCTGGCGTGTGTAATTTGGCTCAGCCTAAGATGGGATGAATGAGCACTTTTTCAAGTGGGTTTCGTTATTAACTGGCATGATAGGTGATTATGATTCATATGCTTCCATGTACTTTGCTAGTAATCTGTGATCATTGGAAGTAGAAGTTGTGTGATGATGTGGCAGCCTCAGCAATGGCATGTGAGTGAAAAGTCTAAAATGAAAGGCATTTATCAGTGGATGAGCATAGGGTGAAAAGGATGTCCTGAACTTATTTTATTTTATTTTTATTTTACATTTGTTAACTGGGTAAGTCCGACTGGACACAGGTCCTTTTTCAGTGGAGGCCCAGGGAGAAAAGCTCCACATAAAACATACATGGTTAACAAAGATTTGAATACAATGTTTATAACATAAACAGTTGTAGAAAGTTGTAAATATACAATGTTTCACATGCAGGAATAGTTAACAATGATTTGATATACTTTTGTATTCAAAGAATCATTAATAGAAATGTACAGGTATGAGAGAGGTTATCAACAGTATATTACTTTTCAATTAGTATTTCTTAGTTATCAGGGTTAGAAGACCTTAGTTTTAAAAAGTAGTAATATTTAGATTTAGTCAGCATAGAAGCAATTGTTATAATCATTAGGAATAAGTAGTTTAATCAGGCGCAGTACATGGACATAGCCATGTTTTGGATAAGTGAGTTTTTAGCAATAATTTGAACTGTGCTGAGGTTGTGGTGGATGTTATGTTGGGAGGTAGTGCAGTCCAAATTTTAGCTATATAGTTGGAGAAGAGGGATTCACCAGCCTGATTGTTGGATCATAGAGTTCTAGTACTGGAGTATGGCTGTAGTAGGTTTTGCAGGACAGGTGTGTTTTCTTTATGATAGATTACTTTCTGGGCCATGGTTAGCTGGCTATACAGCAGGAGTTGAGGAAGCTCTAACCAGTTGAGCTGTTGAGTGCTGTACAGTGATACGACCTAAAGTATGTGTTGTGGCAAATCTAGCAATTTTGTTATAGTACGTGTCTAGTTTTGCTAGGTCAGATTTTCTTAGGTTGGTAAATACGGGTGCCACGTAGAGTAGAGTTGAGATTAAATGGGTTTGAGCTATAGTAGCTTTTGTGTTTTTTGTGCAGTAGAGTTTGTTCCTATATAATGTACCTAGTTTTTTGTGTATGTTTTTACAGTTTGATGTATGTGGATGTCAAATTTCATGTTATTATCTATTTAGACCCCCAGTAGCTTAGTGTGATCAGTAGATGTGATGATGCTGTTGTTTGTTGATCATCATCTTCTTTCGGCTGTTCCTGTTAGGGGTCGCCACAGCGGATCATCTGTTTCCATTTCTTCCTGTCCTCTGCATTATGCTCTTTCACACCAACTGCCTACATGTCCTCTCTCACCACATCCATAAACCTTATGTTAGGCCTTCCTCTTTTCCTCTTACCTGGCAGCTCCATCCTTAGCATCCTTTTCCCAATATACCCAGCATCCCTCCTCAGTACATGTCCAAACCAACGCAATCTCGCCTCTCTTGCTTTGTCTCCAGACTGTCCAACCTGAGCTGACCCTGTAATATACTGATTCCTAATCCCGTCCATCCTAGTCACTCCCAGTGCAAATCCTCACATCTTTAACTCTGCCACATCCAGCTCTGACTCCTGCCTTTTCATCAATGCTACCGTCTCCAACCCATATAACATTGCTGGTCTCACTACCCTCTTTTAGATCTTCCCTTTCACTCTTATTGGTACCCGTCTGTCACAAATCACTCCTGACACTCTTCTCCACCCATTCCACCCTGCCTGTACTCTCTTCTTCACCTCTCTTCCACACTCACCATTACTCTGAACTGTTGATCCCAAGTACTTAAACTCATCCACCTTTACCAACTCTACTCCCTGCATCCTCACCATTCCTCTACCCTCCCTCTCATTTACACACATATATTCTGTTTTAGCCCTGCTGACCTTCATTCCTCTTCTCTCTAAAGCATATCTCCACCTCTCCAGTGTCTCCTCAACCTGGTCCTTACTCTCACTACATATCACAATGTCATCTGCAAACATCATAGTCCACGGGGCCTCCTGTCTAATCTCATCTGTCAACCTGTCCATCACCACTGCAAATAAGAAAGGGCTCAGAGCTGATCCTTGATGTAATCCCACCTCCACCTTAAACGTATCTGTCACTCCCACCACAGTCCTCACCAATGTCACACTACCCTTGTACATATCCTGTACCACTCTTACATACTTCTCTGCCACTCCTGACTTCCTCATACAATACCACAACTCCTCTCTAGGCACCCTGTCATATGCTTTCTCTAAGTCCACAAAGACACAATGCAACTCCTTCTGACCTTCTCTGTATTTCTCCAACAACACTCTCAGAGCAGATATTGCATCTGTAGTGCTCTTTCCTGGCATAAAACCATACTGCTGATCACTAATCATCACCTCCCTTCTTAACCTAGCTTCCACTACTCTTTCCCATAACTTCAAGCTGTGACTGATCAATTTTATCCCTCTGTAGTTACTGCAGCTCTGCACATCACCCTTATTCTTAAAGATAGGTACCAAAACACTTTCTCCACTCCTCAGGCATCCTCTGACTTTCCAAAATTTCATTAAACAATCTGGTTAAAAATTCCACTGCTATTTCTCCTAAGCACCTCCATGCTTCTACTGGTATGTCATCTGGGCCAACAGCCTTTCCATTCTTCATCCTCTTCATAGCTGTCCTTACTTCATCCTTGCTAATCTGCTTCACTTCCTGATTCACTATCCCCACATCATCCAACCTTCTCTCTCTCTCATTCTCTTCATTCATCAGCCCTTCAAAGTACTCTTTCCATCTACTCAACACACTCTCCTCACTTGTGAGTACGTTTCCCTCACTGTCCTTTATCATCCTTACCTGCTGCACATCTTTCCCAGCTCTGTCCCTCTGTCTAGCCAATCAGTACAGGTCCTTTTCTCCCTCTTTAGTGTTCAATCTCTCATACAACTCTCTATATGCCTTATCCTTAGCCTTCGCTACCTCTCTCTTTGCCATGTGCCTCATCTCCTTATACTCATATCTGGTTTCTTCATCTCTTTGACAATCCCACTTCTTCTTCGCCAGCCTCTTCCTCTGTATACTCTCCTGTACTTCCTCATTCCACCACCATGTCTCCTTGTCCTCCTTCCTCTGTCCAGATGTCACACCAAGCACCTTCCTAGCAGTCTCCCTTACTAGCTCTGCTGTAGTTACCCAGCTGTTCGGTAACTCTTCATTGCCTCCCAGTGCCTGTCTTAACTCTTCCCTGAACTCCACCTCACAATCACCCTTTTTTAACTTCCACCATTTAATCCTTGGCACTGCTTTCACACTCCTCCTCTGCTTCTTGATCACCAACATCATCCTGCAGACCACCAGTCTATGCTGCTTAACTACACTTTCCCCAGTCACCACTTTACAGTCTCCAATCTCCTTCAGACTGGCCCTCCTACATAGGGTATAATCCACCTGTGTGCATCTTCCTCCACTCTTGTACTTCACCCTATACTCCTCCCTCTTCTTAAAATACGTATTTACCACAGCCATGTCCATTCTTTTCAGAAAATCCACAATCATCTGTCCTTTTGCATTCTTCTCCTTAACACCATACCTACCTATCACTTCCTCATCTCCTCTGTTCACTTCACCAACATGCCCATTGAAGTCCGTTCCAATCCTGAAAAGCTATACATTTTTCCTTGTAGGTAGCTGGCAGTCAGCAGAGCTGGGCTTCAAAAGTCTGTGCATGACTAAGTAAACGTAGTAAATAGATCTCTGCTGGCAGTCATAGTCATTTACTTGGTGGAAATAGCATTCAAACACATTAGTATACCATGTTTCATAGATTTTATGTATTCTCTTGTTAGTAACTCCCAGAAGTGAGGCAGATAAATAATAACTGTACTTTAGAAGTGTCTGAACATGATTTTTCCCAGTGATGGATCACTCAATGTGAGTTATCCATTAAAGATCCAAGTAACATTGCAGCCATACCTTTTTAAAATGAAGTCAGGGCATTGTCACATTCATAAATTTATACATCTTAAACAGATGTGTTCTAATGTACAAATTTCAATACAAGGTTATACCCCCTGTTATATAGTTTCAGTGTTTATAGGGATTTTATCTGTGACCAGCAAAAACTTTTCTGATCTAAAGGTTATATAAGGATTGTTTCAGCAGTGTAGTGTTTCATGAACCAAGAAGAGGGCTCTGGCCTTTAACATTTATGAACTTTAACCTGATTAGAAATGCAAAAATTATAAAGGCATTATGTCTGCAAATATAAACTTTTACAAGCAAACCAATAAACAAACTTCTATGAGAACTCAAAACTAAGCATCAAAAATTAGAACAGCTATTAAGATATTTAAAACAAAATGTGAAAATATTTTATTATATCTTAAACACACGTGTTCTAGTGTACAAATCTGATTTGATATAAGGCTCGCAACTTTAGGAACAACTGCTTGAGGCAGAAACTAAATTATCTAGATTTCTAGCCCTATATTGTGAATTAAAGTAAAGAAACAAGGAGCTTTAAAATCCTACACCTAGCCCAGCCCCCCCCCCATGAAAGGCTTGCAAAGTTAGAGACAACTGCTCAAGGTAGAAACTGAATTCTCCAGCTTTCTAACCCTATATTGTAAATTAAAGTAAAGAAACAAGGTTAATAACATTTTTCTCTGCTAATCTGTAAACTGTGGGGCTTGATTGCATAGTGTACTGCTCGGGGACCTGCAGCACTGGCATCATTTCTTTTAGGCTATCCCTTAAATCCTGAATTTTATCAAAAATATAACCTTGGATAGAAAACAACATTTTTTGGAAATTGGCAGTATACTCACTAGAAATCATTCTTCCTTTTATTGTTCAGACCTGACCAGCCCTATACATAGGTTCTGCAGTCTCAAGGACTGGTGTTGCCCTGCTCCATTTGCCTCACTGCGCTCGGCTCACTCCGCTCCCCTACCCTGCCCCCATTAACCACCTACCCCCACTACACCTGCATTTATTCTAACCCGAGATCACCTGACCACACTCTCATCCAATCAAAGGCCTCTCATTCACTTCCCCTGTCCACACCCCCTATCCAATTTCTACCTTGAAAGGTACATAGTATCTACTTGTCATGCCTTCACGTATACAACTATACCTGAACCCCAAAACCACTAAGACCCAACCACCACTCCTTCAAAAAATACCATTAATCTTAGAATTTCTCTTCCTAACCTTCACGTACTTAAACATCAGATCATTATATACAAACACATTACTAGAAAACACATCATTCCATACAACACATTCTCAAACAAATACATACTCACACATTTCTTTCCTATCTCATCTACATTATTTAAAGACAGCTTAATCCTACACATTTAAAAGTCTCACATAACACCATCTTACACTAGAAAAATATCACTGAGATCCAACATAGACATTGTGCACACAATTAAACACATACTGTTTATCACTAAAAATCTACTTATATCTGGAGACATACACCCAAACCTGGGCCACAAAACTCTCTACTCTCTGGTAGGCAAATCTCTGACCCATTGATTTTGAATGTCAACATCAGAAGTATCTAATACATTTCCTGACCTACACACATTTATAGCTCACTACTCCCTTGACATACTAACCATTACTGAGACATGGCTAAAACCTAGTACCCAAAATGAAAAAATTCTCCCACCAGGATATAATATCCTAAGACTGGATAGAGTGGGCAGAAAGGGAGGTGGAGTTGCAATCCTCTACAAAAATACATTCAACATTAAACCTCTACAAACCCCCATACCTAAATTTCAAAATGCTGAAGGCTTAGGTTCAACCCTAAGCATAAATGACACAAAAATTATCATCATTCTCTGCTGCTGTATTCCCCCAGGTAATAACTCTCCCATCATTGAAGAAATGTTACAATGGGCTACAGATAATCTCCCTCAAGAAACCATCTTACTAGGTGATCTGAACACTGATTGGCCAGCCTGTACCTCTAACAACCCCATTAACCATATTAATCTTTTCAGTTTTACCCAACTTATCCAAGACCCCACTAGAATCAAGAAAAAAACCCCACAAACAGTCTATTCTAGATTGGACACTAGTTAACTGCCCCAAACAAAACTATCATACAGGATGCCTTCCAGATGGACTTAATGACCATTTCCCTACGTTCCTCCTGCAGAAACGTAGCAACATATCCAAACCCATTGTTTTTAGATTAGTCAGAGATGATCATAAACTAAATATACAAGAACTAAATAGTATTCTAAAACATAGTAACTGGAAGCCACTACAAATCCTAAAACTAGACCAAGCCGTTGACTACTTCAACAATATTCTCACCAATGTCCTTGACAGACTTCCACCAATTAAGGAAATAAGAGCCAAAGCAAACTATGCACCATGGCTAACTAGGGAAACTAGAGCCCTTCTAAAGTCAAGAGATAAGACTTGGAAAATCTGGAAGAAAGACAATACTAGCCTAAAAAAATAAAATAAAAATCCACGGTAGTCCGAGTTACAATAAAGGCTGTCTTCCTAGTAATGAAACGTTTACACCAACACCAACATCACTTCCAGAAACTCTAAAAGATACTCCAGAGGTATCACAAACCATCTTTATTGACAAATGGATTTAGCGCTTTCATCTCCAGAAGCTGGAGACCTCATCAGAATCAAATATCACCACACACTAAATACCTTATATACATTAATTTAACCAATCAACAAAACAATAAAATAATTAAATAATTAGATGATTGAACAATGTACTGAAACAGAGTGAACTGGCTATCCTTCATAAATTGAGCAAAAATATTCAACTCTGCTCGTTGTTGAAAAAACTATGAAACATTTAAAAAACGTATATCATTTAACATTCACACCCTATATAAAATTGTATATGTATATATGTATCCATCAAAAATATATATTATACATGTTTTTTAAAAAATAATTACTGAATCGATATGTAGTCATTTAAAAAAACTTTCTTACTTGTATCAAATATAAATACATGTAAAAAACTGCATATCTAAATTGCAAATACATTTGTCTTTATAAACATTTGTATGTTTATTTACTTAACAATGTAATATAAATATGTAAATATATAAATATATAAATATATATAAATAAATAACTATAAGTTTATGACAATTAATTGTACAACTAAACTATTATGATGTATTGATTTTTCAGATGTTATATGTTATTATTGTGTATGTTTTTAGGGTCATTAGATAATAGTTTGAGGGCTGCAACAATGGATATATGGTCATTCAGGCCCTTGCCACTACAGGCATCTAGCCTGAGCTGCCATATCATCTCCCTCATCATTTCATCATTTATATTTGATACAAGTAAGAAAGTTTTTTTAAATGACTACATATCAATTCAGTAATTATTTTTTAAAAAACATGTATAATATATATTTTTGATGGATACATACATACATATACAATTTCATATAGGGTGTGAATGTTAAATGATATACGTTTTTTAAATGTTTCATAGTTTTTTCAACAACGAGCAGAGTTGAATATTTTTGCTCAATTTATGAAGGATAGCCAGTTCACTCTGTTTCAGTACATTGTTCAATCATCTAATTATTTAATTATTTTATTGTTTTGTTGATTGGTTAAATTAATGTATATAAGGTATTTAGTGTGTGGTGATATTTGATTCTGATGAGGTCTCCAGCTTCTGGAGATGAAAGCGCTAAATCCATTTGTCAATAAAGACAGTTTGTGATACCTCTGGAGTATCTTTTAGAGTTTCTGGATGTGATGTTGGTGTTGGTGTAAATGTTTCATTTCTAGGAAGACAGCCTTTATTGTAACTCGGACTACTGTGGATTTTTATTGTTTTTACTTGTTTACGGTTCCTATTCTTTTTTCGGTAGTCCGGTTTCGAGGAGTCTCCGTTTTCACTTTGGATTTTGAACTGTTTTTCACCCACCTTGTGTTTTTTCAACATGGATAGCAGTAGTTTATTGGCAGAACTTATCAAAGTCATCCAAAACTACTCGCAAACGGATTTCTCCCCAGCGTCTAATTCGGGGGAAGAAATACCATGTGCACAGAGCAGTCCGTCTGCTAGGGAGGATGCGGAAGCGATACCAGATAGTGGGGCAGATGTACGTACTACAAACAGGAGAACTATGTTGAAGGAGCCTGAATTGCGACCTAATCGCCAGGATGCCCGTACAGGGGTTTCTAGTCAAAGAAACCAAGTAACAGTCGATAAAGTTGGTTCTAAAGATTTTGTTCAAAAATACCAGGATATTGATTTCAACAGTTGGTTGAATTAAAATTTTACCAACAACGTTAAACACCGGGAAGACAACAAAAGCGATGGCCTAGGTTACAAAGAGAAATGCAAGGCTTTAAAAACCCTTTTAACCAGGTACAAGTCTCTATCTTTAGAAAATTGGTATTTCAATAAATGTCTGCGGTGGCCAAGGATGAACACAGGATAGCAGCAGATTTCTTCAGCTCCACCAACATAACTACACTGACAGGAAATAATTACTTTAAAATTCAACTAATGTAATAATTTTCTTTCTAAAAACGTTTGGAATACTAGTATCTTGAATAATATCTAAAAAAGAAAGAAAATTTAAATAATTTTCCTGTCAGAAATCATCTTGGAAATTTCTCTTTCATCACCTCTGTTCAGAATGAGTTCCAGTAAGGCTAACAGTCAGGATTCCAGCATCAAGAAAGAGCTTCAGTCTTTACTATTAACTATTCAACAACTAACAACTAAAATGGACAGACTGGATGTTAAAATTGATAACTTTATAGAAAAAAAACACAAAACAAATGGATTTGTTACATCAAGACTTACAACATCAGAAAGCCCAGATTACAGGTATAGAAGAGACTCTTAATGATATGGACAACAGAATTCAGGAAGAAGAAATTAACATTGAATTTTTATTGAAACAGAACACACACCTTCAATCCAAAATAGATGACCTTGAAAACAGATCCAGACGCAATAATATAAGGATTTTTGGACTGCCAGAAAATATAGAAGGTAACAACATTACTTCCTTTTTAAATACTTGGCTTCCCAAAACTTCAGATCTGTCAGAAGCATTTTCTTTTGGTATTTAAAGAGCCCATAGGCCTTTATCTAATTCTAATAGAAATAAAAAGTATCCTAGATCAGTTATTGTAAGATTTTTATCATCTTATGACAAGGAGATGGTATTAAAGGCGGTATGGGCTAAAGCTCCTATAAAAATTAATGAGGCAACTGTGCGTTTTGACAATGACTATTCTTCCTTGGTAATAACAAAAAGAAAAGTTTTTTGCCATTAATAAGAGAGCTTAAGAAAGCACAGTTCAAAACTCATCTTCTATTTCCTTCCAAACTAAAAATCTTTTTACCAGATGGCCCTAGAATTTTTGAAGACTTGAACTCTGCTTTGCTGTATATTAAAAAAAATAAAATATTAGATAAAATAGAAGATATGGAATGGGCTAGCCCTTCGTTAAAGAGGATGGCAACAGGAACTTCTTGGAAGACTTCAGAGAAGCAAAAAAGACTAAAAAACAAATGACATGTTCTATATTTCTTTGAACTCTTTAATTACAGTTACTACATTTTCAAGAAAGCCACAAATATCTTAAGGATTTATTCAAAGTTACTTTTTTGTGTGCAAAGAACTGATTTTGTTTTATAGATAATCAATCTTTCTGAGGAATAAATAACCTGTTATGAATCAACTTGTTTCTCTTTGTGATAAAGAGACCTAAGGTTAGTAATTTGATACATTTCCTTTCTCTTCTTGTTTTAAATAATGGCATTCTCTTTAAACTATACATTCAGTGAGGGGTGGGGGAAGGCAGGGAGAGAGGTTTGATGGAAAATATGAAATAAGGGGAAAAATAATTTATTAGTTTTTTAAAATTATTTATGCTGTTTAAATACTGTTGCTAAATATTATACCATGACTTAATTACTTAATACATGATTTCAAATAATATGTCATGATATAATTGCAGTTAACTAGAACTAAAGTAGTTGAAAGTAATATGTCTCATGTTCCACTTTATTAAAACAAACAGCAAGTAATATATCTTTGTAAAAACAAACAGCAAGTAATATATCTTTGTAGATACTCTTTGTAGGTCCTTTTTTTTTTTTTTTTCTTTTCTCTCTCTCTCTTATCTATAAAATTATATGCTTCTGATAATACTGATATGTGTATGTAATAAGATCTGTATGAGAAAATGAAATGGGGCATATAAAAATAAGTTGTGTTTATGTTAAACAACTGTAGGCTTGGTTTCACTGTCATAGAGACTGTAATGACTTGTAAAATGCTTCGAGAAGGTTTTGCACTGTTTAGATTCATTTGTATTATAAAATGAATGTCAGTCACTTGCTTTTACTAAAATTCCCACCAGAATGTTATGGGAGACAATCTGGGATGTGGGTTTCCTCGTGAATAGTGTCCTCGAGTCGTTTTAAAAGCTTCAACACTCAGAATACATGCAGAGTAGCTGAAAGCAGCCATTTTGAACTTTGACCCTGATTTCACACTGACACATCGCAGATCCAAGAAGTAAACTGTTTCAGGAAGTAGAACTGCTGTAAATGCGACTTTGTGATGAAAACAAACTTTATGACACCTAAATGTGAGTTTTTCTTTATAATAACTTACTTATTTAAGATGTAATTTATAAAATATAAAAGTTAAAATGATTTTAAATGACTTAATATGACATAGTAAACTAATGAGATATTTTAGAAGGCATAGAAGGTAAAACACATGTACACTTGTTTTTGAAAGCTTATATGACTGCAGCACTTTAATGTATATAAATGCTTATGATTTAAACATATGTAATGTTATAAATCATTTGCCTTGACTAACAGACAAGTACATGTATCATTATGATTATATTTTAGAAGAAATTGTCATGTGACATATTTTAAAGCTGCAGTTCAGATATATAAAAAAGAGATGGCTTTCATCACAATGATTTATGTATAACTAGGAATCAACATTGCTGTGTAGTATGTTCTTTTAACTTATGCATGAGAATAAATATTTATTTAATTGAAAATAATAAATATGAGAAGGAAGCTTTTGGTGCAAGTAACTTAAAGTTTTAAGAGCTTTTAACTGTATTACTATGGCAGAAAGTGGGAATACCCTATTATAAGTGATGTCTGAACCATAATAGCCTAAGATAATATATGTTATTGAATTCAAATGAACATAAACAAATAATAAGAACTTATTCTTACAAACTTTTATTAAACTACTATATAGATATTCCCCCTTTTTTTTTCCTCTCTCTCTCTCTCTTCTTTGCTCCCTTTATCAAGATTGTTAGAATGCTATTTTGATTATGAGTGTATTATACAGAATAGATGTACATAGCAATATTAGTTGTTTCTAAATGTTTTATATGTTTATATGAAGCTGTTATAAAAATTGTTTAGCTTTGTTATAATAGATAATCAAGTTAAATGAGGTTAACTTTAGTTAATAATAGTTAGTATTGAATTAATTTGGTGGCAGCTGAAGTACTGCTGCTTAGGATAGGGGGATAACTTGAGTGGTATTTGTTACTCGAAGTTGGAGTTTTCAACTCCAGGCTGGGTGCACTGTTTAATCCAAACATTATTTTCACCTGATTATTGTTGTATGTATATAGTTTTGACATCCACATCACATTTTATAAACTCA
This sequence comes from Protopterus annectens, assembly GCF_019279795.1. NCBI lineage: Eukaryota > Metazoa > Chordata > Ceratodontiformes > Protopteridae > Protopterus > Protopterus annectens. The sequence continues at coordinate 204,469,642 of NC_056733.1, forward strand.
TTGTCACTACAAATAAAAGTAAAACTTACACAAAATTCCATAAGATTTTCATTAAATACAGCTATAATTAATGGAACACCTAAAGGAGGAGACATAATAATACTTATTTTGTTAATTATTATTCTGATTATATGTTTTATATGTTCATAGAAGTTAAATGGTATCTCTAAAAGGAATTTCTTTAAACATTAATGGATTGAATAACCCATGTAAAAGGGCAAGTTTAATGAGATATATTAATTTGCACAGAGCCAACTTAATATTCCTTCAAGAAACACATCTCCTGAAAAAGGATATAGATAAATTAGCCACTAATAAATATACAGTCTTGGTTAGCTCAGAACACACACAGAAAAAAAGAGGAGTGGCTATCTTATGGAACAAAAATATGCCCATACCTAAAACTATTAAGTCTTATAAAGATGATAAAGGAATGTTTTGTATGGTTACAATACAGATTAATGGGAAAGTATATACATTAATCAATGTATATTGGATACCAGGAATTGGCACTAATACAGTGAAACACCATCTCAATAAGATTATATCATTTTCTATAGGAGATATTATTTTAGCAGGTGACTTTAATTGTATCCTACATGAAAAGATACTACTACTACAGGAAAGAGGAAAATTACATCTAATGCAAAACATTTAAAGGATTTTATTAATTTATATCATTTGAATGATATTAATAATCAGATAGATTCTAAATCATTACCATACACTTTTTTCTAACAGATATAAAACTTATTCAAGAATAGATAGAGTCTTTATTTCTAACCAAATGGTAACAGACTTAATTAATTCCAAAATCATTTCATGTCCTATATCAGATCATAATTCAATTGTCTTTGAATTCATGGTAAAGAGTACTTATAATGTCCAGATCAAAAGAATACCAGCATACTTAACTCAACTAAAGGACTATAAAGATTATATACTTACAGAGGTGCAACATTTCTTAGACTTAAACACTACACCTGATGTCTCCATTGTTTACATTTGGGATGCTTTACAATCATATTTGTATGGACAAAGTATCAGATGGTATAATAATAAAAGGAAATCCTGGGACAAAGAATTACTAGATATTCAAAGCAAATTAGACTCATATAAACATAATAATAAAGAAAATATTATGGACAAAAAGTCATTGAGGAAATAAATAAATTAAATGAGAAATACAAAGAAATTTTAACTCATAAAGTCAAAATAACATTAGAGAAATATAAGTTTTGTCTTACTCAATAAGTCCCAAATACTTACATAGACTTAAAAATAAAACAAAAGGCTGAATAAACAAAATCATATCAAAGAAATTTTCTCTCCAGGAAAAAGAAGAATGTTTCTAGTTTACCAGAAATATTAGATGAATTTAGAAATCACTTTCATAAAATGAATCACAATAACATTAACATGGATTCTAAAGATAAAATAAAGAAATTTATAACTACAAACATGAAAAAAAACTTAATAAACAACAGACTAAATTAATAGATAAAGATATTTCATATACAGAGGTTATTACACAAATAAACAAACTTAAATCAAACAAAGCACCAGGTAATGATGGTATTATACCAGAGATTTATAAAATTCTTCCTAAAAGTACTTACTCATTAATACATAGGGTTTTTATTTCAGCTCAAAATGAGTTAACAACTCCCCCATCCTGGCAATACACATTTATTTCACCAATTTTAAAACCCAATAAAGACCCAACCAGATGCACTTCATCTAGACCTATTTCATTACTTAATGTTGACTATAAAATGTTTATGAGTATTTTTGCTGACAGATTAAAGACAATCATTCCAGGTATAATAGATATAGATCAGACAGGCGTTATTATAAATAGAAATACTTTTGACAATATAAGAAGAACTTTAACGTTAATTGATTATGCAAACAGGAAAAAGAAAGACTTAACACTTATTAGTCTTGATATAAGTTCAGCATTTGACTCAGTAAGTTGGGACTAATTGTTTATCTTATTGAAGTGTACAAATTTCTCTGATGCATTTGTGAATCTAATTGAACATCTATATAAAGAAGCATTGGCTTACATTAAGATAGGAACATATGTCATACAAAAAATACCCATATTAAAAGGTACAAAACAAGGGTGTCCACTCTCTCCACTATTATTTACTTTAATAATGGAGCCTTGGACTAATTTGATTAGAAACAGCACTGATATAGTAGGATTTGATATAGATGAAAATACAATATCTAAAATTCAACTTTTTGCAGATGATGTTCTAATTACATCAGCAGGAACTAACTCTTCTATGCAGTCATTATTTGATAAAATGACAGATTTTAAAAATATCTCTGGTTTGATATTTAATGAAGAAAAAACTAAAATATTACCTATATACACACGAAAAAATGTCCTCACTAATGATTTTCACAAATATATACCCAACTCAGGTCAGATAACTTACTTAGGTATAATATTAACTAAAGATATTAAATCTATTATACATAATAATTATAGTAACTGTCTTCATAATATACAAAATCTTTTCAATAGTTGGAACAATATGTTTTTTACCATGGAAGAGAGACTCACAATTTTTAAAATGATAATATACCCTAAGATATTATATTTAATACAATCAATAATACTCCCACCTACAAAAATAATTATTAAGAAATTGAATTCACTAATGTTAAATTTCTTATGGGCACCTAATAGACCTAGGATTGCATTAAAGAAACATACTAATAGCTGGTCTCAAGGGGGCATTTCATTCCCAGACTTTAATTTATATACTATCTCTTCTATTATAAAAGTTATTACTTTGTTAATAGATCAGTCATATGTTGCAAAATGGAAGGATTATTGGGAACTAATTAGCATTCACTTCATGAAAATCTCCTTAATACATAAAAATACTTTTGTAAATAACCCCATGTTATGGTTATTGAAGGAATTTTGTACTTCATCTATTACACCAAAATATCTAGCTAGTTACCCATTAAATATTATTATTAGATATCGTGATTTTATATTTATGCATCCTAAGTATAAGGAATGGAATTTTATCCTATTCCCTATAATGTATACACAATGTATTCTCTTATCAACCACCTCTGAAAGAATTCTTTTAGTCACAGAGAATGATTTAAAGTATTGGTATCAGTTGCTGTCTGACAACAAAGTAAAAAATTTAGACTTCTTAAAGCAATAATTTGATTTGAGAGAAACATGTTGGTTAGAAATTCAGACTTTTAGACAACATCTTATTAATAAACTTGATTTAATGTATTTAACAGTTAAAGAATCTGTCCCAATTCTGATTGATTACTTGATATTAAATTTACAACATAGAGTTTCTGATAAAGGTAAGCTCTCACACATACATAAAATTATTAGAGAAGAAACTCATTACAGTTCAGATACTTATTGGAATTATTTTATTTCTATTAATGGTGAATCACCAAAACAACAAGATAAACAATATATATTGGAATCTTCTTATAAAACTACTTCTTCCATTAATTGGAGACTTTTTACTTGGAATTTTTTACATAGATCTTTCTATACACCTTTAATGATGAATAAAATAAATAATAAGGACAACTTATGTAAGAGATGTAATGTAGAAATAAATGCTGATTGGGCACATATGTTTTATGACTGTATAAAATTGAAGGAATATTGGATGTTAATCAATGATTTTTTGCAGGCTCTTTTCACAGATAATTTCATTGTCTCTAAATCACTTATATTATTTAACACTCCTGCTCCTAAAAGTGTTAAAAAAGTTAAACTTCCCCTGTTATGGTCTATTCTAGCAGTGGCTAGGAAAATAATAACCAGAAACTGGATTTCAGATACTCCTCCTTCATTTAATAAATTTAAAAATGTTATGACAGAAGTGTGTCATATGGAATTAATGACAATAAAGTCAAGAACTACTAGAAAAACGTTGTACTATACTATATGGGATACTTTACAAAACCTGTTAAAAAAATCTTAGTTTCATTAGTAAGACATTACAGTTTAATCAATTGATTTGATTTGTAGTGGATGTCTCTGTAAATATTTTGGTTGTTTTATTAAATGTTATAACTATTTACATTTTAATTGCTTGTATAAGATTGTTATGAAATTTATTTTGTATGTTAAAAACAATAAACTTGTTTTAAAAAAAAATAAATGTCTGCATGACAAAATTGTACCAAAAGGGTTGAGAATAAACAAATTTCCTAACAATATTAATGGCATTACTGATACTGAGTTTTTTAAAAATATTTGTGACATTTTCAACAATTGTGGACTGGCTATATTAAGGGTGTTAATTAAACACAACGAAAAAAGAATGGAAATGGACAAAAAGGACATTGACAAATTGTATAAAGAAATCAATGATGATTTATTGTTTTCTGTACAAGAATACAAAAATATTTATTTTAGATCTTTGCAAGATGTGGATTATGTTATTACATGCAGTTACAACAGGAAGTTATCTAAATTTGATAGGGACATCAATGAGTATAGATTTGGTCTGGCATACAGTTGTGATAAGAAATTTACTAATAGAGCCTATAGGGGTCATGAAAAACAGAACTATGATTCAGATTCACAGTTTCAGGATAACTATAGGAATAACAATAGGAATTTTAACAGAGAACACGAGGAGAACTTGTATGAACATGAATACAATTTATGTGATGATGGTTTTAATTGTAATGAGGGGACCCCTTTAGGGGGGGAGGGACCGAGGAGGTCCGAAAGGCTGAGAAATCGGTTACAACAACCATCGTATGCCCAAGTTACAGGGGCCAACAGTTACAACCACCACAGAAGAACAACTTACAGATAGAACAGTTTAGTTCAGGTGAATTTGGGGATGTAACATCTACATACAAACCTGTATCTATGTATGTACATAATGATTTTTTTATTTTCAATTGTACAGATTTGAAAATAGATGATGTGCATTTCAAGTTATTCACCAAAGGGTTCACTTTTGTACCTGTTACTAAGCCTAGTATAGACAGTATCCTGTTGGACATAAGACTTTTTACTAGGAAGCTCAACTTGTTGCAGATGTTTGGCAAGGACAAGTCACACCATAAGAGTAATAATTTAAGTAGATATAGTGTTTACAATCCTCCTCTTCATCAAGATATTCAGAATTTTGAAAATATACTTAATAATAGAATCAGAAGGGAATTTAAACAGAATGTGAACACGAATGTTAGTAATCTAATGGACGAAGAGAATAAACTCTTATATGAGCTTAGTGAAAATAGAAATATCCGGGTTATGAAAAGGTGGCGGTGTTGTCCTTATGGATAGTTGGGACTATGAGAATAGAATGTTTGAGATATTAAATAATGATAAGTGTTATAGTTCAGTTTCTAAAAATGAAATTAATATTTCATATCACAAAATAGACTATGTTATAGAGGACAATTTATTTCAAGGGCTCATAGACATTGAGTTATGGAAGTTTTTGAAAGTTAGTAAACCAGTCATCCCCACTATTTTCAGCATACCAAAGACCCATAAAAATATTCAAAACCCCCCAATGAGACCAATTGTCTCATCACAAGGTTCAAAAACCCAGCCTTTGGCTATATATATAGACACTAAACTTAAGAAGTACTACATGAATTATCCACATATTTTGGTGGATTCCTGGGACTTCCTACAGAAAATCAGCAAGGACCCTTATAGTGAGGATATGAAATTTATTACTATTGATGTTAAAAATTTATTTTTGGTCATACCACATAACATTGGAATGGAATGGTTTGAGAATATGTTAATAGAAATGAATTTATTAACACCTAATGAATTTAAACTAGTCTTAGAGTGTATGGAGTTGGTACTCAAAAACAATTTTATATTTTTCCAAGGTGACTATTATCACCAAAAAGAGGGAGTGGCTATGGGGGCAGCATGTGCCCCTACTTATGCCAATATAGGAATGTTACATTGGGAAAGACAATATGTTTTTGATACCGAATTTTTTACTTACATCAAAAGTTACTATCGGTTTCTTGACGATATATTTATTCTGTGGGAAGGCCCTGATGAAGCCATAGATAAATTTATTTCTTTTATTAACCAAAGTACTAACTTTTTAAGTTTTACTCATCATATAGACTCACACGAAATCAATTACCTTGATGTCATGTTACGTAAGGACTACCAGTTTAACATGTACAAATCGATTATTTATAGAAAAGAACATTTTTCTAATACATATTTACATTTTAATAGTGACCACCCAGATTATCTCAAGCACAATATAATCAAGGGGCAGATGATTAGAGTGGCCCGTATGACTTCAGATAGGGATGAATTTCTTATGGAAATAGACAAAGTACAAAACATGTTTCACCAAAGAGATTATCCAGTGGAAATTACACAGCCTATAAAAGAAACAATAATTAAAGGATGGGGTGATAAATATATACCTCTATTAAACTATATGAATGATAAAACTACTGAAAGAACTGAAAAAGTACTGCAGAATAATAAGAATGGGTTACCCTATCTGATTCTCACATATTATCAGAACATCGGGTGGTTACAAAAATGTATTAATGAGACATGGGATTTATTCAAAACAGTGTCTATGAGAACTACAATTTTCCAAAACAAATTGACTTATAGTTATAGGAGAGGTTATAATATAAAAAATATTTTGGAAAAAAAGAAATGTATAAACCAAGGAGAAATAGTTCTAAATAAAATAGGTACTTTTAGATGTGGTAGATGCCCCCAGTGTCCATTTATGGTTGGGGAAAAAAACAGTAACATTACCTAGTTTGAATATTACATTGAAGTCTAAGAAATATAGTAGTTGTTATACTAAGGGGTTGGTTTACCTAGTATATTGTAAATCTTGTTGGAGGTTCTATATTGGCAAAACAGAACGCCATCTGAGAAAAAGGATAATATAAAATAATATATAAAAAATATTTTGGAAAAAAAGAAATGTATAAACCAAGGAGAAATAGTTCTAAATAAAATAGGTACTTTTAGATGTGGTAGATGCCCCCAGTGTCCATTTATAGTGGGGAAAAACAGTAACATTACCTAGTTTGAATATTACATTGAAGTCTAAGAAATATAGTAGTTGTTATACTAAGGGGTTGGTTTACCTAGTATATTGTAAATCTTGTTGGGGGTTCTATATTGGCAAAATGGAACGCCATCTGAGAAAAAGGATTTATGAGCACATGAGAGATATAAATCGTAAGAACAAAAATAACGCTTTATATAGACATTCTTTAACATGTGATGAGGCCAATTTTAAATTTTGGGTGGTCGAGGTGGTGGACCAGTTAGATAGAGGGGGTGACTGGGAAACTAAATTGGCATACAGGGAGATGATATGGCAGCTCAGGCTAGATGCCTGTAGTGGCAAGGGCCTGAATGACCATATATCCATTGTGCCAGCCCTCAAACTATTATCTAATGACCCTAAAAAACATACACAATAATAACATATAACATCTGAAAAATCAATACATCATAATAGTTTAGTTGTACAATTAATTGTCATAAACTTATAGTTATTTATTTATATATATTTATATATTTATATATTTACATATTTATATTACATTGTTAAGTAAATATACATACAAATGTTTATAAAGACAAATGTATTTGCAATTTAGATATGCAGTTTTTTACATGTATTTATATTTGATACAAGTAAGAAAGTTTTTTTAAATGACTACATATCGATTCAGTAATTATTTTTTAAAAAACATGTATAATATATATTTTTGATGGATACATACATACATATACAATTTTATATAGGGTGTGAATGTTAAATGATACACATTTTTTAAATGTTTCATAGTTTTTTCAACAACAAGCAGAGTTGAATATTTTTGCTCAATTTATGAAGGATAGCCAGTTCACTCTGTTTCAGTACATTGTTCAATCATCTAATTATTTAATTATTTTATTGTTTTGTTGATTGGTTAAATTAATGTATATAAGGTATTTAGTGTGTGGTGATATTTGATTCTGATGAGGTCTCCAGCTTCTGGAGATGAAAGCGCTAAATCCATTTGTCAATAAAGACAGTTTGTGATACCTCTGGAGTATCTTTTAGAGTTTCTGGATGTGATGTTGGTGTTGGTGTAAACGTTTCATTACTAGGAAGACAGCCTTTATTGTAACTCGGACTACCGTGGATTTTTATTGTTTTTACTTGTTTACAATACTAGCCTAGCCAAACAAAATTATCTACAGCTTAGAAATCAGGCCAAGAGACAAACTAAACTAGATAGACAAAATTACTTCCTCACTGTCCAAAACAAACATTCAAACAATGCCCAAAAGTTTTGGCATACCATTAACTCTCTTCTAAAACCAGGCAAAACTACCACTCCCACTCCTAACTCCACCAATGATAATAAGGACATTGCCTCCCAATTTAATCACCATTTCACAGAATCTATTTAACACTATCCTCCCAACTATCCAAAAACAACCCTACGTATAACCCAACCAAATGCCCTGACAACATCCCATCCTTTACTCTCTCACCCATTCCCACCTCAACAATTAAAAAACACCTCCTAAAACTGAAACCTACCATCCTTGCCGCTGACAATCTGTCAGCCAACTTCCTAACAAATAGCTGCTGAATCCTTATCCTACCCTATTTCTATTCTTATGAATCGCTCCATGCAAGAAGAATATATCCCACAGCTATGGAAGGTATCATATATTATTCCACTACATAAAGGTGGAAACTCTTACGAATACTCAAATTATCGCCCCATTGCCATCCTATCCCCCTTATCTAAAATACTAGAGAAATGTATGCATTCTGAAGTAACACAATTCCTAAACTCAAATAATCCCCTCTCTCCCAACATGGCTTTCGACAACACCATAGCACAACAACTGCTCTGCTTTCTTTCAGCAATCTGGTCAACCAACATAGAAATAATAATAACTTTGTATTGACAATATTTCTAGACCTCTCCAAAGCATTTGACATGGTTTCACATTCCTTACTACTAGACACCCTGGCCTCTCTATCCTTTGCCCCTTCCGCTATAGCCTGGCTTAAAAGGTGTCTGTCAAAAAGGCAACAATCTATCCAATGGCAAGGTGTACTATTCCCCTTACTCCCAATTACCATAGGTGTACCACAAGGCTCAATATTAGGCCCACTTCTTTTCTCCATATTTACCAATAATCTCCATACCACCATACAGCATGCTTCACTTATACAGTACACTGACGATTCGACTCTTATCTGTTCAGCTCCATCAATTTCCACCCTACAACAACTCACCCAGGAATCCTTTAGCTCTGAGGAAAATTGGATCACTCAGATCCAACTTATCCTAAACCCTAACAAAACCAAATTACTACTTTTCACCCCAACAAAACCATGTCCACCCCTCTATCATTCACTATCTCCTCCAAAAATGGCACTATTATCACTCCCTCTGACCATAACAGACTCCTAGGCATTGAAATTGATAAAGAAATCTACACTTTGATGTCTACATTTCACAAACTATCAAAAAAGTCCATAAAAAATGAGAACACTATATAGGCACAGGAAATCCCTCTCTAAACAACCACGGATTACCCTAGCCCAAGCTCACCTCTTGTCTACCCTAATGTATGCTGCTCCAATTCTTACCCAGCTTAGAAAATTTGACCTTGCCCAACTTGAATTGTGTTATAATAAAATCGCCAAGTTTGCAAACAACTCCACTTTTAGAACCCACCATTGCCAGGCTGTAAAGGAACAGCAATGGCTGGAAATTCCCTAGCTACTAACCTATCACCAGTTAGTCATTGCCTACAATGTGGTAACACATCCTGAAAAAAAAAACAGCACTAGGCCAACTTCTCACCCACTATAATACAAATCATCCTCGCCAATCTTCTGACAAACCCCTCCTCTGTATCTCTAGGGCTAACAATACTGCAGGAAAAGCATTGTTCTCCCACTCCATAGCTAGAACCTGGAATAATCTCCCTCCTCCTCTGATTTCTGCCCAGGGACGCCGGGAGTCATACGCACTGTACTGATTTTAGTACAACATGTTTAGAAGGGGGGGTAGCTTTTTAACTAAAAAAAAAAAAAGTGTTGGCCATTTAAGGATGCTTGCTGGGTGGTAGCTTTTTAACTAAAAAAAAGCGTTGGCTCTTTTAGGATGCTTGATGGGTGTTGTGGTGAAGGCAAATGGGAGCTGACGTCATGTTCAGCTGGCTGCGAGCAGGAAATTAGCTTGAATGGAGCAATCATTAACAGATAGGAGTGCGAGCAGGAAACGGATCAGGAAAGTATGGAGCAATCAGGTAAGGAGAGTATGTGTGAAACAGATCAGGAAATTATAGATGGGGGTGTGTGTGTGTAAATGCCCCCACATAACACGACAGGTGTTTAGTCTCAAACCCTGTACTTTTGCTTCAGGGTAAGAAGAGCCTAAAGTCCCTAACCACCACCATTTCTGACCTTTGTTCAGATTTTTATTTCTAACAGTTGTGAGCTATAGTGAGAACTGAAGCTGTATTCCCCAGTTGTGGTGAGAAGTGAGAAATGAAGTTGTATTCCCCCATTATTATTTTTGTTGTTTGTCCAGGTTTTTGTGCTAAGGTGTGAAGTGAGAACTGAATTTATTGCCTTTGTTTGTCCAGGTTTTTTGTGCTAGGAGGTTGAGAGCTATCTAATAGCCATTAAGTTTCAGTCTTCCTATTTTTCAAACTGCTGATTTAGCATAGCGGTATGTTGCACTGACTGTAGTGCATATGGTTCTGGGTTCAAGGCATACATGGTGGTAACACAGCATATTATTCTAGCAACTTTCCAAAATTATACAAGCAATGTTTAAAATGTGTCCCTGTTTTTTGGGCTTTTGCCCCCCCCCCAATAAATGTTGGCTTTTTCCAGATTTCTTGTGCTGCAAAGTTCAGAGATACAGCTGAATGTTGAGTACATTTTACAAGGAGCTGAGAGCTGCAGGGGAACTAAAGTTTAATGCTGCTTATGCTGAGTCTGCTTATATTGTTAATAGCACAACAGGTAATGTACTTGCTTTTGATGCAGAAAGCTGTGGGTTCTTCTCCCACAGGAGGTCGTTGCATTGCTGATACTGTACTGTGCTGTAAAGGGGGGGGGGGTGGATGCTGTAGTCCTTTTTGGCGAAGATATCTAGTAGTAACTATGAACCTGTTATCAGTTTGCCATCCATTCCCTATTGCAATATTACTAGCGTGTCACTTTTTTAATGCAACATAGGCAATTTATTCCTCAAGGGCAACAGGCACTTTATTTGTAGATGAAACAATGAAATATACATTTGTTTGCTAGCAGCAAACTCTTCATTAGTTACAGATTTCTTTAATGTGGAATTGTGTAGATGGCTTTTACTAGTTCAGAGATTGCACATATTTACTGATGCTTTTACTAGTTCAGAGATTGTGCATATTTACTGATACTGGTGGACTGTAGAAGTTTGAGTAGACTTTTATGATGGAAATGTTCTGAATTGGGCTGTTTTGTCATTATTAGTGCATGCATTTTGTTTCATTGTTTACTGGAAAAATGTTCAAAACAATCAAGTTAAAATGCTGTCTAACAACTATACTGTATTGCACAAGGACTATAATTTAATACAATCAGGAAGGTGTATCAAAGAGCACGTGTATGTTCCATGTGCAAGGGGCCTATGATTTGAAAACAGCACAAAGTTAATCTTTATCTGCCACTGGCAAAATGTATTTTCTTTGAATGTGGGTTTCAATGCTGTTTCAATGAATGTGAGTTTCAAGGGCAGAGAAGTTTTAATGCTAAGTCTAGTTTCATTGTGAGACTGCATTGCTTTGTTTAGCAGATATTTATTGGTGTTCTTGCTGTAAAATGCAAAATAAAACTTTTCTGGCAAATCATTTAGGAATGAAATTACTAAATAATGACAGACATTAAGTTCAGACGTCATAACCTTCAGAAAAATGCATGCTAAAGCAAGACCTGTTATTCTATCAACTGTTTATACAAGATCAATTTTTAGTACTGTTTGTATGTTCCCTCAATATATTTGCCTTGTCCAGATTTCCTGCATTAAGAGGTTGAGAGGTACCTGCAAATAAATCTCTTTATAGAATTAGGAATAGCCAAACCTCTCAACTGTTCCCAATTTTGGCTCAAAATGTTGCTCCCCCCTAATAATCCCTCCGCAAAATAGCAATTTTGGAAGAAAACGTGGAGGCTTTACAATTATAAATAACTAATGATCAGAGTTATACATTACTTTTATTTCAGAAATGCATGTAGATTCTCTAATTTTGTCAGCTGCTCAAGTTAACAGTGCTCATATTAAAATGGTGTCCCTTCTTTGACAGGTTCCCAGCTGTACTGTCTGGCAATTTTATATTTGCATCACATTTTTGGTCCGTTTTTCATAAAATTGTGATTTTCTGGAAAATTAGTGGCAAATCATTAAAGACTGAAGTTAGAAAATAATGGCAGATATTTGAGTTTCAGATTTCATACCTTTCAGAAAATTCGCACTAATGCAAAACCTACTACTATTCTATTATCTTTCTAAATTTATAAGGGTAATATTTAAAAAAAAAAGTCTTTATTTTTGGGTCTTTGCCTCAGTTTTATTTATGGGTTTGTTGGTCTAAGAGGTTGAGAGGTAGTGTGTGTGTGTGTGTGTGTGTGTGTGTGTGTGTGTGTGTGTGTGTGTGTGTGGAAGGTAGCATACCTCTCAACTGTCCGAATTTTGCAGAATGTCCAGATTTTTGCCCCATATTTTTTGTCTGTTCCTCATACATTTTGTGATTTTCTAGAAAATCATTGAAGGCTGAAGTTGCTAAATAATGACACATTTGAGTTTCAGACTTCATGTCCTTTAGAAAAATTCATACTAGCACAAATCCTGTTATTCTAGCAACTTTCTAAGTTCACGAGAGCATTATTTAATATCTGTCTCTGTTTATTTTAGACTTTGTCCATATTTCTTGCACTAAGAGGTAGGTGGGGTGTGTGTGTGAATGAAACACCCTAGTTAGGGGTAGCAGGTGGTTAGTAATTTACTCAAGCTCAAAACCTGTACTTTAGTTACAGAAAACAAAAGCATGAATCCTCTACCCCAACTACCATGCTACATTTTTCAAAGAACTGACTTTCAGGTTCATTTTCAATTCAAGGAACCGAGTTTGAGTGAATCTATATTATATTACTGAAGAGGCATTACAGCGAATGCCTCTTCATCTATACTAAAAAGAGCGAACCGTGAATTACGAGAATGGCCGTAGCTTGGCTGGGGAGGGGGGTAGCAGTTTGAGAGCTGTGAGTACAAATTTGAAAATTCTAGCTACACCCTTCTCTACCTCTTCTCACTTTAAAAACTCACTTAGCTCACACAGTAAGTGGTTATGCCCATGTATTACACAAGTCCTCCAATTATTCCACTTACATACCTCACTTCCTAATACACCTACTGTAATATATACTACAGTCTAGGTCTTCTCTTACTGCTGATTGAAATTGCATACTTATTGTGTTATTAACCATCTGTAACTATTTTTTCCTGTATATATAGGTCTTGTTATTTCTTACGGCTGTATACTGTATTTTAACGTATTGTTTGAAATTTTACTGTATACTGTATTTTAACATATTGTGTAAAATTATACTTACTGTGGAGCATTTCTCCCTGGGCCTCCACTGAAAATGGACCCATGTACAGACGGACCATCCTGATAAACAAATGTAAAATAAAATTAAAAAAATTGTAAATGAAAATATTTGTACAACAAGGTAATGTACAGACCTAATATTTACAGCATTTATTTCACTTCTGGCTCCCAGAAGAATTTAAATCTAGATGTTGCTGTCAGAGCCAGATCCAGCACAAGGCAATCTAGGCAGTCACCTAGGGCCCACTGTCTGGGAGGAAGATTACTGGATGAGGGGGGGGGGGGGCTGCCACACACAGCAGTTAGTTATTAACAAAAAAAAATAAAACAAACTTTTTTTTTCCTTAAGACGTTCATTCTTCCTTAAGAGAATGAATGCCCTTTGTGTTGATGTACACACCACCTGCTGTTCTTCTTTTCCACCTCTGTGTGCACGGAATTTAAACATAAGGAATGTCTGCTACCTTTGTATAACTGAATGAACCTGGAGATTAAGGTATGACGAGAGAGAGAGAGAGAGTGTGTGTGTGTGTGTGTGTGTGTGTGTGTGTGTGTGTGTGTGTGTGTGTGTGTGTGTGTGTGTGTGTGTGTGTGTGTGTGTGTGTGTGTGTGTGTATGTAATGGCCTAGTTAGGGATCGCCAGTTAGTTAATATGCTTAGGCTCAAGCCCTGTAAATTAGTTACAGGAGCCAAGAGCCTGAATCCTCTACACCAACTACAAAAGCACTCAAAGTGCATTTTCAAAAGACTGAGTTTCAGTGTATTTCTAAGGAACTGTGAGCTTCAGTGTACTTTCAAGGAATTGTGAGCCTCAGGGGAAGAGAAGTTTGTTGCTGCTCATGCTGTGTTTTCACTGTGCAACTGCTTATGCTATAAAATTTGAAATCTGTGTTAGTAGTATACTTGCTTTTGATGCAGAGGCCTGTGGGCTCTACTCCAGCACCATTGATTACTCATACTGTGTTGTACTTTAAGGGAGGTGGTGCTGAAGTTCTGAGTGTATCCCCTTTGGATGACATGCCAAGTAACTATGAACCTGTTGTCGGTTTGCCATATATTCCTTATTGCAATATTACCAGCTTACCATTTTTTTTGTTTTATTTAACCTGGGCAATTTATTCTTCAAGGGCAGTAGGCACTGAATTTTTAGATGAAACACTGAATATAAAGTTGTTTGCTAGCAGCATCCTATTCATTAGTTACAGATCTCTTTAATGTGGATTTATTCAGATGACTTATACTTCTGTAGAGATTGTGCAAATTGACTGATATTGAATGTCTTTTTATGGTTGAAATGTTCCAAAATGGGCAGTTTTGTCATTATGGCTTTGTACATTTTGTTTCATTACTTACTGGAAAAATGTTCAAAACTACAAATTTAGAACACAGTTTAACAAGTGGTGCTGTATTATATAAGGAGTATAATTTAATATACTCAGGGAAGTGGATCAAAGAACACACGCATGTCTGCATGGTCCTAAAATGTGTGCAAGGGGCCTATGGTTTGAAAATAGCCCAGACATAAACTATCTGCCACTGGCCAGATGCATTTTCTTTGAATGTGGGTTTCAATGCTGTTTCAAGGGTAGAGAAGTTTACTGTTAATCTTAGATCTGTTTTCATTGTAAGACTGTATTGTTTTGTTTAGAAAATGTCTATCAGTGTTTGTGTTATAAAATCTGAAATAAAAGTGTAAATTAAATCCTAATATCTGTAATCACTGCAGAAGTAAAAAAAAAAATAGAATGCACACTGACAAGTTTGAACATTGTTTATGGTAACTGTGGAGAAATAGCCAAGTAATAGGACACTGTAATGGCTGCGGGGATGGGGATGGGTGGGGGGTTGTTGTGTATCTAGGGGGGCCCTGAACCATTACCCTGCCTAGGGCTCCATTTGACCAAGATCTGGCTCTGTATGCCTCCATAAATGGGGACATCCTAAATCAGGCCTGACAAAGGAATATTCCACCAAAATAGGGACAGCTGATACATCTGGATATGCCCGCACTGAATTCCTCCTACACTTATTAGGCTTAACTTTAGCCACAAAGTTTGTCCCAGAGGTATGGAAAACAGCTGTTGTGATATCCCTTCACAAAGTGGGCTCTATCACAGACACCCTGGAAATATAGACCCATCCACCTAACTACATAACTTGCAAGACCATTAAATGTTTTATCTCTAACTTTATAAACAATGGCATTCAAAGCCTCATATAGTTGGACTCACAACAGTTTGCTTTTGTCAAGGGTAGCTTGTGTCCAATTAATTTAGTATATATTTTTTTCAAAATGCTCATACAGGTTCATAGGTAAGGACTAGGCTAGCTGCTCTTGTGGCCATTTTAAGCCTATCCAGTTTTACTTTTGGTGCTTGAATTAATCTATCCAATTTGGTGTTAGATTAACCTTACCTATCAATAATTATATATTACCTCTATTGAAAATAACTGGGATCATACCATAAATAATTTGAGAGGATCCATGAGTGGGATAAAGCATATAGGAGCTGCTTCTATCCATTAGTAGAACAGGGAGCAGTCCTGCAGAAAACTTTCTATTACCCAGCCACAGATCCAAGCTGCACTTGAAAATGGACAGGGATAAGCTTTGGTTTATGTAGATGGGGAGTTTGTTCCAGAGCAGTGATATCTTCTATGAGACATACCTCTCCCTACAAACCATCCTATTCATGTTGCAGAAGAGGTTTATATACCTGAACTGAGTATTTTGGATGCCATTTGACTTGCTAATATGCAGTATTGGGTCAGAAGATGTTTTGTATGCCAGACACAGGTCACCATTTAGTAGTCTGTAGGATACAGAGTGTAGTGACAGGGCTTTGAGGCAGTCCATGCAGGGCATATTGTGTAGACCTCATATCTTTTTAGTAAGGTATCTCTGTAGGCATTCCAGTTGTTGCTTGTATCTAGAGAGATTTCCAAAGGGGGCATTATACTCAATGAGAGGCCTAATGAAGGCTGAGTAAAGGGGGTCAATGACATCTCTAGATCTAGTTGTAATCCCTTAGTTTGTAAGCTGTGCAATATTGAAGGACTTTTTTATGACGCTGGACACATGTTGGTCGAAAGTTAATTCACCATCCATATAAGTTCCCAAATTCCAAACAACTGGGTCAATTCTCAGGGTTGTACTGTCAATGTGGTAGATCCTTAGAGTAGATGACTTCCCAAAGGATAAAGTAATGTATTTTTTGGCATTTAGCTTCAGTCCATGATTATGGCACAAGCTATTTACTTGGGACAGACATTCGTGTAGGAAGGCTAAGTCATTTGGGAATTCAGTGACTGCTGCTAGGTTGCAGTCATCTGCAAACTTAGTCAGCCAGAGCCCTTTGGTACTGTCATTTACATCAGAGAAGTAAATGCCAAATAGGAAAGGTCGCAGCACAGAACCTTGGGGGACTCCACTGGTGACTGGTCTCTTTGTGGAGGTCAGTTCCTCTATTTTGATTTCCTACATCCTATCTGTGAACCAGATGGCAATCCAGCAGGTGATTTAGGGGTTTATTCACAGTTTATTTAGCTTTTCTAATATACCTCAGTGAAGGATTGTGTCAAAAGGTTTGACTAGGATGAGCTATGTGGTGTGTACCCTTTTTACCTTCATCTATTGCTTTGATGACCTTTTCAAAAAAGCCCACCAGGCTAAGTAAGCATGACCTGCCTTTGATTAATTTAAACCAAAACAGATCCAGTGTTTGGAGGTTCCTTATGTCCTTATTCAATGGCTTTGCATGTGAGGCTGGTCAGACTTATGGGTCAGTAATTGCCTAGGTCTGTGGAAAGTTCTCCCTTATGCAGGGAATGACTGTAGCTGTTCTCCATGCACTTGATACAAAACCTGTATGGAGGATAAAAGCTGAACAGTGTTGTTATAAGGGTAAATAAATTGTGTTTCATACTATTTAAGATGCATCCAGGGATATTGTCAACATCCATCAATGCAGTATGTTTAGCCTTTAATAGAGATTTCAGGACTTGGTCTTGCATGGTAGGTGGAGGTAAGTCGATTTCAGGTATATCTTGTGGGATAGATGGAGGGAAGAGAGGGGTAAAGTTTGAGCTGAATTTATTGGCCAGTAAGTTAGCAATATGTTCATCCTTAGTGCAGGTATCATCATTCACAATCATCTCAGTGCATTACTGTGCTGTGGTTCTGAGATGATAAACATAACTAACAAAGGCCTTTTGATTGTCTTTGGCTTGGGTGGCTATTTTAGCCTCAAGCTTGGTTTTGGTGGATGGTATTAAGCACCTGAGGTGTTTGTTTATTTCAGTGATGTAGACTCTATCATACTGGGAACTACTCTTCTTCTTCTTACTTTTGGTCAAAACTGTCTTCATTTTATTGTAAAGCTTGTTGATATTATGGCTCCACTATGGGGATTTGTTACTGAGGTTTGCCATGTGCTTGTTCCTACAGGGTGCAGCTGCATTTGTGCAGCCAATTAAATGCTAGTACAGTGTGGTATATTTTCACATATTCAGTGAAGTTATCTGAATCTAGTGAGGATTTGAAGCTTGCCAATGTATCGCTTAGGAGTAGGTAGTTTGTCTTTGAGAAATTTCTAAACCAACCTTGGGTTAAAGGGGTCTCTGGTTCCAATTTTATTTTGAAGAAGATGGTTTTATGGTCAAATCTAATAAGTGATCAAGATACACAAAGGATGTTGTAAGCTGCCCCCATATTAGTAAGGAGAAGATCCAATATGCTGTTCCCTCTTAGTGGGTACTTTGACTAATTTCCAGGGTATTTCTAATGACAAAGTTAAGGAATCTCTGTGCTTGTGCACTAGTGGTGGTGTAGGTTTCCCAGTCTATAGTTTAATAGCTTAGATCCAAGTGAAAGCACTCCAAAATCACAAATAAATCCAGAAAAGAGTGCAGTGAGCCAAAACAGGAAACCCAAAAATTAATTTCCACTGGATTTATTGACAACAAGACTATAAGACATTAACGCTTTTGAAAAACATTGCGAATACGCGTTTTCGTCCTCAATACTCGGACTTCATCAGATACATCAAAATTAATGCCATTCATCCCTTATATATCCAAATTAAAATCAATTAACCAATAAAATATTGACAAAACATTTAAATGGGCAAACCAACATACTCTCTGGGCTCATAAATATTCATGAATCAAAATTTAATATATTTCCTTACTACTAAGTACTTATCAATTTAATGAATTTATTTAAAAAAAATATGAATATGGAAATAAAAAATATAAAAAACATACATATGTTATCATCCATTTATAAATAAATACATAAAAACATCAAATAAATATAAATACGCATGAATAAAAACTGCATATATAATCTCATAGTGGCTGGCTCTCTCTAGTGTAGAAATTCTTAATTACCATTAAATTCTGCTAGCTCTTAGTTTTAATAATGGTAATATTGTTAAAAAATCATTAAGACCTGTTTTTTTCCCCGCATCCAGGGTAACTTGCCACCATAATTCTTTACTTTCTAAAATTTCCTCCCAGGGACCCCCTCTGATATCCTGCCTAATTTGTTCCAATACAAAAAAATGAAAATTATATCCTACACAAACTCTGGAATGTGTGTAAAGTGCATTAGTGTCTTTTGCTTTGGACATAGCGTAGGTATGCTCGTATATTCTTTTTCTTAATGTTTTTTCCGTTTTACCTACGTAAAATGATTGACATTTTTGACATATCACAAGGTATACCACTCCTTTAGCTCTTAGTTTTAATAATGGTAATATTGTTAAAAAAATCATTAAGACCTGGTTGGGTTTCCTGTTTTGGCACTCTGCACTTTTTTCTGGATTAATAGCTTAGAGCACTTTGGGAAATGGAATTGAGTTTAATACAGAGTGATTCCAGTTCCTGTGTATGGAGGTTGTGGCTTTCTATGGTACTGGACCTTTCTTATAGTTATTCGGTTTCTGTCTTATATAAGTGGTACATTTTGGATTATTTTCTGCTTAAACTCTGAGCTTTGGCCAGCTAAGACCTACATGCAATCAACTGGACGTATAAGTGAATTTAAGTAAATCTTTATCTGCACTTTTTTCAAATAATACAGCATTTAAATTGATTTATTTGTGTTGCATTGAATACTATCTAGCTGGAAGTTGTGGCTCTGTTTTTTCAGTTAATGCTTGTTAGAATTCCTGAATAGCCAATGATGAGTGGGGTAGTTCACTTCATTGTCATTAGGTTTCTGCCTTATATAAGTGGCACATTTTGGATTATTTTCTGCTTAAACATTGAGCTTTGCCCAGCTAAGACCTACATGCAATCAACTGGACGTATAAGTGAATTTAAGTAAATCTTTATCTGCACTTTCAAATAATACAGCATATAATTGATTTATTTGTGTTGCACTGAATACTATCTAGCGGGAAGTTGTGGCTCTGTTTTTTCACTTAATGCTTGTTAGAATTCCTGAATAGCCAGTGATAAGTGGGGTAGTTCACTTCATTGTTATTCGGTTTCTGCCTTATATAAGTGGTACATTTTGGATTATTTTCTGCTTAAACTCTGAGCTTTGGCCAGCTAAGACCTACATGCAATCAACTGGACGTATAAGTGAATTTAAGTAAATCTTTATCTGCACTTTTTTCAAATAATACAGCATTTAAATTGATTTATTTGTGTTGCATTGAATACTATCAAGCTGGAAGTTGTGGCTCTGTTTTTTCAGTTAATGCTTGTTAGAATTCCTGAATAGCCAATGATGAGTGGGGGTAGTTCACTTCATTGTCATTAGGTTTCTGCCTTATATAAGTGGCACATTTTGGATTATTTTCTGCTTAAACATTGAGCTTTGCCCAGCTAAGACCTACATGCAATCAACTGGACGTATAAGTGAATTTAAGTAAATCTTTATCTGCACTTTCAAATAATACAGCATTTAAATTAATTTATTTGTGTTGCATTGAATACTATCTAGCTGGAAGTTGTGGATCTGTTTTTTCAGTTAATGCTTGTTAGAATTCCTGAATAGCCAGTGATAAGTGGGGGTAGTTCACTTCATTGTTATTTGGTTTCTGCCTTATATAAGTGGTACATTTTGGATTATTTTCTGCTTAAACTCTGAGCTTTGGCCAGCTAAGACCTACATGCAATCAACTGGAAGTATAAGTGAATTTAAGTAAATCTTTATATGCACTTTTCTCAAATAAGACAGCTTTTAAATTGATTTATTTGTGTTGCATTGAATACTATCTTGGTGGCTTTGAAACTGCCCACCCCTCTTGTAAATTTACATTTGGATACTCCTCCTGGGCCCATCTCATTTGCTCACTCAAAAAAAAAGAAAAAAAATTGCACTTTTTTTCATCTGCTTTTACTGTATTTGTGTTTCTTCCTACTTTATTACTTTATTTTACTTTTGCGTCATCTTAAAAGTACTCAATTGTATTTATTACTGCTTGATGTAACTATCATTCTAAGCCTTTTGGTTTAAGCACTTGGGCTTCAGACCAGTTGTTTTACATTAAGAAGGTTTGTGGTCTGCACTGTTGTGGCAGGACAGGTAGCTTACATCCTTCTAAGATGGGAACTGCTGATTGAAGGCTCAGTGTCTGTTATTCTAAAAGTGTATTAGTTCTGGTTTAAGCAGTGGGCTTCAGGCCAGTTATTTTACATTAAGAAGGTTCATGGTCTGCACTCTTGTGGGAGGAGTGGCTGGACTCTGCCCTTCTGAGCTGGGAATTTCTGGTTAAAGGCTTATAGTGCCTGCATATTTGAACTGTTTCTTACTGAAATTGGTGCGCCTTGTTTGCTGTAGCATAAAATAGATCCAGGCCTGCTGAATCTAGCTTTGTTTGTATAACTCAAGCACTAATCTAAGCCTTCTTTTTTGGAGAAGGTTCCCCTGCACTCCAGTGGCAGGAGTGTGCAGCTAGAACTTGTCTGATTGAAGACTACAGGAACAGGGCTCAGTTTTGAGATTTTTTTTACTGGTTAATTGGGTAATTTGTTTAAAAGCCTTTTCTGATTGCTTGTAGTCATCTAAAGCTGTTTTAAGTGTAGTTTTTACTGTTTGTAGTCATTTAAAGCTGTTTTAAATGTATTTTTTTTACTGTTTTTGCCTTATCTTTTCAAATTTTTTTTCCTTGTTTCTCACACCTTTCCAAGCTAGGTATAGTCCAGTTTAGTGCTGAATTCAGGGCTGTGTTACAATTTTCTGAGTTGCCCATACCTTACTTGGATAGAGGGATGTTTCTCTGTTCACCTGTGAGAGAGGGAGCTTTGAGCAGCCATCTGTCCCTGGAGGAGTGGCTCCAGCCCAGAAGTTAATAGTTTATAAGCCATTTTGGGCTAATTTCTATCTCTTTCATTTCCCTGCTGTAAAAAACGCATTTGCATGGTTTTGCATGTCTGGGCAGAGCTGGTTAGCTAGGGATAAATTTATCCCGGCTTCACCAAGTCTCCTCTTCAGTTTTTCCCTTGAAAGTAGTCTAACTCTCAACCTAAGCACTTAAAAAACATCCTACAGTCCAGCACTTGCTCAGACCTAATAGCAAGCACTAATATACCCCGACACTTGATTGCCCAGCAGGGCAAGGCTCAATATTCACCCCTCACCAACCAAGAGACTAAGCAGCTCACCCTACTATTCAAGCATGACCAAAGGGCAATTTCAGGTATACTCTCCAGTCTAGCTGGTGAACCTGGGTATCCTGAGGCAATGTTACAACTGCCACATGTACACAGACAACCATCTCCTCCTACCACAAAACATTAACATATGCGAGAGATGCAATTATAAAGCTAAATTGGAGGCTAAGCTCTCTCCACCCAAGACTGGAACAGGCAGTCATGAGGAGAAGATTAACACTTGCACCACACCTCCAGCCTCACACAGACATACTAAACCAGCAATGGCAAACAATACACATAAATACACAAAATCATACTCGGAGGCTCTAAATAAAAACCTGCAAAAGCATCACAGACCTCCAAAGCAGACACCCAAAAAACCTGCACCTCCTGTCATAAACCAGACAACACATAAAACACAAAATCAGTGTGCCGCACAATCACAGCACTTAAGGCGAAATAACATAACTAACACACTAGTAATAGGTGACTCTATAGTGAGGCACACTGACGTGCCACTCACTAGGCTGGACAAGAAGAAGGTTACTGTTAGCTCCCTGGCGGGAGCCGGAATCCGCCACTTAACACAAGCACTCAGGTCATTCTAAAACAAGTGCAAATATGACTCTGTCATTGTTCATGTTGGAGTTAATGGCCTGAGACGTACCTCCCTGGACTGCATGAAAAGAGACATGGAAGAGCTCTCTGATCATGTAGCCCAGGCAGGTATGACCCTGACCCTGAGTAGCATCCTGGCCTCACCAAGAATGATACCGCAGTATAAAGAAAAAATGATCAATTTCAACAATTGTCTAAGCTTCTGGTGTCATTCAAAGGGCATCCAGTGTCTGTCAGCCTGGGATGACATGCTCGACAAGCCTCATTGCTTCTCAAGAGATGGCTTGCACCTGTCACCCCTAGGCTTTTGAATACTGGCCAAGGCTCTTGCTGCCCTATAGGGCCTTTTTTAGGCAATGCTCAAAAGTCAAACCCACCTCCGTAAACAGCACAAATAAAAAAATGAGGGCTATGCTACTCAATGCCAGGAGTTTAAATCTCAAAATACACGTGCTCTAAGCACTCCTCAGTATGGAGAACGTCGACATCTGTGCAGTAACTGAAACCTGGTTCAAGGCTCCACAGAGCACCCCAGCACTACCGGGCTACAACATATACCACACAATTTAGCCACAGAACATGGACCGAAACACAAAAGAAGGGGGTGTATCTATATTCATCAAGGATACCTACACCTCCAGGTTAGTGATGCAGCATGATACCTCAGAGATCATCCATGTGCAACTAACATCAGGCAAATATGCAATGCAAATTGTGGCCTGCTACAGATCACCCACCATGACCCAGGACCACCACTCCACCTTTCTGGAGACACTGGAAAACATGAAGGCCCTACCGAACACCCTGATATTGGGTGATTTCAATTACCCTACTGTTAACTGGGAAAACTACTCAAGTACAAACTCCCAGGTCCAGTGCTTCCTGGAATTTATCAACTCAAATGCCCTGGATAAGCTGGTAAACTCCCCTACCAGAGATGAAAACATATTGGACCTGGTCATCACCAACATGGGCGACAAGTGTTCAACACCGGAGGTCAACCCGTCACTGTTTAGATCAGACCATAAACTAATCACTCTGGATGTCCACACCACACCACCACCTCCAACCAAGGAAACCACAGTGAAAAACTTTTCTATAGCAAACTTCACCTTACTTAAGACAGAGGTGGTAAGTTTCACAGCCCCCACGCTAAAGGATAAAAGTGTCCAAGATGCAGGAACCTTTACAAATGCACTCTATGAGTACCTACAAGGATGCATGGATCATGCCATCCCTAGCAAAACCAATACTCACTCCCTTAAGAGAAGGAAACCAGTCTGGTGGACCCCTTCCATAAATAGGCTATACAATAGAAGGAAGAAACTAGTTCAGAAAAAAGCAAATTCCAAGAAGGAAAGACATCCCTGATCAGTACTGGTAAGAAACTAAGGTCCCTCATAAAATCCTCCAAGGCTACCTTTGAAAGAAAAATAGCCAAGGATTCGAAAGATAACCACAAAGCCTTCCTTAGCTATGTCAAGAATCTAAGTGCTCTGAGCTAGTGCAAAATAGCACAAAAATATACTGAACCCACTGATATTGCCAACATCCTGGCAGATAGATTCAGTGCAAACTTCACCCCACTCTCACCCCCAAAAGGGCCCACAACAATACCAGAAAAGTGTAGCGTCCCAGAAATCACAGACGCACAGGTGAAAACAGCCCTTTCAAAAGCCAAAAGCACAATGTCAGTGGGGCCAGATGGTGTCCCAGGCTGCATCTTGCACGAACTACTGAATGAACTAACCCCCCACCTAAACACACTGTTCAACCTCAGCCTCTCCACATGCTACATGTCCATAGAATGGCACACAGCAACGGTTATTCCACCCCACAAAGGAGGGGCCACAACTGATCCTGGTAACTATCGCCCCATAAGCCTGACTAGCCTGGTCTGCAAGGCTATGGAGTGCATCATCATGGAACTCATTAACAAAGACATTGGGAACCTCCAAACACTTGACCTGACCCAATTCGACTTTGTTAAGGGCAGATCATGCCTACTAAACCTGGTTGACTTCTTTGAGACTGTCACCAAGGCCATAGATGAGGGGTAGGTAGTTCACACAGCCTACCTTGACCTCACCAAGGCTTTTGACACCATTCCCACTCAGGAATTATAGAAAATCTCACCAGCCTGAACATAAACCCCTACGTCATGAGATAGGTTGCCAACTGGCTTACAGAGAGAACTCACACGGTAGGAAAAGCAGGCTCCAGGTCCATCTCTAAACCAGTCACAAGTGGTGTCCCACAAGGCTCAGTTCTGGGACCCCTACTGTTCAGCATATACTTCTCAGAAGTACAGGCAAACACAGGAGGACTATGGCTAACCAAGTTCGCTGATGACTGCAAACTGGGAGCCATAATTGACTCTCTGGCTGACACGGACATTCTCCAAAAGGGCCTTACTGAGACGGACAACTGGTGTCAAAGTCATGGTCTCAAGCTAAATGCCAAAAAATGCATAGTCATCCCATTTGGGAAAAACAAAACACCTATGAATTACCACATAGGTGGCAGCCCCTTTAATACAGAAGAGGTAATAAGAGATCTGGAGACCCAGGTAGATAGTAATCTCTCTTTGACAATCATATTGCCAAAGTAGTTAGGAAATCCTTCTATGTAACCCATCTAATTACTAAAGGGTTCACATTTAGAAATAAAGAGGTTATAGTGCCCTCTACTCGTCACTTATCAGATCCATCATAGAGTACAATGCCCCATTTGGGATGTACCTCACAAGACATTTCCAACAGCTGGAAAGACCACAAAAGTACCTCACCAAGAGGATTACTGTCCTCAAACATGTGTCCTATGCAGCCCGACTGGAAAAACTCCAGCTGTACTCAATTGCATATCGCTTACTCAGAGGTGATCTCTGCCTGACTTACAAAGCCATGTCCAACTCAGAATTGATGGACATGCTCCACCTAAAGAAATCCAAGTCACTGCGAGAAACTCGCTCTAGTGAGCTAAACCTCGCCACAGCAATAAATAGAACATGCTGGAGGGATAGATTCCTGTCACAGAGACTCCCCATGCTTTGGAACAAAATTCCTAACTACATTAGGCAGAGCCCCTCACTAACACCCTTCAAGAGAAACCTTGACGAGTGGATGGGTAACAGAAAATACACCCCTGGGATCACTTCATTGTCTCTTCTTGACAGAGGCTCAGTTAATTAATCAATGGGGTGGTGAAAGCTGACACACTCTGGCTAGGCTTATAAATGCCCTTGGGCAGATAGCCTAGTACCTACCTATGAACCTCAGATGATCTAGTGCATCATGTTGCTTTAGCAAACTTGCTATGAGTTTGTTATAAATGAAGACCAAGACACCTCCACCTTTTTTCACCTCCTGCACAGTAGATGGTCTAAATGTGTGGAAACCATTACAATTCTGTACAGCCATAGTACTCTCTACCATTTTAAACAATGTCTCAGTCACTACACAGACATCTGCATCCTCCAGGGTGAAGAGGGTTTGTTGGGAGTAGAGTTTCTTTATTAGGTCCCTAGCACTGATCAGTAACACCTTCATATTTTACTTTGCTTGCTTTGTTATGTTGGTAGGTTTATCAGGTTGGCATTGCCTAAAATAAGGTGATATGGGGTGAGCATTGCCTTTACCAATAATTGAAACCTAGAGAGGACAGATGTATGCCATCACTGGCAAAGAAGTGTGGCCTGTTGATCATATCCTCCCAGCTGACAAATATTGGACCCCTCTGAATGACGCAAAAAACGTAATCAATTATTGAAGTCAAATTATTTTTGCTCATATTGTGGCATCATCCTTGGAGAAAGCAGAATAGTGCTCATACCTGACTGGGACACAGAGTCTGAAAGCTCCATCGTGTTTCTGTTCATATAGTTCAGGGAGATACACTCAAGTCACTGACACTCAAATGTACTATGACAGAGTTATACCAGTACTTGTTGTTCAAGGACGTTAGTGTGTGTGTGTGTGTGTGTGTGTGTGTGTGTGTGTGTGTGTGTGTGTGTGTGTGTGTGTGTGTGTGTGTCTGACGGATCCTGGCCCCAGACAAGCAACTAACTGTCGCCCTTTTCTTGCTCAGTCTAGTATAAGAGGTGCATCTGTATGTCTTACAATGGTGTCACCTATAAGTAGAATGTTTAGTTGGGTAGATGCATGCCTTACAGGCTCAGCATTCATGGCTTTCAGACTCCTTGTGCTATCTGAGGAGGTAGGCTTAACTTGCTGAATCCTTAATAATTCTCTCAAATTATTAAACCTCTCATATGAAAAAACAACCTTCTCAGGGAACAAATTACCTACTAATTCATCCGTACAAATAATAGGCCAGAGATCATTAATCATCTTTCTGAGTTCCCCAGAAAAAGTGGAAAATTTGCTAACAAAAAACAGGGGTTCAGCTTTCATTTCATACAAGTCATTGTTCTTATTGACTTTCCTAAATTGAATTAACTTTCCATTTGATCTCCTGACTCCCCTTTTGTTTTCCAATTTTCCTAGGGCCTCATTTATACATTCCATGCTTTAACCCCGCTTTAATAACCTATCCTTGAGCTAATACAAACTCTCTCTCTAGAATCATTACATCAGAAGTATTAGTTTGTATTCTTTTGAATTCCCCATATGGTAGTGATCTGATCAAATGATCAGGATGAGCACTACTTGCTTCAAGAAAACTGTCCGCTGCAGTCTCTTTATGAAAAGGTTTGTACTGCAACAAGCCCTTACCATCAATGTAAAATTCAACATCCAAGAATTGCATACATTTCCTATTCACTCTATAGGTAAATTGTAAGCCAAATGCATTACAGCCTAACAAATCCAGAAACTGATCAAATTCACCATCTCCACTACATACAAAAATCAAATCATCAATAAATCTTTTAAACATAACAACATTATTTTTTTAAAAAATCAGTTACATAAATAAACATATTTTCAAAATGTGACATAAGCATGACTGCATACGAAGGGGCAAAGGCAGCCCCCATTGCAATTCCTTCCAACTGTAAATAAAAATTTTCTTCAAAAACAAAATAATTATGCATCAAAGCAAATTCTAAAAGTTGACAGATGTATGTAGATTTGGGTCCTTTTCCCAACATTTTCATTATTGCTTCCAGACCCATTCTAATATTGATATTGGTGTACAATGAATTTACATCCACACAGGCGAAATAAAGGTTAGGGTTCCATTGAATTTTCTTGACTTCTTCCAACACGAGATGTATTTTTAATATAAGATTGTATTCTTGGGAGGTATGATTTTAACTGGGAGTCCAAACAAATCCCAACATTCTGTAAAAAAGAACCCACCCCCGAGACAATATGTCTACCAGGGGGTTTTGTCAGACACTTATGAATTTTTGGAATAACAAAAAACCTAGCATCTTTGGGAAATTTTATATACAAATTTCTGACATCTCCACCAGCAAAACACCCCAGTCTTTCTCCCCTTTCCAATTGTTCCAATAAAGAACTATTGAATTCTTTTACTGGGTTAGCACTCAATTGTTGATACACCCTACTGTCTGATAATAAATCCAAAGCCATGTTACTGTAATACTTTCTATTCAAAATCACCCAATTCCCTCCCTTATCTGCCTGTGTGAATGCAAATTGATCAGTCACAGCTCAAAGTTGTTTCAATGCTAACCATTGTGCTTTGTCCAAATTCCATGATTTTGACCCAGACAAATATCTATTGTATGCAAATTCCACCTGTTTACATAATGTACATTCAAAAACATTAATAACATGAGTACTTCTTGGGGGCATGAAAGAACTAACATGTGGCACTTTGGGTATATTAACTTATTATCCCCAGTTGAGAAACCTTCATTTGTTTCACATTCATCCTTTGAATCTCCACTTTCCATATCTCAAAAGACAAAGGGGTTTTCATGCACAGAAATATCCAACAAAGAATTATCCACATTCTCAATGTCTAATACACACATATCCCTTTCTAAACAAACATTTTGTTTTTTAGCACCAGAAAATACCCTCAGATTCAACTACCTACAAAATGCTTTGATCTGATTTACTATATTCACCAATGAAGGGAAAAATGTAGGCACATACTTCATGCCTTTAATCAAAACACTTTCCATTGCTTCGGTCAAAACCAAATCTGATAGATTTACAATTTCCAAGTTTTTATTTTTTACTTGATTTACATTTTCTACCCTTACATTAGAATCAAACAAAGCAGCAAAATGCTTGGGCATAGTGCCAACAGATTGGCTAAAGTTATAGTTCATCTTCCACTGCAAGGCATTAGTACCCTGGTACTCTGGGAGATCAAAGTCTGTTGAATGCTTAAAACATACCTTTGACTGTCTCACTCGACAGTTTAGTTCTTTTTCCCCTTTCCCTGGAACCTTCTTCCTTTACTCTTCCCTTAATTCTGGTCTTCTGTTGAGTCACTGTCCACCATAGATAAAACCTCTTCTGAAGCCCTTCTTACATCCTCAAAGGATACACTTTTCCTCCCATTGGAAACTAACTCTACAGATGACGTAGACATCTCACGAGACGAAGGCCCTGAATGTGATCTTCCTCTTTTGAAACCTCCAGGCTTGAAATGTCCCCTTGGCTGCTTACGTTGCCATGAAAAGATAATTCCACTGCTGTAGTCCGTGATATCACATGCTAGTTTCTGTTTTTTCCTAGCAACCAACTCCGTTTCTATTTTGGCAGCACCTACCTTAATATCAAGCAATTTATTTGAAAAGCTTGATTTGGAGGTGTCATTGATTTAAGTCTCTTGCAATTCCATTATGTTGTTCCGTATTTTAATATGAGCACGAGCGTTCCTCTTAATAAGAATTTTTAACCAGTTTATGGTGCATGCAAGAGAAACGGATTTCCATTCCTCCAAGAGGTCTATTTCATCCTCTGAAAATTCGTATGCTGAAAATCTTTAAATTCTTAATCCCCTAGGTGTAATATTCATGTCCACATATTTTTGTAAAAGTTTTATGTCATAATACAATGACACCTCCTTTTTTAACAAATTTTTCCAGCTGCTCATACCTCTCATCCATTCGGTGGTCCCTCCCCAGAGACCAAGGATCATTTTCCAACAATTTATTGTCTCTCTCCTTCCACATCTCTGTACATTTAAACTTGTTCATATCAACTTGTGTTCTGAAAACACCTGGAACAGCAGAGGCTCCCTCCAAAGACATAATTCAAATACAAAAACTACTGAATTCTCCTCAAAAGAAACACATAGAGCACTGCTGTCGCTGCCAAGCTTTCTTTATTAACACATTCTGGTACCTCGGCCCCTCCGGCCTTCAATGGAATGAATTCATACAAATCAGGCAGCATTTTATACTCCATCACCATACTTAATTCCACCAATAAATTTATTAACTAATTAAAACACATTAATTAAGCTTTGTTTAAACATACTTCATTGTGAAACAGAGATATACTCCCCCAAAACTCACTAACACTTTACAATGAACAAAAATGCAAAAGTGAACTATAAACCATATCAAAATATCTTATAGTGCATAACTATGGTCTTATTTGTCAGCTGTGATACTGAAAACATTATTTATCTGGCCAGGTGCTTATGTTGTGCGTCTTTCTATGTAGGAAAGATTAATTGTAGATTTAAAGACAGGAGTTTTAAACACTTGTCAGACATTAGGTTGAAGTGAGCACATAATGCATTACTCCAACACATAAATGAATTTGAAGGACATCATTTTTCTTTTATGGCACTGCAAGTGATTAAACTTAACCCAAGAGGGGGGAGATATTAAAAGCTATACTGAGTTTTGTGAGGTTCGATGGATAGTGAAAATGGGAGCAGATAGACATCCATGATTGAATGGACTGGTGCCTTTAAATCCTGTTCTGGGTAGGTGCAGACCTAACACCTAATTTATTTGCTCTAATTGTTTCCGAATGCTGATAGGTTATATGTATGTATTTAACTAGGTTTGGTGAAATGTCTTTTATGTCTGAAGAAGGGTCTTCCCGAAAGCATTAACATAGTTGTAATAAAAGTCTTCATTTTTATTTTAGCCTGGTGGTCTACGTGGTTTGTTTTTACGTATCTGTTTTTTGCTGCAGTAGACCTTTGGTTCCTGGCAGTTTGTATTTGAATTCTTGCAGTGTCTCAAGATATCCATCTCAGTCAGGTTGGCTACAGAAGTTGTAGGGAAGTGTTGATCCATGGTTTCAACAGGAATGACACAGGGGGCAGGGGTGACTATAATTGCTTTGAGTCTGGTTTAGGATATTGTTATGGTGGACTTACTAACAAAGGCATGTGAAAATGCTAAATTAATAGGTCATGTGTGTACTGCAGTTCAAGGTGTGTTTACTTCTGCTTGGCACAAGTTATTCGAGCCTCAGACCTGCATTTCTAAGATTGACTAGATTTTGCAGGTTTATTACAGGAAAAAAGCTCTTGATAGACAACCCACAACAGAACAAGTACAATGATAGTGGTGCATTGAGCACAAGTAAATACAGCTTCCCCCCCTTTTGATGAAAAGTTTGTAACAGTATAGGTGTTTTCCAACTTTCTCAGAATCGTGAATGAAAGACACTGGGTTGGCATAGATCTGTGTTGTTTATAGCAGACTTGCTAGAGAGGGATTGAGTCAAATAAAGCCAATAGTGAAGCTCTTTGACTTCAGAACCTGTAATAATTTTCATTTTTCTTAGTCCTGTGACTCTGACCTTCAAGTCAATTACCTCAGTTAGGTTAGAATTTCAGAGATTTCAGCTTTTACAGTGGGGCAGGGAAAACTAATTAGTGTGCAAACAGTATGGAGTATCATGGAGAGCAGTACTTAATGTATCAGTGGGGGCTGGGGCAGACACAAGAATGGGAAAAACAGTAGCAATGTAACAAACAGAAAGGCACTGGAATGCAACATTAAGCCGGCAAATAGGAATCAGAATATTTGACTCTAGCAGTAAAACTGGAATGTAAACAACTGTAGAAGAATAGAAGAACAAATCCTGCAGCAAAAATTATAATACTTCCACTATTGCAATCTAAACTACAGTCTAAGGCACCAGACTAGGCAGAGATTTAGAAGTTGCACTGTTTATGGAAAAGTGCCGTAATAAATGACTAAATGAGGTTCAAATCCTGCAGTAGTTCACAGTTCTTCTACAATTGTGAAGGAAACTACAAGACTAAACTCCCAGACCAAGTTCAAAATACAAACAGATAGCTTTTACAAGTAATTGTACTTATGGAGATAGAAGTGCAATATAATGTATAAAAATATTTAGATCTTGCAATATTTCACTATTCTCCGACAACTGCATTTGAAGCTACACGACTAAGGACCCAGAGCAAGTTAGAAAAGCAAACAGGCAGTTTTTTTGCTGAAACATGGAAAATGCAGAAAAATACAAAAAAACAGTAATCACCATACAGGTGGTAAGTGTGAATGGAATATTTACTCAGAATTGAAATAAAAGCTTTGTTTAAATCCATCCCTTTTGATGAAAAACTAATTTCTCACACTTCAGGGCTTTCCACAATTATCAGTTTAGAATAAAAATAACAGAGGCAATGGATAGGGATCATTCAGTCTGTACAGAATATCTGGCTCTGACCAAAGCCTTTAACAGTATACATCACATTGGCATTGCAAGTAAGCTGAAAGTCATCAAGGCAGACTCTTGCGTGGTTAGATGGACTGCAAATTACACAAAGGATAGAAACCACATTAATTAAGGTGTCAGGTGCCACTTCAGAAAATAAAAAAAACTAGTGGAGAACATAAAGACGTAATGCTAGTATATCCATTAATTTGCTGTGCCTCTGTCCAGCAGTGATACAAGATGATTTTTGAGGTGGAGCATGTCCATTAATTCGGTTGGACATGGCCGCTTGTGTCAGTCAGGGCTCAATCACCTCGCAGGCGCAAGTACTGAATAGATATAGAGCTTTTTCTTCAGTCGGCATCGATCGTGATATGCTGTTTTTGAGCCTTTATCCTTTTGGTGAGGAACTTTTGGGGTCTGCTGCAGGTGTACTGAACCTGTCTGCCAGTTATGTTGGCAAATGTCTGTGTTCAGTGTTTTTTTTTATTTTTTTGACCAAATTAGCAGCTCAGTTTCAGATTAATTTATGGTCTGATCTCACCAATGAGGGATAGTACTTCGTGTGGGAGCATTTTGTCCCCATGTTTGTGATGATCAGGTCTAGTATATTTTTTTTTCTTGTGGAATGTATAACTACTGTTTGTTAGCATTTTGAGTTTATGATGAACTCAAACCTTTAGCTAGGTGTTGGGGCTTGGGCTTGGTAATGTTCCCATGCGTTTCTGGGTAGTAGTTGAAGTCACCCAATATGATGGTGTTTGGAGAGACATCTCTCCAGTGTCTTCAGAAAGGCTGTGTGGTTTGTTCTCCATACTGAGGAGGGCTTCGAGGGCGTGCATCTTGAGGTTTAGACTTCTGGCATTGACCCTTCATTTTTGCCCTATACTTTTCTGGCCTCCATATGGTTAAACTCAGGCCCATGGGTAAACAAATTTGCTGATTACTATAACCAGGGTGTTATCTTTTACTTCTCCTACAGATCTAAAATTACTTCAGCAAGAATTAAGACTTAGAAATTAACAGTGTACACAAAATAGAATTAAACTAAATATAAAAAGTGCAGTATTTTCATGTTTAGTAAACATTACTCATCTATTTATAGCATGGCCAGTATCGGATTCCAAACATCATGGTAGTCTGGGTCCTTGGCACCTTGGCCAACAACTCTATCTCCTTTGACCACCAGGTAGCAAAGTAGTTAGGAAATCCCTCTATCTAACCCAACTAATTTCTAAAGGCATGTCCTTCAAGTCAAAAGAAATTATCATCCCTCTGTATACACCCCTAATTAGACTAATTATACAATACAATGCCTCTTTCTTCAGCTACTTGGTCAGACATATCATGCAGTTGGAAAGATCCCAAAAGGTCTTGATTAAAAAGATTATTAGTTTAAAAAATATTGCTACCAAGTCAGTCCAGAAATCTTAGCCCTATATCCCATTTCTTACAGGCTTCTCTGAGGATATCTGTGCCTTACATTCCATGCCATCAAAGATTTTGTTCTCTTGTATCTCCATAACACAAACAGCACCACAAACACTAAGGAAATAAACCACTACCAACTCATAAATAAAACACATTGTATGGCCAGGTTTGTTACCGAATGGTTATTCTATTTTGGAACAAATTGCCTTTACATGTTAAATAGGGTGGCACCCTCACATCTTTCAGGAACAGCCTAGATGACTGCATGGGTATCCACAAATGTATCCTTTACGTGACATATTTTGCTGTCCTGGAAATGGATGGTACATTTTTAGGGTGAGTATAAGCAAGGTGCTAAAGGTCTCATGCCTTGTAAATGTTATGATCCTATGAGCCCACTCCTGTGATCCCAGAAATACCTTTTGAACAGCTTTGGTAATAAAAAAAAATATATATATATATATATATATATATATACACACACACACACACACACACACACACACACACACACACACACACACACACACACACACACACACACACACACACACACACACTACACAGACACACATATTTTTGTTTTTTATGCATTGTACTTCGTTTACAGTAATGTAAGGAGCTATATTTTATGTCTCGATTGTTTAGTAATGATAGTAATGAGGTTATGTGTATTAAAACAAACATTTGTTTCAGATAGATTTGTGTCTCTTCTCTTATAACTAAAATGACAGTACAGGAACTCAGACATTTTATTTACTGTAATGACAAGTGATTCAGTGTTACAACATAAGATTGTGACATTGGGTAGGGAGTGATCTACACAGCCATATAAAATCAAATTTTTGTTAAAAAAATGTTCATACAAATTTACATACTACAAAGAATGCAGAATAGAAACTAACTTGAATCTACTGCATTTTTCAAAGTTTTTTTTCTTGGTGCTTTGTACTTTCATACCTGCCAACTATCAGCTCCTGTTCTATTGGACTTGAGCCTATTTGTTCCTCCACCACTAGGGCGTTCCCCAGCATGAGGGTAAGAGCCTACAAGAGGGAACCATTATTCAGGTAGCTGTTAAAAGTGGTTATGTGGGTAACCATTTGAAATGTCTGGATCCTCTAGGGTGAGTCCTAAACTGCATAGACTGAATGGCCGAAAAATGGACTTAATTATACTAAGTCTGAGATGGCCACATTTTGGGAAATTCCCTTTTGTCCAAAGAATGTGATCTCAGAGTTGGTATAATAGTTCAGGGGGTGTGGGGGCTTGCTCCTCACATTGGGAGGTGCAGGGGGCCTTGATCCCTGCAAAAAAGACATTTAATGGGGAAGAGCGATCTTCAAGATTCGTTCTCCCAGGTTTTTGGTCTTTTTTTTGGCTTGTCATCACTTGGCATTTTCATTGCCAACATTTAAATAACATGCCCATCCAGGAAGAGAAACAGAAGGAGATAAGGATGTAAGAAAAAAATCCCTCAGCCATCAATAGGTCATCAGAAAAAATAAAAAAAGGGGCAGGAGGGAGGGACTGAATACTGCAACAGTGACTAGTAGGACTTCTGTTATTATAGTAAGATCTTACACTGCTGTACTATGTACTTCCTTATCATTGTTGCAGTATTCATTACACATGAAATTACAAAAGCTGCTGGAATGTATTGGAGGAGGAAAGCAGAGAACAGCCCTAAACAGTCAAGAAAGAAAGCCCTAGCAAATCCTCCCCTTGCCTTGGAAATGACATCCAACTTATAATGCTTGGCAAAAGTATGTACATAAGACCAAGTAACAGCTTCCAAGATAGATCTAGTATCCAGACCCTTGAAAAAAGCACCACAAGAAACAACTGGCCTGCTAAAATGAGCATGAACAGAAGAGGAAAGCTACTTGCCATGAAAAGAATAACTAAAGAAAGGACCTTAAAGATCCAGGAGGAGATGTTGTTTTAGCCACTGCCAAACCCAATTCCTTGGCATGAAAGGAAACAAAACGTTGCTCAGATTTTCTGATGCATTTTGTCTTATACAAGTAATATCTAAGCTGTCTATGTAGATCCAATGTGTGTAGTACTTTATCAGTAGCAGACTGTGGAGAAGGAAAAAAAGGGGGAAGATGATTAGATTGATTTAAGGACAAATCATTAATCACCTGAGCAATAAAAGAAGGATTAATATGAAGAGACAACCATCATAAGGGTTTAGAGTTCAGAAACTCTCTTGGCAGAATTGAGAGCTACTAACAATAAAACCTTCCAAATACAATGTTGCAGGGAAGAAGAAAAGGTAGTCTAAAAGGGGGACTGAGTCAATTTTTCAAGAACAACATTAAGGTTCCAAGAAGGAGGAATAGATTTTCTTGGGACTCTAATAAGAAGGATACCATTTAGGAATTGTTTGATTTCAAAACTAGAAGCCAAAGGTGGACTTAAAGCCAGACAAGAAGAATGGTTGACAAATGAACTTTAATAGAATAATGTGCCAAACCAGTATTGAGCAATAGTCACAAATAAGAAAGGACCCCTACACAAAAAGGGTCCTGGTCATGCTTGAGACACCAAATAGAAAATCTCTTCCATTTAGCCACGTATGATTTTCTAGTAGTGGGTTTTCTGGCTTCCTGCAAAACCTGGAGCACATCCTCGAAAAATTGATGCCTGAAAAGAATCAAACCTTATCACCTAAAGTGTCAGCTGAAGTGTGGACAAGTGAAGGTGAATGACAGACCCCTTGTCTTGTGTGAGAAGATCCATCCTGTGAAATAACTTATGGTGACTGCCCCTGGCCAGGTGAAAGAGAGTAGGAACCAGTGCTATCTAGGCCAAAAGGGAGTCACCAGAAAGATTGTGTGTGTGTGTGTCCCACATGACCATGTGCAAGACCCTGGGAAGCAGAGGAAGAAGATAGCCATACAGGAACATCCCCTTCCAAGAGAAAGGCATGGTATCCACTAACCAAGCCAGTGGACTTGGTACTCTGGAACAGAACCAAGGAAGTTGTCTTTTCAGAGGGGAGGCAAAAAGAGCTACTTGAGGAGTACCCCACCAATGGACAATGTCCATAAACACCTCTCTGTGAAGCAACCATTCATGAGGATGTGTCCTGGACCTGCTCAGGGAGCCTGCCACTAGATTGTGCTCTGAAGGGATGAAAACCACCTGAAGAACCAAGTGATGGTAGATTGCAAAATCCCAAACCTGAAGAGTCAGCCTACAAATAAGGTAAGACTTTGTGTCCCTCTGCTTCTTGATATATCACATGACTGTGGTATTATCTTTAAAGACCTTTAGAGGACCTGCAATCCAAAGGAAGTGAAAGTCCTGAAGAGCTGGGATTACAGTCCTTATCTCTTGATATTGATGCGGTATGACAGCTGTTGATGTGACCAGAGACTCTGAGCTTTCTGATTGTCAGAGGAAGCTCCCAAAAATTGATCAGAAACATCCATGTACAGCTCTTGAGTAGTAAAAGGAACCTGAAAAGACAGACCTGGATTTAGGGAGATTTGCTGAATCCACCAGTGGAGTTTGAGTTTGATACAAGGTAAAAGAGGGACAGGAAACCCCAGAGAAAGGAAGTGCAAGAGCCAAACAGTCTTGAGATACCATTGAAATTTCCTCATGTGGAGTTTGCCAAAAGGAACCATAGGAATGATGGATGCCATGAATCCCATGGCTTGAAGAAATTCCCTTGCAGGAAGAACTGGAAGAGGATGAAGAGACTGAAAATAAGCAGTCAAAGCAAGGACCTTGGGAGGTGGAAGAGAAGCCAGCACTGGAATGGTCTGAATCTTGCAACACAAAAATACTTATTCCTGAGAGGAAATCAACACTGACTCCTTGAAACTGAGAGTGAATCCCACACTCTGCAGGACAGGCACAATGAAATGTAGATTCTGAAGCAGGGGCTGCTGAGTGGGGGCTTGAATCAGAAGGTCATCCAAATAAGGAAATATTTGGGTTCCCTGAAGTCTGCAGAAAACTACCACAGGGACCAGGCATCTGGCAAATACTCGGAGCTGTAGAAAGACCAAAAGGCACAGCAGAGAACTGATAATGACAAGAAGAAACAAAGAAACAGAGAAATGTAAAAATTTCCTGAAGAAAGGGTGAATAGGAATATGGAGATAAGCATCCTTAAAATCCATGGAGACCAGAAAAGCATGGGGAAGCAAAAAGAGGGAAAAGGGTCTGAAGTGACAACATACTAAAGGAAGGAATTTTGAGAAAGGTGTTGAGATAGGACAGGTCTAGAATCGGCCTCATTAACTCCTTTTTCCTGGGGACCAGAAACATTCTTGAATAAAAAACTGTTCCCTGTTGAGACAATGGAACAGGCAGTATGATTCCCTGCCACACCAGATCCTGCAGACTAAAGAAAAATGATGAAGCTGGCTAGGAGGAAGCTGATGGAGACTAGAAAATGGAGGAAGGGACTTTCAAGCCATAAAATAACTTTGATGGATGAAAGAGAGAATCCAGGTGTCTATGGTTATCTGTTGCCAAACAGGGAAGGAATGAAAGGGTTAGCCTAAGGGACAGAGGAGTCTGTCCTAGAGGAAGGGGAGACTTGATGTCAGAGGCAGATTTATCATGAAAAGGAAGTTTTTGGCCTCTAGAACCCTGAGTGTATTTATCTGGGAAAATCCACTTAGTAACCCTCTTACCTCTAACAGATTGTTTATGCTGCCATGGAGAAAAGAAGATTTTGAAGTATAGCTCCTCTGAAACTTGGATATAGGAGGAAATAAAAATTTGCTTGAGGTCCTGTATAACTTTGTCCTTATCCTGCAGGGCTCTAAACAAGTCTGCAGCAGCAAAGCCAAAAAAGATTTGGGTTATCTAAGAAAGAATTTAAAAGTTTGGCCTTAATGTCCTCAGGTAAAGACTGCAGGTGCAACCAGGAATATCTCCTCATGACAGAACCAGCTGCAGTTGCCCCACAGGAGGCATCAGCTGCATCATAGCTGTATTTAATGGAATGGCAGGCTACTGGAGAGGCAGAACTCAGTAAAGAAAGAGAGAACAGAAGACTTACTGTCTGAATCAGGCAAGTCAGTCAACTCCCCAGCAGGGATAGAACAGCTAGGAGATATCTAGTCACTTGTATCTGATAATTAATGACCCTAAAAGCCAAAGTAGCAGAAGTATACACTTTTTCTCATATCTCTCCATAGCACAGCTGTCCTTGTCAGAAGGCAGAAGCTTGGAAGAGGAAAGTAGTTTGTATGGCTTATCTGTGGACATGGAAACAACAGCAGGATCAGATGGTGGACTTTTATACAAGAATTTATGATGGTCAGGTACCTTATAAAATCTGTCTGGCTTCTTAGGGGCTGGAGGTTGAGAATCAGGAACCTGAGAAGCTGTTGCAAATTTGTCCAACAGGGCAGCCAAGACTGGAGGAGCTGTAGAAGGTCTGTTTGAGTTCATTTGCAAAAGTTCAGAATGCCTCTTTTGAACCTCCGATAATTGGGAGCAATCCCACTTAAAATGTTTCATCATATGAACCATTGTATCCCCAAAAGATAATTCTTCAAAACGAGAGTCGTGGGACAAAGAATACTCTTCATCAGCAGATTCTAAAGCCATAGAAGAGTGTATATGAGAGGACTTTGTTAAGGATTCTTCACCAGAGTCCAACTCTTCATCAGGAGAATCTGAATCCCTAGGTCACTTAGATTGGATGGATGACCGGGAAGCAGCATGGACAGACAATCCCTGAGGGGGTTTTAGAGCCATGAGGGCATTAAATAGCCCTTAAATAAAGTCCTGCCACTCTTAGCCACATTAGCTACGTTTGGTTTTGTGTTTCCTTTTTAAAGAAACATCTGCTTTGACACATCTAGGTGGTTCAGAGCCCTGCTTGTATTCAGTGAGGGTACCAGGCACCTCTTCCCTAACTACAGTTTCTACATCTGTACCAGATGTATGCACAGCTGCAGCAGACATGTGAGTAGGCAGCTCCATGTCAGCTTCCAACTGGGTTGCTGCAGTGGGAACTGGCAGCAACACCAACCAATCCTCAAGTTCTTCATCCATCCTGAGGGAGACATCCAGTGGAGGCAGGACAACAGCAGATTCAGTATTTGTTTTTTTAGATTTTTTATTAATAGGCAGCTGAACTTTGGGGCAGGTGGATTCAGCCATGGTAACCTGGATCAATAACTTCAGACATCTGTTTTCCAGATAATTAGAGAGGGAAGACAAAAAAGCTACAGTGAGTCTTAAGGACAAATAAGTGACAGATATCACACTAAGTATGGTCGTCATAGCACCCAAACAAAAAAAGCACTTCTCATGTCTATCTTTACAGAGAATCTGCCTCTCACACTCACATTTCCCTTCCTGGATTACATGAAAACAAACTATAAGGAGAAAGAAACGAAAGAAAGGAAGGAAGGAACCTCAATGGGGCACTTTTTGTATCAGGGTTGGTAGATGAACCAGCTCAGTGAATGGGGTACAGACCCAATTCAGTAGTAGCATTTGGACTGGTGGCAAATAAGTACTGGGGAGAAGTATCTCTACATCACATATGCACCTTACTCCTTGCATTATGTTATGAGTCTGATGTATGATGCTGGGAAGGTGTAAAGGCTTTGGTATGCTGACAAAACATTAGTTTATCATTGGCAGGATATCCCATGTATAAAGAATGCTGCAAACATGATAAGGAAGGATATCTTCAAGAAAGTATTCCTAGAATTCCTTTCAGCAGCCTGATGTCCTTTTCCTTATGTGCCTCCCAAAACTACACACAGTACACAATGTGTGATCTCGGCAGGGCCCTGCAGAGTGGAAGTGTTACATCTTTGTTTCTACACTCAATCCCAGTGAGGATACACCACAGCATTCTGTTTACTGCTGCCACTGCACTGTCACTGCACAGAGACAGTGCAGTGACAGTGCAGTGCCACTGCACTGTCACTGTGCTACTGACGACTTAATCTGGGTATGATCAACATCCCCAAATCATTCTTCTGTTTTGTTACTATCAGCTCCACTACTCCAAGCTGATTCTTCACGCAAGAGGTGCTATGGTTCAGGTGTAGTACTTTGCATTTATTTGCATTAAATCTCAACTGCTACATTTCTACCCATTTGTTCAGCCTTTTTAAATCTTTTTGTTATACTCTTCCTCCATCCTCCACTGCTGTACCTATTTTTGTGGCATCAACAAAGAGGCTAATCCTACTCTCTGCTCCCTCAGCTATGTCAGAGAAACACTGAAGCATAAATACCCCAGGACAAACACCTGTGGTACTCCGCTTCCTGAGATTGTCTCTTTTTACCACAAACCCCTGTGTCATACCATTCAGCTATGCAGCTACCCATTTCTTCATTTGTGGTCCTACTTAAACTCTTCCAGTTTTCCTATCAGCCTCCTGTGTAGGACAGAGTCAATGGGCTTACTGAAGTCAATGTACCCTAAATCTACCAGTAGTCCACTGTCAAGCTCCCCCGTAACCCAGTTATAAAACTGTATCAGGTTTGACTAATAGTTCCTGCTCTCTGTGAACCCATGCTGGTTGTTGTGTGGAACATTGTTGTGTCCTAGAAGTGCAACCAACCTTCCTCTCAGGACTCTGCATGACTTTCCTTGTCAATGTTGTTTAGGTAACAGGCCTGTAGTTCTCCAGAATTTTTCTGCTCACCTTTTTGCTGCATGGTGCAGATTTGTCCTTGTTTGAGTTGAGCTACTCAGCACACAGGATGTAGCAGCTCACACTCTATAGTAGCCAGTGGGCACCTTTTAGCAATACTCACCATCAAGACATCTGAAAACAATTACTGTACTTGTATCTTAACATTCACATGCTCTCCCTTTCTCAAGGCACTATCCCGTGCATTGTATCACTTTGTCTGCAGCATGCTGCACTGTTCAATTAGCTGTGTGTTAAATAAATTCGTTAGAGTCAGACTGTAAAAATCATTGAGTTATTCAAACACAATGTCAATCAATAACAAACAATAATGCAGGAGAACTTGAGTATCTTAAAACTCTAATGTACATTAGGAGCCAAAAAACCATACACAAGTTTGTACAGAATTTTGTCTAACTTTATTCACAGAGTACACCTGTTTTATACAGGTCATTATCAGTTTTGCCCACCTCACTGGTGTGGTCAGTGACAGGGTCTTTACATCACAGTAATTCATAAAAGTGCTGAATTTGTGTTTTTCAAAAGTCTTTTTCCCATGAGAATCTTACAGCCTTGCAAGCAGCTGGTCAGTCACGATGACCTCCTGAGGATGTAGCCAATTCAAGGTTCTCTGATTAGTTCAAATACAATAGATGTATGTCTTCCTTAATGCCTTTCTTTGTCTTTCTTGTACTCCAGCCACACTATCAGAGATAGTGCACACAAGGCTACTCTCCTGGTGGAGGCAGGAAAGAGGACACACATGCAACAGATTTATTATTTTCTAACTTTGCAAAATAATCTTTACTTGAAAGACATGAGCCAGGCTGTGTTTGCAAGCTGCCAAGGTCAAATTTCTGATTACACTGCAGCTTGTGCTTCAAGCAATGCAGGTTTATTTCTACTATTATTCTAGTAAGACAGAATTAAATGCATTACATAAACTTTGTTCTCTATTATGGATTTAAGTACATTTATTCCTAACTAAAGCACACATTTCTTTATATATTTGATCACACAACTTATATATGTTTGAATGTTTAAATACACATCTTCCTAAGCAGCACACATTGTAAATATATTTTCTAGGCAGCATGTATGTAAATATATTTTCTAAGCAGCATGTATAGATTTTTCTAACATTCTCCCTCCTGTTAATGCATTTAATGCTTATTTGAAACATAAACAGTATTAGTTCATTTCTTAGCCTTTTCCTTTCAAGGATTTTCAGCTAAGTAAGTCATTTGTTTTATATTTCAGATAGGCTTTCACTTGGTATCAACAAATTTAATTCCATATCTTGGTACATGGTTTCAGTCACTGATACATCAACTAAATCTTTAACTAATTTTTTCACACAGGGTATCCCGCAGCAGACACATGCTCCAATTATGAGCAGTACCACACAAATTGCAATCAGAATGTTCATAAGGACCGACCCCACCCCAAACAGATTCTGGAAAAGTTCGCCAGTGGGTTTGGGCCTGGTTCTGCCATTGCTGACACCTGCTGTATTACCTCCAGGTGATCATTAATTTCATGCTGGTTGTCTGGAATGTACGCACAGCATTCTTCTTTGATAAGCGCCGACGACGCTCACCCCGCTAGGGTGAAGGAGCCATTCGGTTCTGTAATACAACTGTTCTCATTGCATTCATTTCATCAGTCACAAGTTCAAGAGCGGAAAAAGTCGCATTGCTCATTACTTCGAGGAGTTTTGACAATTTCCTCAGTTCCCAAATTGATTTGAGGCTGGGAATATCCCAGCCCAGGATATAACACTGTCACTCAAGTCCATATGGGTCAATTTTTCTTTGTCCTTCACAGATGAATGATCCTTCCAGCTTGCTTCAATCTTACCCACTGGATTAGTAGGTTTTCTGACTGTATTTTCGCTTGCTGAGCTCTCACATTACGATTTTACCCAGGGGCAATTCTGCAGTATGTCTTATGGCTGGAACCAGATAACCCAAAAACAACTGGACCAATTCTCAGGTAACCATTTATAGGCCTTTTTCCCACAAACAAAATAACAGTTTTCTACTTTTTGTACTGATGCGGTTAACCCTGAATGAAACATTTTCTTATCTATAACAGATAATTGTCTATATATTTCAGGAGTTTTTTGCACATCTCTCAATGTTGTTTTCATCAAGCTTAAGTATGAACCATAATGTGCTACAACTAGTACCTTGGTCTATAGGTTTTATATAACATTTGTAAGACACAGTTATGTTACAGTTACTCCAACCAACCTGGAGTGTATCATTTTTAACAAAACAAACAATTCCTTTCTGAGTAACAGGTAAAAATAATGCCACTTTGTCTTGTGATCTCACAGTGCCTGTGTCAAATAACAGGTTTTCCCAAGTTTCATTTATTCCCAAGGGGACAGCAGACATCAAAAGTCCTCCATATGCTGTGGGTATTGCAGTACAAACCCAGCAATTTGAAACGTTCATAGTCTCTACATAAACTCGTTTCATAGCCAGGTATGTGTTAAAGTTTGGGTGCCAGTCTATAGCCAGTCCTTCATCACGTTTTATTAATTTCACTTCTGTAGTTATATGCAAGAAAACCATAACAACAAAAAGGTCACTACAAACATAGTTATTAAGTGTATGATCAGTAGGCCAGTGAACCAATGTCTCTGGGGTTGTTTCACATTTTTATTCATTCTGCCTCTGGCCATCCTGTTCCTGTGGTATGTCCAAACTAAATTTCTTAACAGGTTTGCAGTGGGTTAAATGAACCCAAGATGATCTCTCAGCAATTTTCACTGCAGTGGGTGTTGCCAATAGTACCTGGTACGGACCTTCCCACCTTGGACTCGCCCAGTTCTTTCTCTTTATGATTTTCAGCCAAATCCAGGACCCCGGGTCAGCACGGCCTCCGGTTTTGCTTCTTGTTTATCTGAAAAAGAGTTCAACTGCAAAACAGTCTTATTTGTTAATAACTTCTTCATGTAACTAGCTAACGAGCCATCGGCCTCCAGCTCTGCAGGCATGAGGGCCTTCCATTGTGGCACACAATATGCCCTT
Organism: Protopterus annectens; assembly: GCF_019279795.1. Classification (NCBI taxonomy): domain Eukaryota; kingdom Metazoa; phylum Chordata; order Ceratodontiformes; family Protopteridae; genus Protopterus; species Protopterus annectens. The sequence goes on from NC_056733.1 coordinate 204,514,250, forward strand.
CCAAACACTATCTCAAAAGAGGTCAAGCCCTTTACATTTGGAACAGTTCTCATGCTCAGCAGTGCTAAAGGCAGACAGCAAATCCAAGTCTTTTGAGTCTCACTCATTAATTTTCTCAACTTGTTTTTCAAGATTCCATTGTACCTCTCCACCAGTCCTGCTGACTGAGGGTGATAAGCACAATGGTTTTTCAAAGAAATCCCAAAAATCTCCCAAGCTGTTGTATTGTCTGGTTTACGAAATGTGTCCCATTGTCACTATAAATTCTTTCTGGTATGCCAAATCTAGGAATGATTTCTTTCACTAGGGCCTTTGCTACTGTTGCTGCATCCGGATTTCTAGTTGGAAAAGCTTCTACCCATTTTGAAAACATATCTATGATTACTAAACAGTATTTTTCCCTTCACATTTATTCAGTTCTATGAAATCCATACAAATAGTATGGAACGGATAGGGTGGTGTTGGAAAGCTCCCTCGCTTTGGTTTAAATGCTCCCTGTGCATGATGTTTGCTACAAATATGACATGTTGCACAAAATTTTTGTGTATAATTGAATCCATATGTTTGGAATGTTTTGTTAACTAACTGTACCATCCCCCCTGTTGAGACATGGCTCTGCCCATGACTCAACAAAGCTGCATATCTAAACAAATTAGATGGCAATATGGGCTTTTTTTCTTTGGAGATGTACAGTCCCTCTTCAAGGATTGCTCCTCGTTTTATCCACTTTTGCTTTTCTGCTTTTGTAGCTAATGTCTGCATTGTTTTTAACATTTCTAAATCTAGAGTCTCAGAAGGTTGTAGTTCTTCATTTAAAAGCACAGTTTCTGGATCTGAGGCAGCTTGCTTTGCAGCTGCATCAGCCCGAGCATTCCCTTTTGAAATCCTATCTTGTTGTTTTGTATGGGCTGCACATTTACAGATAGCTATTCTAGTGGGTAACTGAATAGAATCTAACAGGTTCAGAATCAATTGTGCATGATTAATCGGCTTGCCAGTAGATGTTATCATTCCCCTGTTTTTCCATTGTTGTGCAAAGACATGCACTGTAGAGAAAGCATACTGACTGTCAGTATATATGTTAGCACATTTGCCTTTCGCTAGAGTGCAAGCACGTGTCAAAGCTATCAATTCTGCTGCTTGAGCTGACAGGTTATGTTGCAGCGGTTGTGCTTTTATGAATACGCCACTAGTCACTACTGCATAGCCCACTAGGTCCTTCGCTGTAGGACCTCGTCTACAGGACCCATCCACAAAAATGTCACCTCTCGCCAGCTAAAGGTACATCAGTAAGATCTTGTCTGGGTGTGGTTGTTTGTTCCATTTCCTGTAGGCAGCTGTGTGGTATGCCATCCACAGGAATTGGAAGTAATGTCGATGGATTTAATGTTGTACAACGTTCAATTGTCATATGGGGTTGACTCAATAGTATGGTCATGCAAGAAAGATGTCTGGCAGGGGATAAAATGCTATTTTTCTTGCAGTAAAATTATCGCAACTGCATGAGGTACTCTCAACGTGAGAGGATGAAACAACACCACTGAGGCTGAAGCTTGCACTGCCATAGCTGCTGCGACTACTGCTTGTACGCAGGGTGGTAATGATCGTGCCACGGATCTAACTGTGATGAATAGTAAGCTATGGGGCGTTGCTTGCCCATGTTGTTGCGTCAGTACTGACGCCATATATCCGCCTACAATCTACAGTTTGAAAAATCTCTTATGGTAATTGGAAGCCCTAAAACTAATGATGAAGCTATCAGTTGTTTTAGTCTACAAAAGCTGCTTCTGCTTCTGGAGTCCAGTGCAGTGTTTCTGTGCTGCCATTGGTGTTTTAAATATTAAATCAGCCAATGGAGCCGTTTCTAAAGCATAATTCGTATCCAAAAATTAGTCGCTCCCAAGAAGGACATCATTTCCTTTTGGTAGTTGGTTTAGGTGCTTGTAAGATAGCTGTTTTCCGATCTTCATCTAATGTTCTACCTTCTTTGGATATCACATATCCCAGGTATTTAACCTGTTCTTTCCAAAGTTGCAATTTATGTTTGTTCACTTTATGCCCCTGCTCAGCTAAGAATTTCAACAATGCTATTGTATCTTCCCTACACTGCTGCGGGTAGGGGCTGCAAGCAGGATGTCATCTACATAAAGTAGTACTTGGCTGCCCCTGGTGGAGAAAACCCTGCCAGGTTGCTAGCCATCTCATATTGTTGGACTTTCACTATATCCCTGTGGTAGTATACCTTTGCCCTGAAATGTAAATGCAAACCAATGCTGGCTGTCAGGGTGGATAGGTATTGAGAAAAATGCATTGCTAATATCTACCACGGTGAAATATTTTTGTTGCGGCTTCAAATCATTTAACAAGGTATGTGGGTCTGGCAATCGTAGGTGCTCTTGGTATTACCGCATCATTTACAGCTTGTAAATCTTGTACCATCCGCCATTCCCGTTTGCTTTCTTACAGGAAATAGAGGAGTATTACATGGTGAATCTAAAGATTCCACCAGTATCCCTTCCTTAAGTAATGCCATTATGATAGGTTTGATTCCCTGTTCCGCATCCTTGCTCAAAGGATATTGTCTTTTTCTTGGTCTAAAGGCTGATTTTGGTGTAATAACTACTGGCCCTGCTGTTCGAATAAGTCCTACATCTGATTTTCCTGTTGACCAAAGAACATTTGGTATTTCACTCAAAGCTTCTTCTTCTATCAAGAACGCCAATCAGCTGTCTTCACTCTGTTGTAAGTGTACAGCTGGGCGTGCTTGCGTTAACCAATTCAGTTTCTGTTTCTGTACTCCTAAGTCCGATAATTCTGAGTCAGTTAGTCTCTCCCATCCTGTCACTTTGTCACCCAAGTCTACCCACCTAACATTCTTATTTTTGGTTAGGCTAACGTGTGGTAGTTTATTGGATTTGTACAATTCCAAAAACTCCTGAGGTAACGAACAACTCACTACACTGTTGCCCTCAGTGTCCCAGTATAGGGTCCATAGTATCAGTCTATTTGCAGGATTCCTGAACAACTTTTGTTCGTATTCTTTATCAGGTCCTGATGTGCTACAATAATATAGGGTGCAATGTAATAAATGTTGCTGGTCAACATGGGAGGCACCTTGCTGGTGGCTACATTCATCAGTTCCTTGGTCACTGCCCTGGACCGGTTGTAACCAGATCCTGGCTGTACCAATAATAAGCTTCACCGGACACTCCGACCCGCCAAAGTATCAGTTTGTCTCTGTGCCTCCATACCGTTCATGGTAGGGACTACTGCTATGCCAAAAGTTGCATAAGATCTCTTCCTAATAAGTTCATGGGGCATTTGGCAGAAAGTACTATTTTGGTCAGTTATTGCTATATCATGGGAAAGTGGTTCCCTGTACAGCTGTCCGTTTGCTGCTTTCACTAATATGTAATCAGGTGACTCAGAATGTTCGGTAACTTTGAAGGATGTATCAAAGTTCGTGATGCTCCTGAATCACACAAAATTTGACTTCTCCCTTCCACCAGAAGTGTAACTAAATAGAGTTCTAAGCTCAGTAGTGCCAGATCTAAAACTTCACTTTCCCCAACTTCTACATCCAGTTGCATGTCATCTGCTTCTTCTAAGGTATTTACATCATCCCCTGCTCATTAGTCTCTCCTGGTGACTGCTGAGCAGCATAACTGTCATATAGTCAATCCTCATCTTCCTTATCCTTTTTTTCCGCAGGTGCCTTGCTCCTGCAATCCAAATGTCCCTTCATTGAAGCACTCACCTTCTTTCTTTCTGCTCTCATAAATTTCTGAGTTTCTGTCAGGCGTTTATTACCCTGAGTATTTTGCTTACCCTTTTTGGCTGCTTGTACTACAAAACTTCCGCACCGTCTTCAGCTGTGAAGACCTCGTTTTCTTTTTACTGTTAAAATGTTTCTCAGCATGTCTAGCATACTCTAATAAGGCTTGAAGCCTACTTGTTGTGATCTATCATGTGCTTCGTGATGAAGCTATTGATAGGGCAATACAACCTTTCAAAAATGCATTCTTCAATTGTTGTTCATATGAACTATCATTCTTTTGATTTTCAGGAACAGGCATGCCACTATGGTTATTAAAACATTCTAATAATCTACCATAGTATGCATCCACAGTTTCATTATCTTGTTGTACACACTGGTTAATGCAAGTCCAGTCTGCCCTAGGTTTCCATTTTTCAGTAATGCGGTCTGTAAGACCCTTCAATCTAGCATCTAGTTCTACTATGTGGGAGTGGCCTGTGTTGCGGGGCATTCCAGGTGCCACAAATCATGTGCCAGTCTGGACCTAAAATTTGTCTAACTACTCTTTCTACCTCTTCCCATTTAAGTGGTAACTCAATCTCATACCCTGTAAATCCTGTAGAAATTTCTCAAAGTTAATTTTTGGATGGGGAATTCCTTCTGTAGCGATGTCTTCCGGTGTCCATGGTCTATACACTAAGAGAGTTGAGGCCTGGCCCTCCTGTCCTGCCTGTGGGTTTGGTACTTCTATTAATGGACAGATTTCCTCACTCTCATCTAATAAACTTCCGCTTGGTTGTATATCCACAAGCGTTTGGGATCTAGTCCCGATAGGTTCTCTTACAAATGGTTGTCTTAATATCCCTGTTGTCTCTGGGTAACGGGGGTTCAGCCCGCCTCCCGCTTCATATTCTGAGTAAGGCATCGTGGGCGTGGTAGGGAGGGACCGATGCTACTATTATGTTATTATCCTCTTTGTCTAAAAATAATGCCTTTGCATTTTTATTTTTCTGTTCCCCTCAATCCACCTATGTGCTTGAGGAACACCCAACTGTCGTTGTTTTTGCCTGACCTTCTCGTCAGATTTTAACTGTCTCAAAAGTTTTACTAATGACATTTTATCCAATTTACCATCAAAGTCATACTTGTTAACCCATTTTGCAAAATATCTCACATTATCTGCTCTCTGTAATTGCATATATTTTGCATCTTCTGTTAGGGGTCACGTGACCCTTTAGTGCACTCATTTCCCATGTCTCTGAAAGAGAAAAAAAAAACAACAGAACTGTTACGTAACCCTTTCTCTTGTACCACGTGGTATCTTATTCCCGTATTCACAGTAGTGTCTAGAATGACTGTTTACTTTGCTTTGTTTTATTTCCTGATCTATGACTCAAGATACAATACTGACTACCTCTCTCCCTGCTATCACAAACCTTAGCAATAGCACAGTGTAACCTGGTCCCCGGTCCAAAACAAAAACAAAGAGAGGAATTCTGCTTACCCGAGCCTCCTGCTTATGTTTGATAGGCTTTTAGGACCCAGTTTTCCAGATCAGACAAGTGGACAGCCTCTTTGGGCACGACAATTCAGTCGGAGGTCTTTCCTTCTTCTAGACTTCAGTACCACCTATATATTCTGACCTGTAGCTTACCAAGGGAATTCCGCACGATTAGGACCAAGATGTTAAATAAATTAGAGTCAGACTGTAAAAATCATTGAGTTATTCAAACACAATGTCAATCAATAACAAACAATAATGCAGGAGAACTTGAGTATCTTAAAACTCTAATGTACATTAGGAGCCAAAACCATACACAAGTTTGTACAGAATTTTGTCTAACTTTATTCACAGAGTACACCTGTTTTATACAGGTCATTATCAGTTTTGCCCACCTCACTGGTGTGGTCAGTGACAGGGTCTTTACATCACAGTAATTCATAAAAGTGCTGAATTTGTGTTTTTCAAAAGTCTTTTCCCATGAGAATCTTACAGCCTTGCAAGCAGCTGGTCAGTCACGATGACCTCCTGAGGATGTAGCCAATTCAAGGTTCTCTGATTAGTTCAAATACAATAGATGTATGTCTTCCTTAATGCCTTTCTTTGTCTTCCTTGTACCCAGCTGCACTATCAGAGATAGTGCACACAAGGCTACTCTCCTGGTGGAGGCAGGAAAGAGGACACACATCAGATTTATTATTTTCTAACTTTGCAAAATAATCTTTACTTGAAAGACATGAGCCAGGCTGTGTTTGCAAGCTGCCAAGGTCAAATTTCTGATTACACTGCAGCTTGTGCTTCAAGCAATGCAGGTTTATTTCTACTATTATTCTAGTAAGACAGAATTAAATGCATTACATAAACTTTGTTCTCTATTATGGATTTAAGTACATTTATTCCTAACTAAAGCACACATTTCTTTATATATTTGATCACACAACTTATATATGTTTGAATGTTTAAATACACATCTTCCTAAGCAGCACACATTGTAAATATATTTTTCTAGGCAGCATGTATGTAAATATATTTTCTAAGCAGCATGTATAGATTTTTCTAACACTGTGTTATCATGCTACATCTCGTTGAAAGGACTATGTTTCAGCTACTGCACTGCTCTAAGTTGTGGCCCTCATGCCTGCTCTACACTGTCACATAGGTTAAAACACTTAGCTGTGTTTTAATATTTTTATCAGCATGCTCTGTTCAAAATGAGTGCCTGTACTGTTCTGTTCTGTTATGTCTACAAAGCTGTGTTTTAATATTCTTATCATCCTACTCTGCTCAAAATGTTTGTCCTTCATGCCTGAATTGCTCTGTCATGCTCACTAAGCTATGTTACTGTCTTCCTATTACTGTGCTCAGTTCAAACATTGTCCTCGTGCCTACTATGTCTGTGTCCAAGGCAGGGAAGATGCTGGTTTTGAGTGATATTTTGCCATTAACTAGAGTGTTAGTAGTTAGTGACATTCAAGGGGGTTTCTCTCATGTGTCTGTCTGGGAAGAGATGTTTGACAGCCTACTTACTTTTCCAAGGATGCTTGGCACCTCTCTTAACAGAGTTTTCACATCCTACCTAAGACATATGCAGTTTTTTAGACACAGTCAGCATCCTAGTCATTGCAACCTAAAAAAATCTAACTCAGAACATATCAAGGGATACTACTCAATGCCAGAAGTCTCAGTGAAATGAAGCCTTGAACATAAGGGCTTCCTGCAACATACATATATATGTAGTTATGACAACATGGCTTCACTGTAATGATAGCACTTCCTCTGATCTTGAGTTCAACACCTATCGTGGTTTCAGACACATGGGAAGCTGTGGAAGAATGCCAGTCTTTGTCAGAGATCCCATCATTTTACGATAAATTCCTTACGAACCAAAATTTCAACTTCTGAAAATCCAAGTCACCAAAATTTCCAGCTATAGAACTCCTTCCATATCCTCTGTGGACCATTATAGTCAACATCCTACCTATCATACCTGTAAACCTTAATACATTTATCCTGGGTGATTGCAATTATTCAGCAAGAAAATGTTTTGTCTGTGCTGCAACAGGAAAATATGCTCAATGCTTCCTCATTTCAAATACGGACCTCCCACTATCACTAATACATCCAACAAAAACTCATCTACTTTATGGACTAAATTAAACTATGTTATTTTATCACAAACTCCCCTCTCCACAACCACCACAAGCACCAGTGAATCATTTTCTCCAAAGACAACTTGATCCTCATAAAGCAAAGAGCTGACCTTTAACTTGGTCACATCTCTCCAGACTCCTACAACCTGACTCATTCATTCCTCTTGCAGCAAACTTCACCACAAAACCCCCTTCTTACAGCCTCAGAAGGTACTCCCGAACAATACCTATTCTGAAGTCATTTTTTCTCAATTATTTCTCTAAAACTCTGGAAATCTCTTCCATCATACTTAAATGACCTATCCTCCTACTCTAAATTCAAAGCCTTACCACTAACACCTTGCTCAAATGCCTGCCTTAATCTTGTCTTAACCTCTTCTACTCTGTGGGTCTTATCCACACTTACACATAGTGTACATTACATTTAGCTTGCATTATTGTGCATCTTTGACTTGAATTTCTGTAATACTTCAATGTGACTCATGTCTCAGATAATTTACTTTAATATTGTCTGTAATTTTCTGTAGACTGGTGATTGTATTCACCCTGGCTGTGCCTGAAGTTGGTCATTTCTGATCAGTGCATTACCCTGGTAAACAAACAAATAAATGCAAACTATTCTAGAGCAAATAGTTAAAACCTCAAGTAGAGGACAAAATATCCTAAATGCTGTCCTTATTAATATCATCTCAACTTGCACAGCTCTATGGATGTCATCTTTCCTTATAAAGTCTGACCACATATAGATAATGTTCTCATATAAAGCTGGCAGTAACCCCCAGGCTAATACCTTTATGTTCAGGGATTTTTCCAAAGCTAAGCTTCTTCGCAGGGACTTAAGTTAATTCTGCTGCACTCTTCACCAGACTGACACTGTAGCTAGAGATGCAGCCTTTACCTCCAAGTTCTATTACCACCTCAATAACCATATTAACAAAGTTTTCCATATCTGTATCAAATATTCTGGCATTCTGGAGGGTTAAAAATAAACTTTTATGGTGGAACATTGTATAAGCTTTACAACACAAACCTGAACTGCTATTCAAACATACTAACAAAGAACTCACAGGCACAGATAGAATATTTAAAGTAGAATATGGACTCAAAATGCAACTACAGGTCTTTCTTTAATTAATAAAGATAATGAACAATATTCACCAATGTCCTGAACTGACCCATAATGACTACGCATATTCTTAACTCAAAGAAATGGCTAATACCTTAGTCGACAGATTGAGACCTTTTCTCCACAAACTATCATCACTGCCCCTCCTCTCCCCTAGGCCCTGACTCCACCAAAGATTTTTGTGGTACAAGTCCTCCCAGCCCTGTCAAAACTAAGAGCACTTCATCCATTCTCTCTAATGTACCATAGAGTTTGATTATTAGAGCCTCTTCTAAATATCTTTAACATGAATCTAGCCACCAGCTATGTCCCTCAAATCTGGAGAACAGCCACCACAATGTCACTACACAAAGTGGTCCAGCACAGACCCAAGTGACTAGAGACTCATCAGTCTTTCAAAGATATTTGTAAAGCAATGGAACGTACCATTTTGAAGCCATTTAATGCTGATACTGATAACCTCTTGGACCTGGATCCACAGCAGTTTGATTTCATCAAAGGTAGGTCAAAAAAGTAACTAACTTGGTACATAGTGGTAATGCAGTTCACTCCACTTATTTAGATCTAGCTGAGGCATTTTATACTATTCCCCATGTGGGCTTTCATTGACAAGTTCATGAACAGGAATATTAAATAATACTCCTGAATGGAACCCAGTGTCTAAAGCACAAAATGTGCCAACTTGAAATTCAAATTGACGGATTCAAAGATGGCCACCATTCTATAGACACTGCAGTTCTACAGCTCTCCAGATACCAGAATTAAAAATCAACCCTGTGGATATACTATAAGATTTACTACGAAGCTTCCTGGACTTATTTTAATGGTAAATGGCTTCAGTTTACTTAAGGGATCTATTCAGTTATACAGGTAGGATAAATACTGATGTAAAATGTACTGGTTAACATGTTTTCTCTTTCCTAATTAAAAGAATGTATGGTTGAGCTTTGTTTAATATAGTAACATGTTGCTAATAGTATAGTAAGGGCTTAGACAATAAGGGGTTTTAAGGTGGGGATACATAATAGACTATGGTCCTGAAATGTTTAATGTGTGACATTTTTTTCCCTTTTCTTTTTTTTTGTTCTCTCTCCTTTTTATTGAAATCTGAAGATTACCTTTCTATGTACTTACATATGGACATACCTTTTAAGTGAAATGCTTTGTACGTTTACAGTTTATGAGGTTAGTTACAGTATTTCTCAAGCTTTAGCAGAGTGATATCTTCATTTGTCTTTTGATAATGATATATAACTAAATCAGTTAGAGCAGTTAATTAAGAACAGACTTAATGTTGTTCTGCAATGTTAAATAAGTGTTAGCTTTCTTTGTTAATTAATATTTATATGATAAATAAGTTGAAATGTATCAATGTTACTGTTGAATAATAATTTTGTCAGGTATCAGTTAGTCTGGATTCTAATAGGACAATTAGTATATTTGTTTGACTAAATAAAAATATGTCTAGAGCTGTAGTTAGTTAGCAGTGTTTATTAGGGAATGTTTGGATTAAGCTTTGTAGAATTAGATATAGTTGTTGTAGGTTTTTTGCATGGGGTTTTTGTGTTAATTCGTAGAGTTAGAGTAAATTTAGGTACCCAGAATAGTTTAAAGAATGTGAAAAACCTATGTACATCCTGGTCCAGAGGAATAGTGGATAGGCACTGGTTAGGGATGGGATGTCAGGTTTGCTTCCAAACAACATATACTGTGATAAGATACTTCAATCTAAGGTTGTCTTTTAATTTCAGAAATATAGGTATACGTTTGAAAATCTTAAGATGTGGATAATAGAATCTTGGAATACTAAAGGACTCCAGAACATGAAAAAAAGGAAACTGTTTTTACATTTGTTTTTCCAATCAAAAGCATGTTTCATTTTATTACAAGAAACTCATTTGACCAATGATCAGTGGGTTGTATTGAAAGACAAGAAATGGACTAGGGAGGTAGTGGCGGCGGAAGGGACGACGAACAGTGCAGGGGTGGCAATTATTGTTAAAAAACAATACCAGGAGAAAATTTTAGATTGTAAAGTAGACAAAGAGGGACGGTGGTGTCTGGTGATTCTTATATCCAATTTTTATGACAAACCTGTGTTACTTATTAATATATACGCCCCATGTACTAACCAACATTATTTTATAACTTCACTTTATTCCATCTTGCACCAATATAATAATTGTTATATAATAATGGGAAGTGATTGGAATTCGTATCAAGATCCCAAGTTGGATAAATCAAGTTCATATAAGTTTTTTAATAAGCAGGCAGTGATAGCATTACAGGAACTTAAAACCGATTTCAAACTATATGACCCATTTAAGCATACAAATACCCAAATGAATGCAGATAATTTTACTTTTTACTCAAATTGTCACAAAATGTGGTCCAGAATTGACTTTTTTTTAATCTCAGATGTATTGATGTCTTCTGAGCCATGTGTTTCCATTCAGGCTCGACAATTGTCGGATCACTCTAAAATTACATTGTCATTAAATAAGTGTAACAGGAACAATAGGAGGCTTCGAGGGTACAATTGGTCTCTAAACCCATATTTACTAAGCAAAGAAGATATACTTAAAGAAGTTAAAGAGACGCTTAAACAATTACTTCATAATCTCCCCGAACACCGACACCCCGCTGATATTGAATGGGCTACGACTAAAGTGCAAATAAGAGGAATTTTTCTTCAAAAAGCTACTTACTATAAAAAAATACAAATCAGGGAAATACAAGAATTGGAAACCAAAATTAAATTACTAGATCAGAAGTTAATGGGGAACTATAATAAACAAACTGAAACAGAATGACTAAAATGTCAAAAAGATCTGTTTTTATTGCATAATAGTAAATTGTCATTTTATGAACAGAAAATTTTAGTAAAATATGCAAATCATATACAGACCCCCTCAAAAACATTAGCACGCATTATTAATCAAACGAAAACACCGTTATTAATCTCTGAAATACACCATAATAATAGAACATATACTAATAAAGATGACATTATGAATACCTTTGAAACAATATTTAATCATATCTATGGTGAGCAGCAGGAACTTTTACTAAATGAAGTTAAGAAGGATTACTTACAGAAGATTACATTCCCGAGAATTGATAATGAGTTCCATATGGATTTAACTAAACCAATTTCATCGGAGGAGATAACAGAGATAATTAAGAACTGGAAACCCCACAAAGCTCCAGGGCCGGACGGTTTGACCTCTGAATTTTATAAAAATTTAGTGAGATTTTGAGTAGAATACTTCCACAGATATTTAACTACATAATTCAGAATAAAATTAATGATCCCCACTTCAATGCTTCAAAGACAATTCTTATACTTAAAGAGAATGTTGATTGTAAAAACCCAGACAACTATAGACCCATTTCACTCTTGAATATGGACATGAAAATTATGACATCCATCTTGGCAAATAGACTAAAGAGGGTAGTTAATTCAATAATCTCAGATGAACAGGCTGGATTTATAAATGGGAGACAGACTACTGATAATACGTTAACACTGCACACATTAATCTCCTACGCCAATTATAAAAATCTTAACATGTATGCACTTATAATTGATGTGCAAAAAGCATTTGATAGAGTTAATTTGGAATATTTATTTGATATTTTAGTATACTTTAATATACCCCAAGATTTCATTCTAACATTAAGGAAAATATACAACAACGCTTATACTAATTTATTTATCAATAAAGACTTCTCTAAAAGAATACAAATTAAAAATGGTACTTGTCAAGAATGCCCGTTATCTCCTATTTTATTTAATCTATATTTGGAACCATTGTTTTTACACATCAAACAAAATATTTATTATAATCCCCCGATATTATATGGTACGAGGATAAATATGGCTGCCTTTGCAGATGATTTAAATATATATTGTACCACACCTGTTTCAGATACTAAGAAAATATTAGAAGCAGTGGAAGACTTTGTGAAAGTATCTAATTATAAAATTAATTAAAAAAAAACCAAAATATTTCCGTTAAAGACGCCCTCACCTTTTTCATTGTTACCACTGATAGGACAGGTAAAGTCTGAGGAAAGAACAAAATACTTGGGCATTGTTTTTTCAACTGACAATAGAGACTTTTTTGTGAACAATGTTAAAAGAATTTGGGATCAGATAACATCTGACTTAAAACGATGGAGTAACTTGAAATTACCAATAATGGCAAGAACCGCGATTATCAAAATGAATGTGCTTCCCAGAATATTATACATTTTCAGAGCTACGCAACTTAGAATTACGAGGAAGTTTTTTAAACAACTTCATATAGGGCTAGGAAGATTTCTTTGGGAACCTAGGAGAACGAGAATAATGTATGAGAAATTGATGACTCCGAAAAGTAGGGGAGATTTAGATTTACCGGATTTTGAAACCTATTATTTAATAATAAATGCGAACAGAATTTTAAGAGTGATTCACTTTGATAGATCCAGTCTGAGATGGTCACCCAAGTGGTTAATCCTGACTCATAAACATGTAACTGGAGTGGGAATTAATTGTAAGGCATTACCCTTTTTAAATAAAGGAACTCTCAGTAAATACGACTTGATGGAACATGTTAAAGTATATGTAACTTCAGTTCAAAATCTCTTTACTTCTTTAAACCTGTTACAGTATATGATGACATTTCAACCATTCCAAAAGAACCCAAATTTAACAATTGGTAATCAACTGATAGATTTAAAGAAATTCCCACTAATAAATGAGTTAACTGTACTTGATTTATACCCCTTTCTCGGTGTATCAATACAAGATATTTTAAGAGAAACGAATCTTCCTATTTCATATCTAATTATCATGAGGCAATTAAAAGATCTTGCTATAAGTTATTTCAGTAACTTTAAAGTTAGAGAAGAAGACCTAAACATTTGCCGAATTTATGGTAAACTCTGAGACAAGACAGTAAATATATAACTGCCTCATATAAATTGATAAAAGAGGTGAAATATAACAAACACATTCTCCTATCTAATTACTGGAAGGAAAAATTAGTATTGGTTGATGACAGTAGGATTTTGAAAGCAATTAACTTAACACTAAGGTCAGTATCCCTACAAAAATTATTATTCACTCAATTGATGATTTTTAATAATGCGTACTATACTCGTCTTACTCTTCATAAATTTAATTCAAAGAACTCTCCTAAATGTCCGTACTGTATAGATCAGACAGCTGACCTTTTACACATGTTCTGGAGTTGTAAATGCATTTTTAAACTTTGGAATTCTTTAAAGCTTCAATTACAAAAAATGGGCTACCAACACTCGACACTTTCTTGGGAATTTATGATCCTTCATATTCCCCCGAATAATTTAGATAAATCACAAAGGATTTGTGTTATAGTCAATGTGTTATAGCTATAGTCAATGAAATGTGGAACATCAAGTCCATTATAGAAAACAACTGGAAAGTTATCATAGGAAATAGGGATTTAGTTTCAGTTATAGGTAACAAACCTAGATTCACATACAAAAAGACAATAAATTTAAAACAAATGTTAGAATTCAGTAAAAATGAACATAAGAATCCAGAAAGGGGTTGTACAAACAAGAAAGGAACATATAGTTGTACAAACTGTAAACAATGTAGATACATGAGTAACACTTCATTTGTAACAGTTGAACATCTGAATTATACCTTTTGGGCCAATGAATATTACAACTGTAACAGTGAATTAGTAGTGTATCTGGCAACCTGTGTATCATGTAAAAATTATTATATAGGGAAAACAAAGAGAGTATTCAAAAGGAGAGTGTAAGAACATTTTTTGGCAATCAAAAAGAAAGACAAGAACAATGCACTTGCTAGACATGCAGTCACGTGCAAAGATTTCAAGAAATTTGAATTCTTTATTTTAGACAGAATAAGAAAAGAACTGTTTTCAGGAGATTTGAACAACCATTTAGAATGTAGGGAATCCCTTTGGCAGTTAGTATTTGGGGCCGATCAAACACCAGGGCTAAATGAAATGATAAATTTAAAGTGTTTTTTACTATATAAATAGTGGGACACTTGAAGAATGTAAAAAATACAGCACAAAACATTATTCAACAGTAGGAAAAAGATTTAATATTCAATAATCACTTTGTAATGAAGTAATTTACCATCTGATTTATTAATTGTGAATTAATTTTGTAATTTTATGACATCATTTCCTGTGGAAATAGTATTTATATAACAGTTTTACATCAAAAGATGTTTCTGAGGAAGTTCACGTTAATTAAAAGTGAATGAAAGCGCTTAAATCTTATTTGGAGAAGAGTTTGAATTTTTTCTTTGGAGTCTGCACAGATTTTGCCTGGTCTTTGTGTGTGTTTTTTTAAATCACAAAGGATCATACTGATAAATATTTGCTTATTAATGAAACTTTACATAGCAACAAACTGGTTGAACCCAGCCCAGACTTCTTGGGAAAATTTTAAAACGCTAGCAATAAGACATATTCTAGCACACAAATTATTAATTAAGGACCACAAGAAAAGTATAAATAACACAAAAATATGGGAGCAAATCTTTAACATTGTGTTGGCCTAGAGGTTCCTATCCACTTTTTTCTCAGGATGCATATTCGTAGTATAGTTTCAGTTTAGATTAGATATAGATTATATTATTAATACAGATTGATGTTTTTCCTGTTGTATTACCTATCCAATAATTTATGTTAATATACAATGTTTTGTGTAACTGTTGGAAGCATGCATGTATATATTGTATATATGTAGTAGTTTTGTATTAGTATATTTGAAAAGAATAAAAGACAGATTATTGAAAAAAAGAAATTCAAATTGACACTGTTGTGGTGCAGGATGAAGAACGAACGAGCCAAATAACCTTCAATGTGAATTTTATTAAGAAAAAATATTAAAAAAACATTAAATGCTTAACTTTATCACCACGTTTTTGTCCTTAGTCATAGGACGTCTTCAGGAAACAGGAATATTAAACCATATGTAATAAGGAGAATAGCAAATTGGCTGATGAACAGGGTCCACATTTTTAGAGTTACAGGTACCACCTCGGAAAGTAAAATTGTAACTAATAGCATTCTGCCGGACACATTAGTGGACAGCATACTATTTGGTATTTATTTCTCAGATTTACAAACTGGTATCCCCTGTCATTGGCAAACTAGGATCATGAAATACTGTAAATTATGGATTGTTATTCATGCTGCCATTGACATGAACCGGGTCTATATTAAAATCTCAAAGTCTGACAATATCAAATAAGATATTGTCGACACGAGAATACCGAAAGGGCACTACATCGAACGTTTAAACGGAAAATCTCTGTAGGGGGAGATTTCTGTTTACTTAAATGTAGTGCATTCTCGGAGTTGGTATATTTAAGTAGGGAGTGTGGGGGGCACAGGAGGGCTTTCCCCCTGCCTACGCACTATTTAGTTTTTTTTTTTAATGTAGTATTTTTTTTGGTTTCAATGGTTTAAGACTTCAATCACTAAAGTTCGATCATTAGTGATTCGAAGTTTTAAACCTTCAAGATTATAATATAGACCCCATGAACCAACTCCACAAAGAGTGTGACTATGCAAACATCTGACACAAGGACAATCACCTCAAAGTAAATTAAAAAAAAACGCAGTGTGGTTTACATTGATAAAGGAAACAATTCACTGAAATATCATATTGATGACAAATCTATAAAGACTGATACTGTAATTAAATTTAGACACCTTTGTGGATAACTCCCTTTCCTTTAACCACCCTGCCATTACTATTGTCAGGACAGCCTTCTATCTGGCCCAGTTAGTAACCAAGGATCTCAAATTAGTCAAAGGAAGTCTTGTTAACACTTTAGAAAGCTATCTGCTCCATCATTAAAAACAATGTCCTTTTGGTATGCACCTATCAAAGCAAATTACTTAACCCGAGAGTCCAAGAGATTCCTAAGACAAAAAATTCAGGGGCTGCACTATCTCTGTACTCTGTCTCCTACAGACTCCTCCATGCTGATTTATGTTTTGAATTCCATGCAGTGTTAAAGCCAATGGGCTTTGATCTATTATTACTTCACAAAACAAGTGGCTTTTAAAGCACTCATGCAAAACACCTTAATCTTTACCAACACTAAGTCACTCACTCACTCACTATATTCCTTCACAGAGCAGTGCCTGCGATCACTGCATCTGACCCCGATACTGCAGGAGCTCTGCCACAAGGCATTACTCCTACAAGTTTGCTGAGAATTTTGCCATTGCATAATAGACTGCAGTCACTACATCCAACCTCGATACTGCAGGAGCTCTGCCACAAGGCCCTCCTCCTACAAGTTTACAGAGAATATTGTCACTGCATAATGTAAGCACATTTATCATGAAGAACCTTGCTGTATATTAACTTTAATCAGTCAAATACATGTCTGCTCTGTTCTTGATAGTCTCTGTGAAATAATACGTTCACTCTAAGGACCTCTTACTAAACTGGCTACTGTTCCCCTTTTCTTGATCAGTAGACTATACTGCATATGCCAGTTATTTAGCCTCGGAGAATGACAGAGAACCTGTTTTATATTATATATCTTTGTTAATTGCTTTGTACTGGCTATAAACTGGCTGCTGTTAGAATTTGGCATGGGGGTGGGAAGTCCACTAAGCTCTCCTTACCTATCCTCCTCCAGCTTTCAGAATCCACTATCACTGAATCCTCTACTGCCCTGCAACTTCTTGTTTCCATCTTCCCTGCTACTTCTCCACAACCTGATATCCATAATGTACAGATTCCTGAAGTTAAATATGCTACTCTTCAGTTTATCCTCTATTCTTCTCCTCCTACTGTGCCATATTTCATCCTACAGTGACTTAATAATATGTCTGAACATCTCTCCAACTCTGTCTAAACCACCTAGCCATACTTTTCTCTTTACACACATTGCACCAAACCTATTTAATATTGCCGCTCACCTTTATTCCAAATATAGACTGATTAACTGCATTTCAACTCAAACCAAAACAAAATTAAATACATGAATCCTCTCCAAAAAACAAGTATGCATAATTCCCCAATATACTAAAATCCTTCTGGAGGAAATATACACCCAAATCCTGGCCCAGCTATCACAATGAACACAAAGATAATTCTCTCCCACACTCTTCTCTAACCCAACAACAGCCAGTCGTCATACACGATGATCTAATTTTTGCTGTGATAAATGTTTGAAGCATAATTTTATTTTTTTTATTTTTATTTATTATTTGTTGACCGGGAAAGTCCGACTAGGTTCCACAGATCCTGTTTTCAGCGGAGGCCCGGGGAGAAATGCTCCAGAAATATGGAAGATGGAATCTTCCATCTTCAATGGAAATATGGAATAAGAAATAAAACTGCTGAACTACATGCCTGGATTACCCAATATGAGCCTGACATTCTAACTGTAACTGACACTTGGCTTAAACCCAGCATAAACGATTCCAAAGTTATACCTCCTGGTTGTAATATCATTCATAATGACCATATACAGAGGAAAAGTGGCAGAATTGCTTTAATATTTTCCAACACCTACCACATTTTCCCTTACAGCAAACCAATACCAAAATTTAGTTCAGCAGAGTTTCTTACTGCTTTCCTCAACATAAGCAGTTATAAACAAATATGTGTTACCATCCTTTACATCCCTCCTGGTGACAATACGGCTATACTGGAAGAATATCTACACTGGATATCCATAACATTTCCACAAGAAAAAAACTACTAGGTGATGTGAATGTCAGTTGGTTGGACATAAACTAACTCCTCTGCATCTAACATGAACTTACATCATTTCACACAACTAATTAATAGCCCCACACATTATAGCAAGACATAAAATTTCTTATTAGACTGGATCCTAGTATCAGATGCTAGTAAATACACCACAAGTACAATGTCAAACTCTCACAGTGATCATCTTCCAGTCTATACAACCAGACATCTCACACATCCAGTTAAACAGAATATTTATAAAACAACACACAACCTTTCCAAGTTTAACCCAGAAATGTTCATTACTACACTACCATTAACTGGAACTTCTTAAAATCCTCCCCTTTGACAATGTTGTAAATGAATTCAATACAGTTTTCCTAAATATCCTAAATAGCCTTGCACCTCCTTAAAGGAAGAGACTAAAAACAAATAATGCAATTTGGCTACCCAAAAAGAGTAGAATGCTAATGCAGGTTAGAGAAAAAGCATGGAAAAATGGCAAAAATGCAAAAAAACCTCAGTACCTTGAAAACTTTAGAATGCTTCGCAATTGTACTATAAAGCAAATAAATGAAGACAAAAAAAAACTATACTGTAACAACTTTCAGAATAATACTAAACACAACCTTAAAAAGGTTTGGACATCCATTAAAGAAATCTTACATCCCAGTCAAAAATTCAGCCCAAACCCCTTTCCCGATAACTCACCACTCGAAACTGCAATACAGTTCAACTTTTATATTATATATAGTATAGCATATATAACCAAGGATTCCTCAGCATCTAATCCCAACCCTGCCCAACAGCCATATATCACATCCATGTTCGCATTCAAAACTGTGCCAACATCCTATATAAAACTACTCATAAACAACCGTAAACCATGCTTTTCTTCAGCTGATGACCTTCCAAGCAAGTGCTTAAAAATAGCAGCCAATAGCATTGCATATAGTATCTCAATCATTAGCAAAAGGTCAATCCAGGAATCCCACATTCCCTTTCTCTGGAAAAAAGTTACACATTATCCCTCTGCACAAAAGAGGAAATTCAGCAGATATTAATAACTTTAGACCCATAGCAATCTTAGCTTCTCTTACCAAAATACTTAAAAAATGTATTTGAAAACAATAGCTAAACTATCTCCTGCAAGAAGAACTCCTATCCCCTATATAACATGGCTTCCATCCTTCACATAGTGCTAGCACTGCCCTTTTAACTTACATAGATATTGTCAATAAAGCTAGAAATAACAGAAAACTAGTCTCTTCCTTATTTCTAGACTTGTCTAAAGCCTTCAACACAGTTTGTCACAGTAAACTTCTACTTCAAATGTCCTCAATAGGGCTCTCTCAGTCCACCCTTCTGTGGTTCAAAAGCTACCTGTTAAATAGATATCAGTCAGTAAAATGGCACTCCATGCCTTGTCCTTACCTGCCAGTCACCACTGGTGTACCACAAGGTTATATCCTTGGTCTCTCCCTCCTTAACATTTTCACCAACACCCTCTATGCATCCATACAACAAGCAACCCTAATACAATATGCAAATGATTCCACTCTCATTTGCACATCTGACAACATGGTACATCTCCAAAACATTACTCAGGAAGCTTTAACAGCCACTGAAACATGGCTTTGTAACTCACAACTCATGCTCAGCCCAAAAAGAGCAAGCTACTTCTTTTTTCCCCAAATCCATCTCTCTTGAAAAAAAAAATAAAGTCCCATCTCTTAATAATACAAATATTAAAGTCACCTCTCATAGCAAATTATTAGAGGTGATAGTGGTTGATAAGCTTATATTTGACCTGCATGTACAAAACTGCATGAAAAACTCATCAAAACTTGGAATGCTTTACAGAGTCAAACATTTTCTCACTGACGCACCTAAAACAACACTTGCCATTATTTATCTCCTCCCCTCACTTCTTTATGGTCTTCTATGGTGCTCCCATCCTTACTAACCTCTAGGCATCACAAAATTTAAAACTTGAACAACGCTATAACAAAGCTGCTAAATTTGCAGCAAATACCCCTTTCAGAACTGACCACTGTATAGCACTAAAAAGCCTAAATTGGTTAGAACTGCCTCATCAACTATTATACACAGCTTCTTACCACCTATATAATTATTTAGCATCCATCTGCCTGTCCAGCACTAACAAACATTCGACACAACTATGTTCTCAGTTGGTCATTGCAATCTAGTGACCAAAAACTCCTGTCTATCTACAAACCTATCAAATCTGCTGGGCATTAGCTAAATTTATACAAGGTTTTTAAGGCCTAGACCTACTTACCTGTATCCATCAGGTAAAAACTATATTTCTAAATGTGAGCAAGTACCTTTTTATTCCTTATTCCTCCTTACTCTCCCTTCTTCACTTACTTCCTTACTTCTATCAAATTCTCATCCCTGACTTTCTCTCTAAATATACAATAAGCCTGTTTTTCCTTTACTTTATCTTACAATTCCTGTTTGCATTAGACTAACTTACCTTTAATTTCTCTACAAACTGTCTAACATTTCTTGATTGTCATATAACTTATATCGATTCTTAACCAATGCTTTTATATTATCACTAATTTCTTATAATTATTTAAACTGCAGATGTTTTTTTTTATTTTGGAAGATTGTCAAATTATTGTTCTTAAAATTTTTTGTAATAATTTGGAGGATTTTTTCTCAGGACATCTGCTGAAAATGGGTTTCTACTCATGGTAATCAAATGTCAATAAATAAATTAATATGACATGCTGGTGTGACTCTTTTTTTATCGCAGCATATTTCCCACCTGTGGAATAAATGGCATCTACATATTAAACAAAATAAGACCCTGGTTCCATCAATATTAACTTAAACAATTGAACGGCTGCTTTACAAATTTTCTCCAGGTCTATCTAGTGTGATCCTCCTTGAGGCAAACGATAACAGTGAATACAGGGTGTTCTGGTTAGTTAATAAAGTCTTAAGACTGACTGCCTGGTATTTACCTGTAAACCTATAAATCTGTAAAAACTGATAGTTCTATCTGAAACTCTTCCTCTTCTATTCTTACATCTGCCCATTGTTCTGACAATCTGTCATATCTCCTCCTATTGTCGCACCTTCTCCTGTTGGCTGACATAAGCACCCATGTTACCTCAGGGGCCTAAAATGACCTCTCCACTTTTGTGTGCATATGTATGTTCTCACACACATGCTAATGGAGGGCTACTGCCACCAGTATGGATGCACCAAGCCCAAGTGTCTGCAAGCTTCCCACTTGCTGGCTGTAAAATGTAACTATCCCCAGATGGATACTCTAGTAGTGGCCACTCACTCCCACCTTCCCCACCAGGGTCCCCAGTATCCAAACCAGTACCTAAAATCAAGTAATCTAGGTTGTCGTCAGAGCTTTACCTGTCTGTGTCACAGAGATGAGCATGTTTTTCACCTGAGGTACCAATAGTTCTTTAACTTAAAATGACAATGTCTTTCCACACCAAACTATATATTTTTTTAGAAATGAACTAGTTTAAACTACATTTAAGTTAACACACATTCCATTTAATCTCTATTCAGTTGTTTCAACAAAATGTAGGTATAAGAACTCAGTTCACTAATCTGGCTAGTACCGCCAGTCTCATTTGATATGCACTCCTGCGTAATGGACATCACATTCCAACTTAAATCAACCAACAACTCTCTTACCACAAGTGAGTTCCATGCATCACTAAACAAAGCTTTTGTGTTTTTCAGTGTTTTAATCAGACCTCATTCTGCAAAAAGCATACCTAAAATATAAAAAATACAGCTCTGGTAAACAACTTTTATGACTTGAGATCACTAATGTGTTTGATAAGTTCATTAAAGGTATCTTTAATGAATTACCTAAATAACATTTATCCCACCATACACAGTCTAGTGCATATGCACCTGTGGTATTTAGAAAAGCACTGGGTGGGGTAAGGGGTGCTCAAATAAGTAGCAAATTTCAAGGAAAGAGGTGAAGATGTTGGAAAGAAATGTATCCACAATTCCCGTCAAGAGCACTTGTCAGCCTTACTGAATACCTTTGATAAATGCCTGCACCAGAATGTGTTAGAGAAATGATATACCTAATACTACAGAAACAGTAATGAAAAATATAAATGTACAAGAAGTAAATGGAAATGTTTTAAATTTACTAGGAATGCACAATTACAAAATCACTTCTATAAGTGATGTTTAAAAATAATACAGTCCATAGCTAGTTATAAAAGGAGCCACAACAGAAACAAGAATGCTATTTACAAAGCTGACTGACAGTCAGATAGAAAAACGAGAAATGCAAGAAAGTAAAATAAAATGTGTTAATTGAAATGTCTTTATACTCATTTTAACCTGTAAATGATGCTATGGGAGATACTCACAGACACGATTCAAATGAAATACATCAGATTATCTGTGATATTGGCTATAAAGGTGGCTTTACAATACATAAGCAAGTTTATAATAATTACGGCAGTCTATAGGCGAGATTACTGCAAGGGAACAACCTCTTTAAATCCATCACATCCTGTGCAAATACCCAGTCATCCATTATTAATAAAACAGCTGCAGCTCAAGACAATGAAGAAAATGGTTTGTAATAACTCATCATAAGCATCCCAGTTTCCCTGAGCGGATTACACGTCAGCAGTGTCTGGGAAACTCACACATTTCTACATCCCATGCTACACTGACCTAGGATCCATTAATATGTTCTTTACATAACTTAAAAAAATAACTGCAAAAGGATGAAATTCATGACTTTAGAAAGGTTCCCATTAAACAAGTTTATTTTTGATAACAACTCCAAAGCACAAAACTATAAGAACAACGACTTGGACAACAGAAAATAAAATAGGGCGTGGCCATACTTAGGGAGCCTATGACAAGAAAAATAACCAGAGATTCTACAGAGGTATTAGAGATATTTCAAAAGGTCTATAAGAATCTACATAGAGCAGAGGAATGGGGAACCAAGATAAGATGCAAATAGAAATATTTGTGAAAGACTTCAATATGCCAATGTTAAGAGGAAGATGAGGCTCAAGAATTAATAACTAAGATGGGAGTGGATGAGATAAGAGGGTGATGTGTAATCAGTCATCTGGGAAGACTTCAGGAACAGGTGTAATTTCGGTGGAAGCTTGGAAGTTGAGTGGGAAGACAGTTATAAATATCTGGAAAATTATGTTTAACAATCTTTTAAAGGGAGGGACAGTACCGGCATCCTGGAAGAAAGCTGTGGTGGCTGTACCACCCAAAGAGGACAAAGACCTTTTAAAGCTAACTTCATAGTGACCAATTTCAACTTTGTACCATGATTATAAAGTGTTTATGTCTGTACTAGCTAAGAGTGTTGCTAAGCTGTTGCCAAAGCTGACAGATATGGATCAATGTGGCTTTGTGGATGAAAGGCAAACATTTGACAACATTAACAAAACAATGATGATGCAGAGGAAGGGAGTGTGCAAGAAGATCCATTATTATTGGTGAGTCTTGATGCAGAAAATGCATTTGATATAGTTATTTGGAATTTTATGAGCATGCCAATGGTAGTATTCGCATTTCCTGAAAGAATACTGGGGTTAACTAGGCAGGTATATCACAGGTCAGAGGCAAGAATCAAGGTGAGAGGGTTCCTCTCTGACAAGTTGTGTTCGAATAGATGAACCAGGCAGGGGTGTTCTCTTTCCCCTTTGTTGCTTGCCTTGTACTTAGAGCCACTGGCAAAGAAAATAAGGGCCTCACAGATTCAAGGGTACTCAAGAAAAAATAGCCTTTTATATATAATTATATTACTTTTTATATCATAAATCCAGAAAAAGATATTTCAGTCTTGTGGAACATTTTGAAATAGTTTCAAGTTATTTTTTCAGGATGTAAAATAAATACAGATAAAACAAATGTAACTATGTTCCCACACACCCATATTTTTGGGGACAGAATAAGACGATGTATTTAGGTTTTAGGATTAAAAAGAATTCTATTAATGCAATTAAGGATACGTGGGAAGAGGCTAAACAAAATATAACACAAAAATTGAGAAATTAGGAGCTCATGACTATGGATATGGATAGTACTAGTCCTTCTAATACTAGATATAGTTTCTAGTCCTTTTGATACTATGTTCAGGTCAAACATATTTTTATCAAACAGGAGAGAAGCTGTGAATCATAATTAATAAAAAATTGAAATAATTTATTTGGCAGGGAAAAAGGGCAAGTATTAAGTGGGATAAGTCATTTCATCCCATAGAACAGCTTTGTTTAAGCTATTCAGATTTGAAGGGATACTTTATATCTACACACTTAAGGCCCATATACACAACACAAGCAGAAGACTACAAATCAAAGTGGAAATAAATGATGTTGAAACAGGAAGGAGTTCACAAAACAAGAAGAGAGTAGGATTTTGGATGCAGACCCTCAGTGAGAACAAAAACAACTATTCAGAATATTATATTTACAAAGTAGCAGAAAGTATGTGAGAACTAAGACAACATGGGAATGGATAAAGGAAATGTTACCGATAGGGATGACTGTAAGTAGGGGATAGAAAATAGGCAAGAGGAAGACAGAGTGTATTGGAGAAAATTAGCAAAGGAACCAAGATACTGTGAGCAAATAACGAGAGAGGGCAAAGTCATAGAATGCAATGAAGCCAAATGGCCATTTGAACTGTGAGTTGTAAACTGCCTTTCCTACCAGAGATTGATAACAAAGTATAGACAAAGAGAAAGGGATAGAGGAGTGTTAAATGAAAGACCACCTCTTATTGACTTTGCAGTTGAGTCTAGAACAAAATTTGTGTTAAAAAAGGAATAATTAGTAGGGCATATGAAATAATGCATAAAGAGGTTGGAAAAGACTAAGAAAGGAAAATGGAAAGGCAATATACAAAGGAACAGCAGGAAGATATTTGCATGGCTTCCAGGTATGCAACAACATCCAGAAGGTTTAAGATTTTTGCACGAAAGTGTTTGCAGAAATATTTCTATACCCCATTTAGAGTTCAGATCATTTTTTCCACAGGTAGACAGCAATTTTTAGTGGTATGATGGGAAAGAGAGCTTTTTTTAGGATTGTAATGAGTTGGTGGATTTTAAAAATTTCCTTCAGGGTACTGTGTCAGAAAGGCTAGGAGAACAAATTAATGTAACTAAGGAAATTATTATTTTGAGAAGGGATACAGAAATTGAATTGCCTATTAGTAGTAAAGCCTTACTAAGTGTAATGTTGTTGGCTGCCAAAAAAGCTGTACTAGAAAATGTAAACCAAACTGAACAGTTACTGAAAAGTTGCCCTAACTGTTGGCTTGGTGCTCCTGGGGCAAGAGTACTGTTTAAGAGGCAGAAGAGCATGTTCAGGAACATAATCTGAATCATGGGAGGAGCTGAAAAGTGTTAACCTTACAATTACACACAAAGCACACCTGTTATTTTTTAGCAAATTCTATCAGAAAAGCACCACAACAGTTATGTCTATTATTGTTAGTCCCCCTGAGCCAATGGATCCTGGACTGGAGGTGTTGAAACATACATTAGGTGATGACCTTGTTACATTCTCCCTTACTCAGTTGATGTAATCTTCCACACCAGTCCCACCCCCGTCAGCCTGGCACAATAGTAAAGCTGGTTAGATTTTAACAAGAAGATCTGACATATGTCTGTTTCCATCTTAACAGTAGACAGTAGTGAACATAAGAATATAAAAACACAAAGACCTCATGCTGAAGAGAAATGTGAGCTTCTTCCTGTAGTCCTATCAGTATCCTCTTCTTCTTCAACTTTCATCCAGGGAATGCACTCTGCAACAGACACAGTTTATTTAAATTTTGTCTTTCATTTGTTGACCAGATAGAAAGGCTGAGTTAACAATTGATCTTTTTCTTTTTTAAACACACCTTTATTGAATTATCACTTTTGAAACAGGCACATTTACATTTATACAAAAGTAATCAAACTGTATTAACACATTAACAAACAATATACTTCAAATATATTACTATATATCATATAACCTAAGCAAAATTAAATACAGTATTCAATTCCTCCCCCTTTTTTAAACAAGAAACATCTTTATTAAACCATCACTTATGACATAAGCAATCATACATTTATATAAATGAAAACAAACTACACCGACACAATCCTAGTTGCAAGCATTTTACATCACAAGCCATACTGACACAGTCCCAGTTGCAGACATTATGCATCACTTATAATCAGCCCATTTAAGTCCTGCCTTTTTTTAAACCTCATTCCACCCCTTTATATATTGTTCCTACAATTCCCATTTTTTCCTATGTAACTTGCTCCTACCCTTTTCTAAAGATCTCATGTCCAATTGTTTTATCTCTGTTACTATATTCAGAACTTCTAATATAGCTGGTTTAGATTTTGAGTTCCATTTTCTAGTAATTGTTTTTGGCAGCCATCATACTTAGACACACCAAGGCCTTACCATGTCCAGGTAATTCTAATTCTGTATCATAGCTCAGAAAAATAATTTCCCTCGTCACACCAATCTGCCCAACCAGCATCTCCAACAGTGAATCCTCCAGGGAATCCTTAAAGTCCATCAACTCACCACACTCCCAGAAAATAGGTTCCCAAGTATCTCTTTCTCCCCCATCACACCTCCAACATTTGCTGTCTACCTGAGGAAACATTTCCAAGCAAAAATCCTAAATCTTTTAGATTTTGTTGCAAATTTGGGAGACATACATATATCCTCCCATTGCTTCTTCATGAATTGCTTATCCAGTCTCCCTTTCCAATTGTTTCTAACCCCCTCTGATTGATTCTTATAGTTATCATGCAATATTTTTTATACTCTACTAATTATTCCTTTTTTAATGGCAGCTTATGTTATAGATTCCACTAAAAACTCTACCAGTGCTGGTCTTTCATTTAGGACCCCCTATTTCTTTCTCTTTGCAAGTACTCTGATATCAGTCCTTGATAAGGAAAGCAATCTCTAACCTGCAGTCCAAACAAATTCTTGGTCTCTTCCCATTCTGTTACCTTTCCCTGTCTAGTTATTTGCTCCCAATACATTAGTTCCTTTGCTAGTTTCCCCCAATAAATTCAAGCCCCCATTTGCCTATTGTCTATATCTCTAATTGTAGTCATCCCTATTGGCAGAATTTCCTTTCTCCATTCCTGTGTTGGCTTAGTTCTTAGAATACTTTCTGCTACTTTATGGATATACTATTCTGTATGATTATTATTCATTTCCTTAAAGGCCTGCATCCTAATTTGCAGTCTCTTCTTATTTCTTGAGCTTCCCCCTGTTAAAACATCATCCCTTTCCACTTGAATTATAGTTTTCTCTTTGTGCTATGTATAGGAGCCTTAGCTGTGTAGCTTTGAAATACCCCTTCAAATTGGGCAATCCTAATCTGCCCTGTTCTACTGGAAGAATAAGCATATCCCATTTGATTCTTGCCATCTTTCCCTCTGAGGTAAAGTCCTTCAGCTATTTATTAATTGCTATTCACAACTTCTCCTCTGGTTGATAAAAATAGGCCTGGCCAGTTTATAAGACTAAAGGGACTAAAAAACATTTTGACTGATGTGTCTTATTATCCATATCCATAAAACAAAGCTTTCATTTTCTCAGTTTTTGTATTATCTTTTATTTAGTCTCTTCCCACATATCCTTAGCTGCCATACCAGAATCATTTTAATCCATACTCCTAAATATGTCCCCATAAATACATATATTGCTGAACCAATTTGTCTGTTGGTGTATAATTTATCGCTATTGCCTTTGTTTTAGCTTCATTAATTTTGTATCCTGAAAAGATTGAAACTGTCTTAAAATGTCCCACAACATTGTAATGTCTCTTTCTGGTTTTGTCAGGTATAAAATAATATCATCTGCAAATACAGCCAACTTTTCTTGACTACCATACCAGTTATATCCTACAATGTCTGACTCCCTTATTTTCTTTGCCAGTGGTTCTAAATATAATGCAAATAGCAAAGGGGAAAGAAGACACCGTTGCCTGGTTCCTCTACTCAAGTAGAAATTATCAGAGAGGACCCCACCCAATTTAATTTGTGCTGCTGATCCCTCATATATCCTCCTAATCAACCTTATATTTTTTTTCAGGAAAGGCAAATGTTTCCACTACCCTGCTCATAAAGTCCCAGCTTACTCTGTCAAAAGCTTTCTCTGCATCAAGACCCACCAACAACAATGGTATCTTCTTACATTCAGCTCCCCTCTGGATCAACAGTGTTTTGTTAATGTTGTCAAATATTTGCCTCCCCTCCATAAAACCATATTGATCCATATCTGTCAATTCTGGCATTACTTTTGTCATTCCTTTTGCCATTACATACATGAAAAGTTTATAATCATGGTTTACTATTGCAATGAGCCTGTGTGAAGCTGGAACTGATGAATCCTTATCCTCTTTAGGTATTACAGCTATACTGCTTTCTTCCACGATGTTGGCACTTCTCCTCTTAAAATACTATTAAACAAAACCTTTCAGGTCTTCATCAGCTTTTTCCCTCTTAGCTTCCAAACTTCCACAGAAATACCATGGATTCCTGGGGACTTTCCTGTAGATTGGTTATACATCACAATTTTTATCTCATCTCCTCCTGTCTTAACTGTTAGTAATTGAGCCTCATCTACCTCTAACCTTGGCATATTTAATCCTTCCATAAACATTTCCATTTCTCTTTTTTCTTGATTTCCATACTTCTCTGCTTTATACAGACTTTTATAAAATTTCCAAAATATTTCTAATACCTCTACAGGATCTTTTGTTCCCTTACTTGTTATAGGCTCCCTAAGCTTGGCAACAGACCTTTCTACTTTCTGTTGCCTGAGTCATTGTGCTAAAAGTTTTTGTGCTCTACTGTTATTATCAAAAAACAATCACATAGCAGCAATCTTTCTAAATCTGCGTATATTATCGAGGTAATCTTTTATTTTCTGCTTAGCATTCTGCAGCTGATCCTGTTCTTGTTCTGTGAGAATCCCCTCTATTATACAATAATTTAACATTTGTCAGTCACACTAAATAATTCTTGTTACTTCTTAACCATAGCTCACTTTCTTTTATTTCCACCCTATTTTTAAACTCCACCTTAATTTTATCCCACTCCCTAGCTATATTTTCAGAAGAAATTTCTTTCCTCTCTAATAGCTCCTGAACAATCTTCACTACCCATTCCTTAAATTCCTCTCTTTTCAGTAGATAGTTGGAAGTTTTTATTTCATTACCCTGTGTTTTTATTTTAGTTATTATTGACGTATGATCTGAAATAGTTTTTGGGTGCGTATCAAGACCTTCGATTAAATGCAAATGTTCCTGTGAAATGTAAATTTTGTCTAGTCTAACCCAGTTTTTATATCTTGGGGAATAATATGTAATTCACTCCGAACTCCTATTACAGAATTCACATCTTCCATGCCAAATATTTTCATAAATTTCTTCAAAAATCTATCCGCATTTGTTATACTTTCACTTCTGGGTCCCCCAGACTCATCTTCACTGTTGCAAGTCACATTCCAATCCCCACCTATAATTAATATTCCTTGCTGAAAACTGATTATTTCTCCCAGAATTCTCTTAAGCTCCATTATAGTAGCTTTAGGTAGAATATAAATACATGTCAGTGTAATCCTTCTTGTTTGCCCCTTAACACTACAAATCTGACATTATTATCTTTTTTATCCTCTTCTATCACTATTGGAGCTCCTCTTGCAATTAATATAAGTGCTCCTCTTTTCCCTTGTCCCAGGTATTCTGCTAAATAACAGTCCTGAAAAACTTTCTTTATCAAATTCACATGTTAAGTTATTTCTAAATGTGTCTCCTGTAACATAACTATTTGCACATTATAATTTTTAATGTAGTTCACTATTCTTTCTTTTTTGTATTTATCTGCAAGTTTTTTGACATTTAAAGACACTACAGAAAGAATCATTGCATAAAAAAAATATTATTCCCACCGTTAACAGCTTTTTTTATTAAATGTCTAGTTCCAGCTTTTGTGTTACATGCATACACTGTTTGACAGGTTGAACTTTTATACACTTGTTTCTTGTCATATCCATTTGAGCTTATGTCACATCTTACAAAACATTTTGTTTTATTGAAAGCCCACAAACAAACAAAAAAAAAAAACAAACACACCCCCAAATACCCCCTAAAACCTATTACTTTAATACTAATACATAAAACTATGTACATATTCAAATAATTGGGGTTTACCCTCCTAATAGGAAGAAAAGTCCCAAACTGACAGCCACACTCACAGACTTGAGTTAACTTAAAAGAAAGGTTAAACATGTTAAGATGGATGGTGTAGCCTGTGCTTCTACTAAGTGCTAGCTGGTTTTATAGGTTCATAGGTAGTTACTAGGCATTTATAAGCCTAGCCAGAGTGTGTCGGCTTTCGCCACCCCATTGATTAGTAAACTGAGCCTCTGTCAAGCAGAGCCAATGAAGTGATCCCAGGGGTGTACTTTCTGTTACCCATCCACTCATCAAGGCTTCTCTTGAAGAGTGTTAGTGAGGGGCTCTGCCTAATGTAGTTAGGAATTTTGTTCCAAAGCACAGGGAGTCTCTGTAACAGGAATTATCCCTCCAGCATGTTCTATTTATTGTTGTGGTGAGGTTTAGCTCACTAGAGCGCGTGGCTCGCAGTGACTTGGATTTCTTTAGGTGGAGCATGTCCATCAATTCTGAGTTGGACATGGCTTTGTAAGTCAGGCAGAGATCACCTCTGAGTAAGCGATATGCCACTGAGTACAGCCGGAGTTTTTTCAGTCGGGCTGCATAGGACATATGTTTGAGGCCAGTAATCCTCTTGGTGAGGTGCTTTTGTGGTCTTTCAAGCTGTTGGAAGTATCTTGTGAGGTACATCCCAAATGGGGCATTGTACTCTATGATGGGTCTGATGAGTGACGAGTAGAGGGGCACTATAACCTCTTTATTTCTAGATGCAAACCCCTTAGTAATTAGATGGGCCACATAGAAGGATTTCCTAACTACTTTGGCAATATGATTGTCAAAGGAGAGATTACTATCTACCTGGGTCCCCAGATCTCTTATTACCTCTTCTGTATTAAGGGGGCTGCTGCCTATGTGGTAATTCGTGGGTGTTTTGTTTTTCCCAAATGGGATGACTATGCATTTTTTGGCATTTAGCTTGAGGCCATGACTTTGACACCAGGTGTCTGTCTCAGTAAGGCCTTTTTGGAGGATGTCCGTGTCAGCTGGAGGGTCAATTATGGCTCCCAGTTTGCAGTCATCGACGAACATGGTTAGCCATAGTCCTCCTGTGTTTGCCTGTACTTCTGAGAAATATATGCCAAACAGTAGGGGTCCCAGAACTGAGCCTTGCTGGACACCACTTGTGACTGGTTTAGAGTCAGACCTGGAGCCCGCTATTCTTATCATGTGAGTTCTGTCTGTAAGCCAGTTGGCAACCCATCTTGTGATGTAGGGATTTATGTTCAGGCTGGTGAGTTTTTCTATAATACCCGAATGAGGAATGGTGTTGAACGCCTTGGTGAGATCAAGGTAGGCTGTGTGAACCACCTTTCCCTCGTCTATGGCCTTGGTAACTGTCTCGAAGAAGTCAACCAGGTTTAGTAGGCATGATCTGCCCTTAACAAAGCCAAACTGGGTTGGGTCAAGTGTTTGGAGGTTCCCAATGTCTTTGTTAATGAGTTCCATGATGATGCGCTCCATAGCCTTGCAGACCAGGCTAGTCAGGCTTATGGGGCGATAGTTACCAGGGTCAGTTGTGGCTCCTCCTTTGTGGAGCAGAATAACCATTGCTGTGCACCATTCTATGGGCACATAGACTGTGGAGAGGCTAAGGTTGAACAGCGTGTTTAGGTGGGGGGTTAGTTTGTTCTGTAGTTTGTGTAAGATGCAGCCTGGGACACCATCTGGCCCCAACGATGCTGTGTTTTTGGCTTTTGAAAGGGCTGTTTTCACCTGTGCTTCTGTGATTTCTGGGACGGTATTGCTGTGGGTCCTTTTGAAGGTGAGAAGGAGGTGAAGTTTGCACTGAATCTATCTGCCAGTATGTTGGCAATATCAGTAGGTTTGACTTTTCTTTAAAGCTCTCCCAGCTGGGAAAATCCCTGAATGATTTCAGAGAATATTATGTCCTAGCCAGTTTCTTATCTCAGTTTTTTTTTCTTCAGCCAATCACTCTCCACCAGCCTGGAGCCAGTTTCTCTTTATCAGATTGTCTCCATGGAGACACAAGAACCAGGCTGCCAGTTTCTCGTTATCAGATTGTTTCCTTGGAAACATGAAGACCAGCGGCAGAACTGCTACTGAACATACATGTATTTGCTATAAAAAGCCTCATAATATTCAATACTTTTTTAATTTACTTGCTTACTCTTAAAACTTGTTACTAATGCAGTCTAAGGTGCTGAATCCAGTCATTTCCCTATGCAATAATGAAAAAAGCACATTCATTTTTCTTTCATCGTGTTCTTTTAATCAGGACTTTTTTTCATTGCATTGCCTACATTTCTTAAAACTGAACAAGAAGAAAGAGAGAAGGGAGAAAAACAGCAGCACCTGTTTACAATCCCTATTCTCCTAAAAATAACTTAGAAAACCTTACTTTATAGCACACAAAGAAAAACAGACACTAGAAAAATAGTGCTAGTAAGAAAAACATTTTCTTTACGTATAGTTAATTTTCTCCCACCTCTTTCCCTTCTCAAAGTATTTTTGAACATTAATGACATGAACTAGGACATATGCTTTAGAGTCCCCCACAAGTCCAACGAATTTTGAAAAAGTCCAATATTTCCAGATTTTCTTGTTCTGTCATATTTTACACATATAATTATTGCATTGTAATCCCACATTGAGTTACCAGTTTTATTACTGTTCATCTCATCTCCCAAATCCTGTCTCTGCTTCATTTTCAACGTACTCAAAATTCCTCTATGTGGTCTTTATTACCAGAAGAACATGATGAAGAATCTCTTTCTGTTTTACAGCTCACCTTTTGCTGACAAACGTTTGTATTTCCTCCTTAGCATGTCTTCTTCTTCTTCTTCTTCTTCTTTCGGCTTTTTCGGTAGGGGGGGGGTACAGCTGGATCACCTGTCGCACATTGAATGGCAGTCCTAGGGCCAATTTAGAGTGTCCAATCCACCTGCAGCATGTCTTTGGGATGTGGGAGGATTTCCTCCTTAGCATGTACTTCATCAAAAATGATTTTGTTCCTCCAGGGAAGAATTCTTTGAAGAAAGCTGGGTACAGCAGTTTGAATTTCACTCCTGCATCTTGACATTCCCTGAATAGTGGAATAAATTTGCTTCTCTTCTGCCTGGTGTACAATGAGTAATCATTCTCCACAAACACTCTGCTGTCTCCCACTTTTAGTACTTTGTTCTTCTGCCATAGTTTTGTCAAAAGCAGCTTCTTCTTCTGGTAGGATTGCATCTTTACTATTAAAGGTCTAGGTTGCTTTCTCATAGCTAGGTTTGGAGCATGCACACAATGTGCTCTTTCAACTAACAACTACTGCTGTGGAATACCAGTCCAGCTGCTTATTTGTCCTTTCATAAAATTAACACAGTCTGTTCCTTCCAGCTTCTCTGGTATAGCTGGAAATCTAAGATTTCTCCCTACATGCTCTGTCCTCTAATTCTATTTTTTAAACATCTCTTCCTGAGCAGTTTCATATTCAGCCAGACTTTTCTTCATTTTGATCTCTGACTTTTGCAGCTTTATCACCTCATCTGAATATTTGTTTAAAGTTGCTTCCATTTTTCCAGCCTTTTGTTGCTTGTGTCGATATACTCCATCAGTTTTTCATTTATTTTAACCAGGACTGTGTGCAGTTGTCTTATATCCTCCTGTAGGTTACTGGAATTCATGTTTGGAGGTTGCATTGCATTTTGCTAAACAGCTGCAGAACTTTCCTCAGTCAATCTTTCTTCCTCACTTTTTGTAACTGATTTTCCAGGTCCTCTGTCTTTCTTTTTTCCTGGCATCCAGGCAGTACACTTACTAGCCAGTTACTGGAATGTACCCATAAACACAAGTCTGCTGTCCTAGAATTAAGCTGTTATTGAATGTGTAGCCATCTTGGAAGTCCTTCAACAACTGAACTTTTTCAACTAAGACCCAGGAATGCAGCAACAAATTAACATCCATAATAACAATATGAAATAACAATAAATAATATACTGTTACAATTTTAGTATAATGATTATTAAAAATACTAAAAATAATACATAAAATAATTTTGGGGGTTAGTGGTTCCATATGCCTTTGATTAACCCCTCAGCACAAACAATTCATGCATACTAAACACAAAGCACAAAAAAAGTAACACCTTCAGCAACCTAAATGAATCAACCACCTCCTTGCATACAGTTTAAAAAAAACATCACTACATCTGCTAAACCTATTTTTTTAAGTCTAGACAGGACTCCCCACTAATCATTTGGGAACCTTTCTGGAATGAATTGACTAGAAATCTGTAGTGGTCAGTGCTCTGACTCATGCACTCAGGTCAGTGCCTCCTCCTCAACCATCATTCCAACAAACAAACTGCCCCACCTTCAGAAGCACCATCATTCTAAACCTTTGGGATTTCAGACTATCTTCCACATACAGTTGTTTTCTGTCTCTGCCACCAAATGCAATTAGTGCAAAGGATCAAGGCTATGATCTGTCAAAGAGCTGTTGTCTAGTGTCCATGGTTTAATGTCCTCAGTCGCCATTTGCCTACTGTGCAATTGTAAACAAGTCATTTAACTAGGGGCTGAGACTGAAAAAGATCCTTGTTCATAAGCACTGATAATAATAATGATAATGATAACAATAATAATAATAATAATAATAATGCATTCCTTGACAAAATTTTCATCTGTGAGAAATCGTGGCTGATGGACTTCATCCAAATACCTGAAAGCCTGCAACACCTTCTCTATATCCAAATATCTGGAAGCATGTAGGCATTCACTAGATCCAAACACTTGAAAGCCTGTAATACATTCAGTATACCCTGTAACACCGAGCCTAAATCTTCAACACTAACACCAGTGAGGGACTTGCACATTGGGAGGATGACAAGTAGACACACAGTAAAGAACAATTTCCCTTAATAGCACACACAGATCACAGACAGTCTTGGGCTGGTTTCTCCCTCTCTCTCCAGATCCCCAATGAGACTCCCTACTGGCACAGCTATAGGGTTAAGATCTTAGCCGAGTGGTCAAGTCAGTACCTTTAGCAGCTATGGTACTATAACTGGGGATGAACTTTCTGTAGTACCCTGCTGTCCCTAAAAATGTCCTCACCTGATTTTTTGTAACAGGTGCAGGTCATGCCTGAATGGGTTCCGCTTTGGCAGGTTCTGTCCTGATCTTACCACTCCCCTCTCTATGTCCCAGGTAGGAGACCTCTGCTATACCCACCTGACATTTGCTGGGCTTAATGGTCAACCCTGCCCTCTGTAGTCTGCCCAGCACCTCCCTGACATGCTGAAGGTGCTCTTGCCAGGAGTGGCTGTAGATGGCAATATCATCTAGGTAAGCAAGGGCAAAATCTCCTGCTCCTGCTAGGATATGATCTACAAGCCTCTGGAAAGTTGCTGAGACATTTTTCATCCCAAAGGGCATCTTTATTTACTCATACAAGCCAAAAGGAGTCACAAATGCTGACCTCTCCCTAGCACTGAGAGTCAAGGGGCACCTGCTGGTAACCCTTGGTAAGATCAATGGTGGTAAGATATTTAGCCCCACCCAGTTTCTCTAGAGCTTCATCTGTCCTAGGCATGGGGTAAGCATTTGACTCTTTGTGACTATTTCATTTCCTGTAGTCCACATCCTTCTTTGGTACCAGCACCACTGTGGGGAGGCCCAGGAACTGCTGGACTCCTGAATTACTCCTAGTTCCAATATTTCCTCTATCTCCTCTCTCAGAATCTGTTTGACTCCCTCAGGCACCCTATAAGGGGCCTGCCTAATAGGCCTATGAGGTCCTGTATCCACATGGTGCTGCACCAGGTGTCTGCACCCTGGTTTCCCAGTGAACATGTCCGCAAACTCCTGTAACACTGCTCAGATTTCTCGAACTTGGGTAGGAGATAGCTACTGGGACATTGCTACCCCTTCCACTGAGGTGTCAGTCTGAGCCTCACTGAGGAGATCAGTCACCATATCCCCCTCAGACTCTTCCTGCAATCCATTGCAAATACTCAGCACAAGGGCCTCTCTGTCATGCTAAGGTTTCATAATTCTTAACATCAGCACAAGGGTCTCTCTGTCATGCTAAGGTTTCATCATTCTTAACATGGTATAATTTGTGCCCCTACCTCCTGCCTAGCAGTTCTGCCATGCAGTTAATATCACTGACCTTCCTTACCACCTTGTAGGGTCCCTCCCAAGCTGCCTGCAGCTTGTAGTGTCTGACAGGAATGAGAACCATTATCTGCTGCCCTACAGCATACTCTCTAGCTTGAGCATTCCTGTCATACCAGACCTTTTTCCACTGTTTGGCTTCTGCCAGTTTCTCCTGGGCCAAGCCCATGAGTTCCCTAAGCCTTGTCCTGAGGTTTAGGACATATGCCACAACAGACTCCTTGTGGGATTCTCACTCACCCTCCCACTCATCTCATATTAAATCTAGAGGTCGCCTAGCCCTATGCCCACACAACAACTCAAAGAGTGAAAAACCTGTGGAATCCTGGGGAACCTCGCTGTAAGCAAACAACAGATGAAGCAAATATTTGTCCCACTCCCACTTAAACAGATCTGCAAATGCCCGTAGCATGGACTTGATTATAGGGTTTAACCTCTCAACAAGACCATTAGTCTGGGGATGGTAGGGGGTGGTCTTCCGGTGCTTCACCCCACAGTACTTCCACAGACAAGCCAGCAGATCTGACATGAAATTAGTACCTCTGTCAGTCAGTATTTCTTTTGGGAAAAATATCCTGCTGAAAATCTCTAGCAAAACATTTGCCACCTATTCTGCCACAATGTGGGACAGAGCCACTGCCTCAGGGTATCTGGTAACATAATCTACTACCACTAGGATATACTTTTTCCCTGTGGAACTTGGGGTACTCAGCGGCCCCACAATATCCACAGCTACCCTCTGAAATGGCTCCTCAATCACAGGCAAAGGCATCAAAGGAACTTTCACCTTGTCTCCTGCCTTGCCTACCTTTTGGCACTGCTCACAGGTCCTGCAGTATCCTGTTATATCTCTGGAAATCCCAGGCCAATAGAAGTTCTGCATAATACGTCTCTTTGTACATTTTATGCCCATATGATCTGCAAAGGGAATATCATGGGCTATGGCTAGAAGTGCCAGACAGTAGGCTCTAGGAAATACCATCTGTTGTATTCTCTCACACTCTAGCTCTGCCTCAAGGGTTTAGTCTCTGTACAGTAACCTTTTGTCCCAGTATACAGAATCCCCCTTCCCTTGAGAATCAGGTGCCTCACTAGCTTCCTCTCTCAGGCCTTGTAATGTAGGATCTGAGAGCTGAGCCTGTCTCAACTCTTTTTTTGTAACCATTCCCAGCTCCCCTTCCACAGTAAGTCTGGCATCCTCTGACAGTGGTGCTTCACTGTCAGCCTGGGTACTACTACTCACCTATGCCCTTGCAGTCACTCTGTCCAAGGGAACATCAGTACCCACAAGCATCTGTGGCTCACCTTCAGTTTGACTGCTACAATGTAGCTCCCTCCCTGAAGTAACCACCTCATGAGAACTGGCAGCAAGAATGCAGTCTGTCTGGGTCTCCCCAAGTCTACCACATCCACATGCTTGTCTCCAAGCCTGACTGCATTTAACTACATGAATACATGGTTCTGCATTATCAAAATAATTTCCTATCAGGACATCTGCAGGTCGGTAGTCTGGTACCCTTATTGTCTGAAGACAACCTACTGTTGGCATTTTGTCATTCCCACTTACTGGATCTCCCACCTTTTGCTCCCCACCTTGCCTCCATGGACATATATATGCTACACGGCCCCACTGGTTGCATTTAAAACATTTAACCCTAGGTCCTGGATGTGTACCTGGACTAGTGGCTTCCCCTGTTACTGGCAGTCTCTGTTGTGGCAGTCTGTGCTGCCCACCATGGGTTCCCATAGAACCATGAGAAGCACTGGGTGTCCATTTCCTGTTCAGTGATGACCTACTTGCTAGGTATAGGTCTCCCCTCTTCCCCAACTCATCTACAGTAAGGCATTGTCTATCAGCTAACCAGATTTTCATGTCCTCAGGCAAAGTGCTAAGGGCTTGTTCCCTCACCAAAAGGTCTGCCAGCCCTTCAAAAGTGGTGACCTGACATCAACTCACCCACCTATGAAAATAAGTTCTTAATTCAGTAGAATATTCAGAAACACTTTCATCTGCCTTCTGTCTATGCTCACAAAACTTTTTCCTATAAGTTTCAGATGTTAACTTAAAACATTTCTAGCAAACAATTCTTAACAACATTATAATTTTAGCAGTCATTATCAGAGAGATTGGACATTACAGTTACAGCTTTACCATGGAGTAAGGGGGTGAGGGACCATAACCAGAGCCCTTGGTCAACATAATACTGTTTACATACCCTTTCAAACATATTTATTTATTTTATTTTACATTTGTTGACCGGGCTAGTCTAACTGGATATATGAAACTTAAAGCAAAACCAAACAAGGAAAACAAAAAATCCGTGAACCACGAAAGACAGCCAAAAAGAGTAAATTTATTTTAAGCACTTTTCGTCAGCACCTGTAAGCTGACTTCTTCAGAAGTCAGCTTACAGGTGCTGACGAAAAGCGCTTAAAATAGTTTTCTGAAGAAGTCAGCTTACAGGTGCTGACGAAAAGCGCTTAAAATAAATTTACTGTTTTTGGCTGTCTTTCGTGGTTCACGGCTTTTTTGTTTTCCTAACTGGATATATGTCCATTTTCAGTAGAGGCCCGGGGAGAAAAGCTCCACTACAGCATAATGTAAATTGAAAACAAATAAGTATGTAAGAATACATATTTTTTAAAAAAAATTAATTAGACATAGAGACCAATAAAAGTGAAT
This sequence comes from Protopterus annectens, assembly GCF_019279795.1. Classification (NCBI taxonomy): domain Eukaryota; kingdom Metazoa; phylum Chordata; order Ceratodontiformes; family Protopteridae; genus Protopterus; species Protopterus annectens. The sequence goes on from NC_056733.1 coordinate 204,553,609, forward strand.
ATACATTACCTAAGAGAATACAAAAATGACATGATTATAACAGGATTAATATGGGAAAAGCTTAGGCAATATTAGAGAGTAAAGACACATACTTAATATAAAAAGACAAGACAGGGTGTGCTTTTTTTTTATAAAGGAATGCATATTTTGTGCATGTGAAGGTGGTGGACTGAGGAGGAAAATATTAGTCAGGATTAGTACATGGGCAAAGCCATTGTAAAAATAGGCAGATTCTTAGTTGCTTTTTGAAAAGTGGTGTGGATTCCAGGGATGTTAGTTTGTTAGGAAGCTTGTTCCAAGAATTACCAATGGTATTATTAAATAGACAGTCTCCAGATTTGTTGTTAGATTTAAGGTTGGCAACTAGTAACTTATTAGCTGAGCGTAGGGTTGTTAGATTTTTTATGGGCTATTAAGGGTAGAGAGTATGGGTGTATTTGTAGGATGATACAGGATCTTATGTTTAATAGTTAGTTGTTGGAGAAGAAGTTGGTTTTGCAGTTCCAGCCATCCTAATTTTTTCAGATTTTGGCAAAGGTGGGTCCGGAATGGGGAACTAGTGGTGAATCTGGCAATGTTATTATAGGAGGTGGCCAGTTTGTTTAGGTTATTTTTGGATAGGTTAGTATAGATAGGTGAGGCACATAGATGAGTGGAAATTAGGTGTGTTTGGGCGATTGTAGTTGTGGCAGAGGGAGTAAGGAAGGTTTTTAGCCTATAAAGGGAACCAAGTTTTCTATTAAGTGATTTAATGGTTAAGTTTATGTGTGGGTCAGAACTAAGATTATTATTGATTGTTACACCTAAAAGTTTAGTTGTGGTATCAGGTACTATTACAGCGCTATTATTTGATGCTACTGAGAAGTAGGTAGGGGTAAAAAGTAGAAGTTTAGTGTTCTTAGGGTTTAGGAGGAGACAGCATTTGGAGAACCAGTCTTCTGCTAAGTTGAATACTTTTTGGGTGCTAGACTGTAGTTCAGCCTGAGATGCTGCAGAACAGATTAATGTAGAGTTATGGGCATATTGTATGCAGGTGGTTTGAGGGAGAGATTAGCTCATATCATTAATAAATATAGAAAAGAGGAGGGGGCCAAGAATAGAACCTTGTGAGACTCCTAGGGAGACAGAGAGCTGAGTTGATAGGTTATTGTCCCAGAGGACTGCTTGTTGTCTGTTTTCTAGATATGACTTAAACCATTTGATTGTTAGAGTGTCTACTATAAGTGATTGAAGGGTGTCTAACATTAGGTGGTGATTCACCATATCGAAGGCTTTGGAGAGGTCTAAAAAGAGAGCTGAGGAGAGCAAGTTGTTATTGCGATTTTTATTAACATATGAATGAAACTATCAAAATTATCCCTGTCTGAAAACTGTGGAAGAAATGTATTGATCTTTGTTGCTTCTGGGGTTCAGTTACTCCCTTCCCCATTACCTCCATGACCCTGGAAAAGAGTCAGCAGCTCCTTTTCATGTTGCCTCCGCCTCTCTTTCACCTCAGCTTCCAGGCATAGCAGTTTCTCATTTTCCTCAGTCTCTAGATGCCTCAGCCTCTCTGCTGCCTCTATTTCCAAATACTTGCCCTCTAGCTTAAGTCTCTTTAACTCCAGATGGATTTTTAAGTCCTCTGTGGAAAGGTTGTCCTGTCCATTCTCTGAGCGTTGTACATCCCCATGCCCAGTCTGATCATCCTCTTGGTTGCTATTCTCTGATGCAGCTGTGACTAAAGCTGCAATCATGTCTGCCTTAGTCAGGCTGGCATGCACAGTCCTTTAGCTTAACAATTGTGATATGAACTCTGAATGTTCACTGCATGGCTGATTAAGAGTACAAGCACCTTCACTGATCACTATACACAAGATACAGGAATTCAATATCCACACCACTACAAGCCAATTAACATGTGATGTAGTTATCTCACCACTATCAACCAATTAATATGTGATGTTGGTATCCCACCACTGCCAAACAATTAATATGTGACATCCCTGCACTGGCCCAGTAATCAAGGAGCCTCAGTCCTCACCACTAACACCAGTGAGGGACTTACACATTGGGAGGATAGCAAGTACACAGAGGTAAAGTACAATTTCCTTTAAGAGCACAAAGAGATCACAGTCAGTCTAGGGCTGGTTTCTCCCTCTCTCTCCAGATCCCCAATAAGACTCCCCACTGGCACAGCTATAGGGTTAAGAACTCAGCCGAGTGGTCAAGCCAAACCTCTACCACCCTTTCTGTTCAACCAGTGCTTTGTGTCTCTGTCCAAGTAGCTCACACACACACACACACACACACACACACACACACACACACACACACACACACACACACACACGCACACACACTTTGAGATTTGATTTATATACAAACTCACGGACACTCCTGGGGAAGGCTGTCATAGGTTTGCTAGCTATGCCCCCTTCTGCCCAGACTATACGGTAGTAATCACTGCCACCAACCAGCTCTTTATCAGCTACTGTAAGACCGTTCCCAAAGGATGACCAATTCTACTGCCCAATGTTACTGTAATCCAAATGGTAACTGTGACTAACAGCAAGGCTATTTAAGAGTGGCCTGTACAGTCTCACCGAATACATATGCAAGTACTCTAAGAGTTTAAATATCTCTAAACAAACCAGCCACAATTAAAAGGTTTAAATGTATTTAATAATAATAAAAGCACAAGAGAATACTCAATAACTCAATACAGTGACAACAGAGTTCAGAATCACAGGAAATATTTTAAAACAACATAGTAGGACAGTCTCACATAAATACAGAAAACATCTAAACTAATCTTACTAAGTTCTTATCTATCTCTAAGAGAAATCACTGTAATCTAAGTCTTAACTTACAGAGCCAGACAAGTGCTGAGGAGAGGATGTCGTCAGATCCAACGACAAATACAAAATGTACTGACTTTCTCTGAGAGGTATTTCTTAAATTAATAATACACATTACTGCTGGATTAGCTTGCTGACATCAGTATTTGACACCTCTGTGTCAAAAATAATTATCTTTTAGAAGCTTGCCTGGAACTGGAAGTGGTAAAACAGTTAAATACTTTTACCTTTGAAACCTGTAATTATTTCTGTTTCCAGACAATAGAAAGAACTCCTAGCTGTAGCCGTCCTATTTCCTAGCTGAAACTGGGAGATACCATAGTCATAAACAATTTCAACTTATTTTCTTAGAGTTTTGCAAGTTAACTCTGTATGTTCCAGCTTCTTACTATCAAAACATACATTTGCATAGGCATATAGTTAATATACATTTCTGTTCTTTTCTAGTAGGGTACACTGTGGTTACATTCTTGAAGCTCAGCACATAACATACAGTTTAACATAACATATAGTTTTCTTACATTTGTAAGACAAGCATACAAACCATATTCCAGCTAGCTGGGCTGGCAGCCTTCACATACCCAAATATTTGAAACCCAATAACAACTTCAGTAGAGCACTTCTGCTTACTTGTTACCTTATTTTCAGGGAGTCAAACATGGGTCACTGTTCCATCTACATGCTCCGTGACCCCACCCCCTAAACAATCCAAGCTCTCTTCTCCTCGTTGACCACCCAGATAACCTATATGCAGCAGTAAACCTTTGTTGTTAGCGGTCCTGAACTCTGGAGCACCATTCTTAATAGAATCTACCCATATACTAGCCTGTCTGCAACCAGCACTCTAACAGTAGTTACATGCCTGCCTGCCTAAATTCAACACCCTGATGCCAAGTATTGTAAGACCTGGCTGCCTCATAAAAACTGCAGGGAGGATAGATGATTGGCTTCCCTATTCACCTGACAGCACACAGCATGCTAGTGTCATTTTATTACACACGATCGTAGCCAAAAGAGTGAGAATCTATGGCAGTTTGATATTCTGACTCTTGCCTCTGACTCTGAGTTATGCTTTTCTTTTCTTCTTTTTTTTGTACTAGATCAGCAAGAAGTTGTACACTAACACTTGAGAAGATCCTGTCAAAGGCTTATAATTAGCATCTATATGTGCATGATTACTGGCCAAGAAGTGAACCTTCAATCATTAATTTTCCAATAGTACTCTTAATCCATTTCAGGGTCGTGGGGGAGCTAGACCCTATTCCGATACGTAGGCCATCCTGAAGAGGGTTGGGCGGGTGCTAGTTCACCCTAAAGTACATCTTTTGGATGTGGGAGTGAAGAAAGGGAGCACACAGCAAAAAGCGGGATGTACAAAGTCCTCATAAACTGTACGCAAGCGAGAAATTAACTGCTGCAACGCTAACCTCTGTGCCACCCCATTGTCGCCCCATCGGCATGGAAAATGGTTGTGCGGATTGCAAGGTGAGGTATCAAAGCCACCCCTTCACCCTGCCGAAAAAAAACGGAAAAAAGGAAAAACACAAACAGTCACCAGTATGTAGCCGGCTGGTTTATGATGCAGCAGAACGGTCACTGTACTTACAGAAATCCAACCCTTGAAGAAATCCATATCCATTGCAAGGAGCCTGGTTTGGATCCCGGACAGCCAGAAACGGCCCGAGTGGAAAAGGGAGAGCTATAAATTAACAGGTACATCGCTACCAATTTTAAGAAAGAAGAAAACTGACACAGTGTTTCACACATAAGCCCAATAACCATAAAAGATCTGAAAAGGGAACATTATGGAATGGCTGAAATGTTGGAAAGACAAAGGTACAGCTACTTAATGTACACGAACGCTAAACTGTACATCATGGCTGTCAGCTGTTCAGTTATTGCCATGTCCGACGTAAAACATTTTCCTGATAAATCAGTAAGCATTATAGTCCATCAATAATGCCAAAGGATCGTGTTTGCTTCTTCTTGTTAAGAAAATGTGTGGCGACGCAAAGCATGCAATTCTAGTATCTTTTTACTTGAACTGAAGTAATATTGTAAAATTGTCCCTGATTTGGGCCTTTTCCCTATTTCTTGGAGTTTCCAAAGATTCTTGAGCAGAGAAGTTGAGGGACATATAAACCGGCTGTACACCGTATCCAATTACCTTAAATGTTTGTAGTCCTTTTTTAGATTGGTTGGTATTTTTTTGGGGGGGGGCGTCTGACCCAGCTGATCCTGAAAAGTCCCCTCAGACCAGCCAACTTACCCAGTTAACAGATGTTTAATGAATGAATGATTGAGACTATGACACCATAGTAACTGCCAAAGTACCAGGATGTGATATCAGAAAGCAGAAGGATGACTTCATGAGAGCGTAAAGTAAAAAAATGACTAATTAACTCAATGGGAATTGTGGTAGTAAAAACTAAAAGACACGCATCCACCCAGCTTTGCGGTTATGTTTCGGCGGAAGATATAAATACGTGGGATGCAGAAATGCTGACTAAACGTTGTCTGAATGTTCCCCTCTGACAGTTCAGCAGACAGTTAAGCATATGAGATATACCACTTAAGGTACTTAAAAGTCTAAAATGATGACAAAATTCTGGAGGATGCGCCTTGGTGAACCCGCAGATCATCTCGTTTTAAAGCAATTGCAGACAGTCACATTTTTAATCATCGTTTCAATAGAGGAAACATTTGTGTCTACTGTCTAAACATTAAACAAAGAATTGGAAACATTTAGGGTGCTATCTCAAGCAAGTACGAAGAGGAAAATGGGGGAACAATATAGGGTGAGCTTTAGAGTCAGAGAGAAATCCATGAAACAGAAGGCACTGGAGTGACAGCTCCATATATATACATACATGCACAGGGTTACCACCTGTCCCACTTTGTGAGGGACAGTCCATCTTTGGGCAATTATGTCCTGCAAAAAAATGGCAAATGTCCTGAGATTTTAGGACAAAATCATTTCCTATATTTTATGTAATAGTTGCCTAAAACCGCTATTCTGTATCTGAAACACCTAAATGATATAAGAAACAGAAAAAAGCAACTAAAATGCTGCAAGAATAAGCTTTTATTTAGGCAGAGAGATGACGTTCTGTCCTTTGTACTGGTCATGGATGTGTTTCGGCCTACAAAATCTGACGTTTGTACCAAAAATGCCCCAGTTTGGGTATTTGAAAAGGTGGCAACCCTATATATATATATATATATATATATATATATATATATATCTATATATATATATAGATATATATATATATATATATATATATATATATATATATATATATATATATAAATGTGTGTGTATGTATATATATATATATATAAGTGTGTGTGTGTGTGTGTGTGTGTATATATATATATATATATATATATATATATATATATGTGTGTGTTATATATATATATATATATATATATATATATATATATGTGTGTGTGTGTGTGTGTGTGTGTGTGTGTATATATATATATATATATATATATATATATATATATATATATAGTTTCGTTGGGAGAGGCACAGGTACCATTACCAAATATCAAACCAATGAGAAGGGGGATTAGAAATGGGCGATGCCTATTGGTACAGCAGGTCATTGCTCTGTACTAGCTCTTCAGGAGTGCAACGTGCACATCAAAACACTCCTGGACTTCCAGTTTCTTCAACAACCCTGCCCTGAGCAAACCATTAAAAATGAACCCCTTGATACTGGCTGTCGTTAAATAGTAGCCGGTATTTTATACACACAAACAGGACACAATGAAACACTTGCAAAACTTTCAATGCAATTGGTTTAGTTATGTTTTGGGGTCCAGCCCCACCCGATAAGCAGCTCCCTACCTCAAGCAGATTAACCCTCGGTGGTCTCTGGAGGGCAACATGTTTACATTACAGAGACCTCAATGCATGCATTTTAAAAGTGGGGTTCACATACTTCTTTAAATGTACCTCGTTTTGAATCTTAAAAATTTCACGTTCCTCGCGTTTCCACACTGAAAGGGTTCAGCACACATTTTGTAATAATCTTTTAACTGATATAAATTGTAAACAATACTAAACCATATTAATTCATGAAAATAACGTTTTATAAGCATAAAATAACACATTTAACCATTCTCCGAGCTTCATAGTTGAAGCTGTTAGCAAGCTGTTGTCAAGTGCTGCACATTTTGCCACTTTTCCTCACATTAAATGGAGGACATGGAATGTTGGGAGTTATGAGATTCCCGTCTAGCACACTTTATTTATTTTATTTTACATTTGTTTACCGGGAAAGTCCTACTGGGCCAATGTCCCATTTTCAGCGGAGGCCCAGGGAGAAAAGCTCAATTACATAGATATGAGGCTTTTCTTTACGGACAAAGGTCTGTAGAACAGTCCCCATCGACTCATTGCTTTGTCTTCAGTTTACTGATACATTGTTATCGGGTTTGTTAAAGTAGTTCATGGACAATTGGTTTGTAACTAACTACAAAATACCCGAACCCCTTGCAATGCATGGTTCAGAACGACAGCAAGGATGCTTCGGATGCTTGCAGGGGATGCATTCTGAAAATGCTATGCTTTCATTTATGATAATAAAATGAAACGTCCAGTGAAACAAGTTCAACTTAAAATCACCAAAGGAGATACACAAGTTACTTATGGCCTTATTTTCTGGGAGTAAAATTATCAGTATTATAAATCTTAGGAAATATGAGCTCATGTCGGGTATACAACTAGATACAATTAACATTATGTCTTTACTATTACTGTTGAAATCATTTATACACGAATTTAACGTGAAACCATACTATTATAATGAGAAATGTTACACAGAACAGTTTACTGATAAATACATTAGTTGCAAACTAAAAGTGGGTAAAATGAGAGAAAATGTCGTAAGGGTCCAAGAGTATAAGCAAAGCAATACAAGTTACTATGACATTTTACTTTGAGGGGGTGTGTACAAATAATTATGACAGAGGGTATAGCTACGTCTCGGAAATACAGTTTCTTAGTAAAACTTAGGTTAATTGCTGTGGTCTGTTTTTTCTGCATAATCCCCCGCCCCCGTTACCAAGTTTATATGCAGTTAATATGCTAGCTCCAGTCCTTTGTAACATTAGCTGATACTGAAGTCCCTACACCGACCTGTCCTTGGTTGGTTGAGTTGGCAATGCAGGACTTATTCTGGCACTTTTCTCGCTTTCTCTCATTATTCTGTTGTTTCGTCCTTATTTGAAATGCTGTTAGCCATTTCCCCATGTGAATTAGAGCATCTTTTCGGAACACAGCTTTCTTCGAGTTTTTCTCTGATCCTGATTTCAACTTTTTTTGCAGAATTTATTCTGGTTTGATTCAGGGTTTAACAAAACAATGCAGCTTCCTACCTCTTTGAGAAACACATCCTCATTTCCTTTCCCTGCTTCTCTTTAGATGTGTAGTCCACACAACAGGGAACAGTCACGACCTCTCAACCTCTTACAGCAAGATTTCTGGGCAAAGCCATAAATAATGGGAGGACAAAGGCCCCAAAAATAGGGTCAATTTTTAAACATTGCTCTTAAAAACTTAGAAAGTTGATGGGATAATAGGTTTTGCATTAGCTTGATTTTTTTCTGAAGGATATGAAGTCTGAAACTTAAATGTTTGTCGTTATTTTCTCACTTCAGCCATTAATGATTTGTTAATGATTTGCCGGAAAAAAAATCACATTTTTTTGTGAGAAACAGACTAAAAAATATGAAGCAAAAATCTGGATATTCTGCGAAAATCTGGACAGTTGAGAGATGTGGACTAATGTGTAGAAATGCATTCTTTTCTACCTGCTTTCTCTTCTTTATTACTGTTATTTGCCAAAATCCGCGACGGGTACTTTCTGTACTTGAGTTTTAACACCATCTGCATTTAGACAAGCAAAGCAGATCCTAGTGATAAGCAACATAAACCATGTTCTGCTAAAATAAAGATTAATAGTTAATAGGGTTGCCACCTTTTCAAATGCCCAAAGTGGGACATTTTTGGTACAAACGTCAGATTTTGCATACCGAAACATACTCACGGCCAGTACAAAGGACATAACTTCACTTTTTTGCCTAAATAAAAGCTTATTCTTGTAGCATTTTGTCCTGAAATCTTAGGACATTTGCCATTTTTTTTAATTTTTTTGCAATACACAACTGCCCAGAGGGACTGTCCCTCGCTAAGTGGGACAGGTGGTAACCCTAAAGTTAATTACTATGAGAATGTTATAGATATCCAAAGGTTGTACAAATGGCAATGGAAACCGTTGCCGTTAACAACGGATTTATTACCTCGGTATTATTTCTTACCACTTGTGTTACTCACCGAATTGCAAATTGGTACTAAGGGACACATTAAGTTGTTAAACACCAATACTAACAGTTCGTGGCACTTGGGAATCAAAATGCATAATTAGAACCATTGTGGGGGGTCTCACTTACGCTTCTGATTTTAGTCTTGTGAACAAAACAAGAGGAAAAGTGCCCCCTCCCAGCACACACGCACATTTTTTAATGAAGGGGGATATCAACTCCAGAATGTTAGGTTGGCTTTTAAGCCAAGAACCGTTGCACTGCCGCCCCCTCCAACAGCTATCTTCCATAGGTGAGTCACCTGCGCTCAGTACTCTCTGGAATAATTAACCTCCACCCAACAGTATAAATACTGCAAGCGGGAGGTGGCAGAAGCAGAGCTGAGAAAGCAGAGAGCTCATCGCACCCCGAAGCTTCGTACTGCATACACCCACCCAAAGCTGTCCATGGAGAAGTCCCTCCGATTTGTCCTGCTCGGCATTGCAGTTTCCCTGCTACTCTCTTGCCAGCCCACCCATGCGTGGTACAAGCAGGCAACCGGACCCAGTTACTATTCTGTGGGTCGAGCCTCAGGACTGCTGTCCGGCATCCGCAGGTCCCCCTACATTCGCCGATCAGAGACAGAAAGTGCTACAGATAGCGGTGAGACCATCAGCAGCAACTTCATATCTGAGCTGGGAGGCAGCCAACAGCCACGACAGACCTCCATCCTCAAGAACATGGTGAGTGCAACACTTTCACATGAACAATTACTGAATTATTGGACCAGGGTTGCAGGGGTTCCTGGGCAGGTGCTCGGACATTAGTAATGCTGCAGGTGGGACTGACGAGTCTTTCTTGATTCTTTGGGGCAGAGTAGGGAGGGACAGCTCTGTATGGCGTACTGGCCTGAGGTTAGTAGTTACTGGGAATCGGGATCACTGGAAGTAGGATCACCCACCTATTCGTCTTTTCGCAGGACGGTTCCTTTTGGAACACATTGGGTCCCAGGGAGAAAGAGAAAAAAAAAAGACAAATGTTCTGCAGTTTTATGACATGAAATACTTTCTAACTTTAACTGTGCTTTTAAACGTGGACACGTTAATATGATATAAACCAATACAAGCACTTCTACGACGTTTGGGTTTATTTCACTAACAATTTGAAATTCACCCTTTGGGGTTGAGTCTGTATTATGGTTTGAACGGCAAAATCTCACATTTCCATAAATGTCCCGCTTGGGACGTTTGAAAAGGTGGCGACGCAGATGAATCCCTTATGAATGTAAGCTTCCTACAACGTTTTGGCTAATGTTAGTAGGGACTAGAAAACCACTAAACGAGTTATTGGTGAGCTAGCCTATACTCTATAAAGGCACATAAAAGTCCAGTGCAGGGAATGATATGATGACTTCACCCGTCATGTGATCTTTGTGAACAATTTCAACGTTTTTGTTACCCTTGTTAGAATCGTGTATTTACGTTGGGACCTTAATTTATAAGCAAGGTATCGGTTATAGGGTTGCCACCTTTTCAAATGCCCAAAGATTTTGCAGGACAAAACATGCCCACGGCCAGTGCAAAGGTCAGAACTTCATTTTTTGCCAAAATAAAAGCTTATTTCTTGCATTTGAGTTGCTCATGCTATTTCATATAATATTTATATGTTCCAGATACAAAATAACTGTTTTATGCAACTATTAAACAAAATAATAATAAATATATTTTGTCTTAAAATCTCAGGACATTTGCCATTTTTTAGTTTTTTTCGCAGGACAGACACAACTGCCCAAAGTGGGACTGTCCCTCGCAAAGCGGGACAGGTGGTAACCCATTGGGGTGAGGAAGGAGCGCTAGCCCTGGTGCCAGCCGGGGACAAGTGGGAAACGTGTGTTCATTATGGTGTTGCTAGGTTTACACCCCTCCATATGTAGCTCAAAAGCCATAGACAAAGCCGGGAATAATTAAGAATAAAGTCCCAGACTTACAGTTTTAATAAGAAGGATAACGTCCCAGCCTTATAGTTTTAATAAGAAGGCGGGAGCTTCAAATGGTCTGGCGTTATTATTATAGCCGCTTGACAGAAAATTGTAGCTTTTATTTTACCCGTTAAATACATTTAAATTGATTTTTTAATTATATCTTAGATTAAATGTAATTTTATAAGAGCATTAGGACACTCCAGGGGTGGCAAGATTAGGTAAGAGTTTTGCAAAACCAAGGACCGAGGGAGGAGTATGTTGGCATGAAACCGGCATTTAAAGGTAGACAGGTGTATAAAATGCTGAAATGCGACAAATGTGAAACTGGGGACGGATGCTGCGCATCTAGCTGTTTATTAAACAGCTATGTACAAAGATGATGAGAACCAACATAACTGTAAGAATGGAGAAGAGACATTCTAGTAACGTACAGGAAAAACGTGAAGAAAGAGCATTGCTGGTGGTAAGGGAGGCTTTGGTGAGAGACATTGTAATTGTAGTTAGACTAACAAGGGTGAGACTGCTAATAGACAGGGATGATGCCTTTTATTTGTGGCTGGGGAGCATGTCTGTCGCCCATTAAGGCACATCGCAGAATGGGAGGTGGGGGAAGGTACTCTTGCAATGTATTACTCTGTTTATACTAAACATACATAGCACCTAAATGTTTTAAGGTGGAAACACGGGCAATTTGATGTAATATATTTGATGTATTACATAATCAGAAGGGAAACCCAGTTATAATGCTACATTACAACAAACTGTTTAATAATAACAAGCATATACTGAGATTTGTGGCAGCAGGAAACACTTATAGCTAACTTCCTTTGCCCAAATGCATATTTGCTGCAAATGTACATATATATACCTTTACAGGTGTCTCTTCATTTATACAAATATATTTGTACACTCACAATAATCTAATGACCTTAAGGTAAATAAAGTAAATGTTTCCACTTCTCAAACGTGAACTATGACTAAATGGCAAGGCATTTTGTTTTACATGCACTGTAAAATAAGAGAAAGGAAAGAAAGTTAAAGCAAGTGAACAAAATGTGTGGCAGTTCTAAACTTAAAATGCGCTCATGTGTCACTGTCATGCTTTAAAACAACTCAGCTGGCTAGAACTCTCAAACTACCTAACCTATTCAGTTAATTACAACTTTTAAACTTGTACACCAACCAGAAAAATGCCCATCCTCTACAGCATACCCGTAACAACTTACTCTCCCAATTTGAGATCTCTGCTTCAGTGAACAATTCCTATTACATACTAACAAGGCACATAATTCAGCAGGTAAATCCATGTATTCATACCATGTCTCTAAATTATGGAACTCTATACCTACCCAAGTAAAACTAACAGATAAACTCCCACACTTTAAAGTACTACTCTTGCATCTCAACCACTCCTGGTTGTGCTCATGTACCGCTCTGGGTAAAGCAGCTCTCCAAACAGACTCCTTAAATCCCACTTTAATTCTTACCCCACTCCCCAACCTAATATCCTTTCTTTTTTAACATGCCAAACCTTATAATTATATTAAAACACTCTCTGTCTGCTATGTCTTTCTCCAAATAACACAAATAGCATACCTTTCTACTCATACTAATGCTGCTTATTAATCCCACCCTAAATTTGACATGACATGCTCTTCACATAGAATCTTTACACTCATACTGCACCTGCAGTGTCTGTAGGCAACATTCTGTACAATTCTTTACATGCCAAACAAAAATATTTTTTCTTTCATCTGATGCTGATAACATTCCATCTTTATGTAAGAAAAAAATGTGTGTTTTTGGAAATGTAATTGTACCAAACTATTTTTGAATACGTAAATTAACCATGCAATTTTGTATATGTAAAAGAACCATGTCATTTTTGTATAAAGAACTGAAACTTGTAATAATTGCTGGAGATTTTCTCCTGGGGCCTCTGCTGAAAAAGGACTCTCCCAGTCAACAAAGACTAATAATAATAATAATAATAATAATAATATTAATAATAATAATAATAATAATAATAATAATATATACTTGTACATAGTATGAAGCTGTCCGATTATTCGGCACCTTTTATGTGGAACATTATGTATGACTACAATAAATCAGGAATATTATGAAATGTACATTCATTCATTCATTCTTTTTTTATTTGTCTGGAACAGGTCAATGGCTACAACTATTAAGGGAAGCTGATATCTATCACTAGGCCATGTACAGCACTGGTCCAACAAGCACAGACACTGGGAGGTCATTTGTTAGACTGATGATGAGTAGAAAGCATTGAACTGGGCTTATTTATAAATAACTCTTTAAAAAGACTAATAATGGCTAAAATCACCCGGGCAAGCCATCACTCTGGTCTTAAACCTTCTCACATAACCAGATAAGTGATTCTTCAATCAGTATGATTCTCACCAAAGAAACTCCTGAACCCAAATTCAGTTACCAGTCACTAACAGCACCGATTTTATTGAGTATCACACCCTCTTCACATATATGAAGTCATACGTATGATCACCATTTCCATTACAATACCTTTGCTGGTAGTAAAAATACTGAAGTTGTTTCATCAGATACTTTTATTCTATCTCAGACAGTTACATAATTTAATATGCATACAGCTCATACAAAATCCTTCACTCATGTGCATAAAGTACATTTAGGAACAGCAGTGTTTTGGCAGGGGAACCTGCTTGAGTTTTATTGCATGGGAGGCTGGCATAATGGTTAAAGTATTTACCTTACAGACAAAAGGTGCAGCATTTGATACTCATAGGGGATAATTGGTTAGGCTTTAAATGGCCCACAAGGGCAGTTAGCCTAGTACAAACCTAACCTATATACCATTTCCTTTCATTTTGTGTCCTGCAGTTCTAACCTTGGGTATAAAAAATACACATGAGCTATATTTGCCTGTGATCAGGCAGATATTAATATTTACTTCCTATAGGCAATTCTAAAGATAATTTACAATTTTAACACTTAAAGAAATTTCTACTAAAGACAATGCTAGTTACTAGTTTAAGCCATAAAGTACCAAATTTTATTGAGTAAAATGGCATACCATTCTATTTTAAATTAGCCAGTCGGAATGGGGGTAGTTTTTATATTCTGGGTTAAAATGGAAATGTGAATAAAAAGGTACATATTTTACCTCTTAAATTTATTTTTTGTCAATCATATTTTATAAGAGCAATAAGACACTCCAGGGGTGGTGTATAAACTTCTCAAGAGACGTTTAATACAATCCAGCTACACCTGGTGCTTAACACCACATTTGTGTGGTATCAGCACCACAGTGAAATACTGCTCTGGTTTGCTGTTTATATATAAAATGCACAGTTAACTATGAAAATCGTGCTGATGGGGATAAAAATCTCCAGAAACGTGGTTCAACAGACTGCAGAAAATGTCCTTTAACACATATTTTCTGAAGGCTTTGAAGTCTGAAACTCAAATGTATGTCATTAGTTAGTGACTTCAATCTTCAAATCATCCCTGTGATTTGCCAGTAAACCACAAATGCTATGAGAAACACACCAAAAAATATGAGGCATAAATCTGGACATTTTGAGAAAATCTGAACAGTTGAGAGGTATGATGGGCTGTGTTTTTGTAATCCTCAAGTTTCACACTCAGCTATATGCAGCAGAACCTGTGGTGTTTATTACATGGGTAGTTTCTACACATCCACATACCCACATGAGATTATTTCTATAGATGACCACCATTTACCAAGGCATGTCACCATCATCCGCTATCGCTAGCCAGTTACTATGGCAATTATAGTGGAATACACTGCACTGCTGGACTTGCAGCACACATTTCTGACAAACCCACATTCTTGTTAGCCCAGACAGAACACGACCCGAGTTAACAAGCAGTGTAATGGAAGAAATGTATTACACTTGCTATTTTGGGATCAGTTGTTAATTTCAGACAGCACAACTCTTTCCGAACACAACTTGCTGTTACTATCAAGGTTTGTCCCTTTTAATTTGGATGGATATCCATCCTGTCATAGGAAAAGTGTCATTTACATAGTAGTTCTGTTAGCTGGTCATATTTTGTCTGTGATGCTGTTAGTTTGCTCACTGGAAGCTCCAGATGTTTTCCATTGGCATTCCCTGTAAAGCTACTGATATATATTTGCTACAGATGTGTTGAGAATGGGAGCACAAGTGGACCATTCCAAGGCATGAGTTTGTTAGGGTCTATATCACCAAATGGAAAAGACTGGAAAGCGAATGGCTTTAACATCAAAAATGCCATTCATCGAGGTGTTTATTGTGAGATTGTGGTACAGTAAAGATTGAAAAAATTGCCCTTTCCTCACTGTAGTGTAATCTCTGAGTTGGTATATATATTTAGCAGGGGGTGTGGGGGGTACAGCTCCCCACAAGAGCAACTTAGATGAATGGCATTTTCAATGTTAAAGCTGTTTGCTTCTCAGTGCTTTCAATTTGGTGAAATAGACCCATTTGTTATGCATGCGCATAATCAAATTCCTGTCTGATTATGCTGCTTTATTTTCCAGTGTACTCATAGTAAGCAGTCCTGATAAACTGTATTCCATTTGCACAGCTCTATTGGTTCACTTGTAAATACCAGGCAACCCAGATGTCAGACTATTAACAGCTTAGCCAGAACACAGGGCATCAAACATTACTTTCAAGGAAGGTCACACAAGATATGCCTGTGAAGAATTTGTGAGTGTCCATCCAATTGTCTAGGTTAGTCTTGAATGTGGCTAGCTTGGGTACTAGTTTATTTAATATGCATGGGCAGTTAGTTCCCTAAGTGGGAAATATTGCTGGAATAAGAATTTGTCGCTCCAACTTATAACAATTTAATTTGTAAGAGACTGAGGTCTTTTGAACCTGTGTTTGAGGAACCATTAGTTCTATGAAGACACGTTCTTCATTCTTCATAAAATACTTAAACATCCTTTCCCCTAATATTGCTTGGCTTTATGCTTGCTTCTGACAGTAAGTGGTCCACAGTAAGCTTAGCAGAATCCCTTTAAAAATGATGATGATGAAGTGATGATAATGATAATATGGTTCCCAAAACGTTTAAGAATAGCTTTGTCCTCTCGAACTTCACTCTCAAGAGGAAGCCCAAGTGTTCATAATTATTCACACATAGCCCTCTGGAAGTATGATTTCCTAGTAAAACATAATATGCTGCCTATTATCTTCTATGTAGCAGTTATAAAATGCAAGACAAAGACATCAGCAATTTAAGTAAAATGAGATCACCAGAATGCATAACATACTGCTGTATTTAGATAAAGTGTCAGTTGTTTATTGTACTGTGCAGGCGTAAGTGATCTGTGTAGATAATAGTGCGTGTGTGTGTTTTTATATATATATATATATATATATATATATATATATATATATATATATATATTCCATTTCAGAACTCGCCACTGCATAACATTAAAAAAGCCTAAAAAGATTAGAACTACCCTATTAACTAACATACACAGCTTCTTACCACCTATAAAATTATCCAGGCTCCATCTGCTTGTCCAGCACTAAATAACATTCTACACAACTATGTTCCTAGTCGATCATTAAAATCCAATGACCAAAAATCCCCTGTCTGTCCACAAACCTATCAAATTTGTGGGGATTGTCTATACTTGTACAATGTTGCTAAAGCTTACAACTCATTTTCTCTATCCATCAGGTCAGTACCCTCACTAACAACCTTTAAAACCATTTTGAAATACTTCTTAGCCAAAGCTGGCTCTCTTCCTGCTCAGCACCAGGATAAACTGTATTCCCTAAATGTGGACAAATACCTGTTCATAACTTGCATTTCCTTATTCTCCCTTCGTCACTCACTTCCTTACCTTTATCAATTTCTCTCCCTGACTTTCTCTGTAAACATGCTATAAGTCTGCTTTTTTCTCACTTCATACTGAAATTCTTGTTTGTATTATATTAACTTACCCATAATTTCTCTATAAACTGGCTACAATTTCTCTATTAAATTATTGTCATATAATTTGTATCTATTCTTAACCAATGTTTTCATATTATGTCTAATTTGGTATAATTATTTAAACCGTATTTGTGTTTTGTATTATCTTTAAAGACTGTAAAATTATTATTCTTAAAATGTTTTGTAATACTTTGGAGCTTTTCTCCTCAGGCCTCCACTGAAAATGGGCTATTACCCAGTCAGACTTTCCCTTTAATCAAACTTCAATAAATAAATAAAATAAATAATGCATAAATACAGGCTTTCAGAATTTGAGTTACACCTGCACGGATAAATGATAGACCATGAGTTACAGACTCTCCAAAGGTTATATGCTCTCCCTGCTGACACATAACACAGTCCCTATTTGAACCATCGTGTCTTGCAAAAAAAAAAAAAAAAAAAAACATGAAAACAGCAAATATCCTGAGTTTTTAGGACATAAACATTTTTAAGTTTAGCTTAGATATATTAATATTAATTAATTTGTACCTAAAATACATACATATTATAGAAGCAACATAAGCAATGGACATACTACAAATGTGAGCTTTTATTTTGGCCAAAAAGTGAAGTACATTCCTTTCCATTGTTTTTTTGGTATGCTTTGTACTGCAAAATCACACATTTCCATTAAAAATATCCCACTTCCCCCAACATGACCCAGCCACAGTAAAGGTTAGGTATGGTTATGCACCTTGCTTAACCTTGTTTCCTTTGCATGTTGTTGTAAAGGCAGAGTGGGAGGTTTTTTTCTTCCTTTGAAAGTGTATTTAGAATGTTTTTACCCATTTTTACATACGTTGCTTAACCCTGTTTTCATTCAGTGTTGATGTGAAGATTTTTTCCTGCAAAAGTTTAGAGCATTGTTAGTGCTGCGCATTAATGTAAATTAATCTATCAATAACCATCATTCTGTTTTAATGTTGTAAAACCAATGTGTGCATAAAGTATGCAAATTTGTATATTTATGATTAGGAATGTAGAATTCAGAGAAAAACACTCTTAGCCTTACTCAGTTTTGTTTTCAAAAAAATTCCCTTATCCATTTATCAATTCTACATAGTTCAACAAATAAACACATTGGGATCTCTTCCTTTGTTAAAATATTTCACTGTTTGCAAATAAACATACGTTATCCTCACCCCAGCATACTTCTCAGCCTCTTAGAGCACATAGCCTGGACAAAGCCATAAATAATGGGGGGGGGGGTGAAGCCCCAAAAATAGGGACAGTTTTAAATATTGCTGTTATAAACTTAAAAAGTTGATAGAATAGCAGGTTTTCCATTAGCATGACTTTTCTGAAGTATGTGAAGTCTGAAGGTCAAATGCCTGTCATTATTTTCTGACTTCCATGCACAATGATGTGCCAACCATTTGCCAAAAAAAATATGAGGAACAGACCAAAAATATGAGGCAAATATCTGAGCATTCTGCGAAAATCTGGACAGCTGAGAAGTAAGCACCCCAGCACTTTTCAAATCTGTAGTCTGTTTTAGGCATTTATTCTTACATGTTCATGTTGTAATACCTGCTTTACCCTGTTAGGGTCATCCAGGAGCTGGAGGTTATCCTGTAATGAAGGGGTATGATGCAAAAACAAACAGCCTTTGACAGAAATTAGTCAGTCATACAACAGACGCGAGCTGGCTAGTGTACACACATACCACACACCACACACCACACACACACGTTCATACCTACAATGCAATTAATCAGTAACTCTTGCACTGGGCATGTCTGGGATGTGAGGTACTATTCTGTTAATGAAAAGAGTATTTCTGTCCCTATTAGTTTCATAAGTTTTCCACATTTGTTAACTTTTTTCATTAGAAAATGCACATTCTCATACATTAACCCTGTCACCCTTACACTCCTTTACTTTATTATTCTCAACCCAAGGTAACTGAACCTTCTAGTAAGAACAATCAACAACAGACAGTGAAAAGTGGCTTAAGAGGAGTAATATCTTAAAAAAACAGAATACACTCTGAACACTAAAAAGAAATGGCCCTGTGTAATGGTCACTGATGATATGACACCCTGACCCCTTGTACAAAATGGGGGACAAAGGGGCTTGATGCCAGTGCTGAAATGAAGGAAGACAACAACAGCACAGGAGCAGCTACTATTCTCAAGCAATCATGCTTCAGCAACTGGGTTGCAATCATATTGTAACACATAAAGGTATTTGTGACTTGGGGGACACCACCACATATGCCAGCTTTAAGAGACACTAGGCAGATTTCTGCTCTATAAATGAAGTATTTAATTTCAGTAGAATACCTGTCATTAGAAGGCTAACCAGAAGTGCAAAATTTGGGTACATCACTGACTTGTACTTCATTTGGATAGGGGTGGTTATTTGTTTAGTAGGGAGTGGCCACTATTGAAGGATAAAGGCAGAAATGTCAACTTTTAATGGTTGAAATATAGAAGATACCTCCTAAATCTCCCTACAGAGCTAGTACAGTCTCTCAGTCCTTCAGTGAAACTTCCCTGGTAGTGCAAGATCCAGCCAGGTAAGAGGCTTTGTAATTAAGATTCATAGGGTTAAGAAGACTGATGACACTAAACAGAATCTGAATATAATTGCTAGTAAAGTTATAGGCTGTAATGGCAGATGTGTGCTCTCTTGTATTACTCAGTAGGTCTTCAAGACAGGTTGCTTGTCAACATCCCATTTCAGTGCTCATTGGAGACAGCAGAAACCTAAGTTTTTCAATTGTTTTCATGTTAAAGAAAGATAATTAACTTGCTTCCTGAACAATTGCATATTCTTAGAGCCATTAACGAACGTGTTGTCAAGCAAACAAAATTCCTTGTTTTTATATACCTGCTGGAGAAAGAATGAAACAATATAAAATGGACACAAGGTTGCATTTTCAATGATCTCATGCTTATTCCTTATTTCTGATACCTTATTAAATTATGGGGGCTCACTCACCATCCAAAGTCTCAATATCATCCTTCAAGATGAAATGTTAGGCAAACCTCATTAACCACATAATCCTAGATATTATTTATTCACCATGTAATATTTGCCCTGCACTTTTCCTTACAGAAAATCCCAAGAATTGTTAGTTGTAATAAATTGTGGGATAATTTCACAATCATGTGGTGTTTCATAATTTTTGATCTTGCCTTTCTGGTGGATCTACTGCATGTAATAACACGGGCTGCAAACAGGTAAAATCATTGATTACTTGCTTTATATATAACCAGTGACTGAAACATATTAAGAAGAGATGCATATGGACTTTACTAATATACAGCTTCAGTGTGTTGATTTTTTAATGAAAAATGCCCAGAACTTCACTCCATGAGGTTTAGAACGCATCATACACTGCATGAATGTAATACCTCATAACATGCAATTCTGTAATATTTTATGTTATCCTAAAGGAAGTTTTTTTGTAATTTGTCTGTTAGCACTTAAATCTGCTTTCACAGAAATAACTATGATGTTGGACAAGACAGTGATGACATCAGGTTGCAACCACTGAAGGAACAAGGAAAATGTACACATTTTATTTAAAATCTGAGGAGTGAATGAATAAAAGGAAAAAAAATATGAACTCTTGCTTCCAAAGTTTTCTTGAAGTTCTTCTGCAGGCTACGACTGATTCTTTACACTGCTGCCTACTTCATTTATTTTGACCACATAGTGTCTTAACTACCTGCCTGAAAACTATATTGGACAAGTATCATTCAAATCTAAAAAGGTCATTGTTCCCTTATATTCAGCATTGATTAGGCCAATTATTGAGTACAATGCCCCTCTGGGATGCACTTCGCCACACATTAACCAACTAAAAAGTCTCCAGAGGTCATTAACTTAGAATAGCACATGAGTAAACACCCTGACCTACCAAAAGAGACTGGAAGCTCTGTCGCTTTATTATTATCTTAGAGATTCTTGACATGAGATATATGCATTGCATTTAATGCCATTAGAGACCCAGTTGTTCTGGATCTCTTGTATTTCTGCAAGTCTAAATGTTTCACAGATACCACAGCTAATGACCTAACTCTTCAGCAGCAGATAAATAAAATAAGATGGAGATACAGATTCATCATGTAGTATTTCCCCCACCTCTGGAAGAAACTGCCCCTCAGATTAAGAAGTGTAATACATTCTCATCCTTCATATAGGACCTAGATGATTGGATGGGTGCCTACAAATCTGTCCTGGGCTTTTTCTAGCCCCACTCTCATAGAAAAAGGGGTATGATGTAATGGTAGTTGCTGGCAAGGTATAAATGGTCACAAGACCCAGCTGCTTTAAAATTACTATGAATCCTACAATTAAAGTACATACTCCCTGTCTATTTATAATAGTTTATTTTTGAGGTATTCCACAGCTGGTCACTACTGAAATGACCATCTGATGGTCAGCTACTGTGTGCTAATATTCTCAGGATCCATATCTGTAGTTTCCTCTGCACCTGGATTAAAGCTGCCACCTTCTCTGGATCTTTCCCCAGGTACACCAGTGGGACTTCCAGTAGAAATTCATACACATTTACTGCAAAAAAACCCTGATGTTTTGAATCCAGTTTAATTAGGCATTAAGAGTGGAGATATTTACTCTGCCACTGAAGTAGAACCTGTAGTCACTGGGTGAAAGGATGGAGCAGGATATCATTTCTTTTTAGAGTCTTTATACCCATGATCAACAACCTCCTGTCTTTGACCCACTCATTCATCTGACCCCATGGGACATTTGAAGAGGGAGTGGGTACCAGAGACCACAACTGTCAGCCAGTGTGGATCTGAAGATTTTTTCTACAACACCTTCCCCTTTTGGCCAGAAAGTGTGATACAAGTCTCACTATGCTGATAAATATCCCTCACATCCACAATGTCCAGCTAGAAAGCAGAGACAGTTCTTGACAGGCTCATGCTAAGTCCCAAATTGCAGGACCTGCAGTATCTCACCTTCCCTTAGGTGGAACTCTAACAAAAAAAACTCTGCAAATATGAGTACCCTTCCCCATTGTCCACTCACTCGTATGTCTCCGAGAACAATTCCTGTAGCACATAGGATGAAATCATGTGCAGGTCATCAGAGACATAGTCCCTGCTCCATTTGTAAGTGCCACAGAGCCAACTCCCTACGTTTTCCAATTTCTGCCTATAGGGTGAGTGTTAGTATAACTACATTATCTTACTTTCTCAGAGATTCTGTTTCATCTCCTTATCGATGATGCAGAACTGCAGGAATTATTGAAACCTAATAATAAAGTGTGGAGACTGATACCAACTCAAGTTTCAAGGTTGGAGTTCAACCAAGAATGTTTTTAGGGATTATCCTCCCAAAGCAGGCCCTTCTTCTGGAATGAATATCTAGGGTACATTGTTTTGTAACAGTGGGCACCAACAATCCAAGTGGATGTGTTCCATGTATCTACTGTGGACGTGTTTTGGAAGCAGCCAAATGGAACAGCTACAGATCTGAAACTACTTGTTAATGTCAGTGGAAAAGGATTAACAGATCCACTAAGGACAGAAAGTATAGTAGCTGGCCATCCACTTATGCAGTGTCCATTTTCACTGTCAACAGTCAGCTGTCTTTTGATCACCACATATCAAACAAACTGCAAATAAATAAATAAAATAAATAAAATATCCACTGTTGTAAGGAAGTCCTTTTCCATCACACAGCACATTCTTTCACAGGATCTTTTCCATACCAAAAAAAAAAAATGTGTGTGTGTGTAACTTGTGCCCAGGTACTGACACCCAGGGTCTTGTTAAGTAACAAATGATCAGTCTTCATATTCCCACTCTTGATAGAGATGTCTTTGATGGCGTGACATATGTAGCCACAAAAACAATCAGCTTTTTTGTCTTGCATGTTACTTAAGGAAGAGACATTTACTCAGTCTGTGCATTTGTATTAGTACATTACCTCTACTGCCTGCTTGTTTATGTAGTGATGTCAGTGTGGCAAACAGGTACTTCCAAGTCCCTCATATCACAGGTCAGTATAGCATTGTCAATTTACAGTAGGTTTTCTTCAGCTTTTAAAGATGGTGTTCATGTTTTAACTACAGACTATATGTGTACCTAGTGTGCGTGAACAGTTCTTGTCCACCACACATATAACAGCTGCATGTCTGTGGGGGTTGCTGATATGTAATTGCAGTTCAGTTTTACGAATGTCATACTAAGTGGGTCACATTCATTCCACCCTGTAAAAGCCCTTTGTATGGTACTGCACACAGTGATTGTAAATACAGTGGCCTCATCTTAAAGATAACTGACTTCACCAAAATAATCCCGGTACATATGAAGTAAATGAGCATCATGCTGGAGCTGCATAGGGAGCTGACCATAGAGGTATTCTGAAAAGTCAGCCAGAGAAGAAGAAGACACACGTAAGGACGATTATCCTGTCCTGAGATGAGGGAATGCCCCATATTCAACTAGCTATTGCCAGGGAGGTGAGCATGCCCTATGTGCAGATAGCTACTTCCAATAGGGACTTGGCGCAACAGAGCAGAAGGGATTCAAGAAGGGTACTGGATGTCCACAACCATGTGTGGAAAAATGAACAAGCTTCTCTAAAATGGTTTCAGTTCTACATTCTGAGCTCTGTAAGAAAAGTGAAAACAAGTTGTTACTGGCAGAAGCAGACTGGCCTAACACTGGGCTTTGCAACCAGCTAGCAGGGTGTTTCCCAAGATATTGTTTATGCCCTGAAGTGCCCCTGCAACCTATTTTATATTGGTGAAACTAAAATAATGTTTAGAATGAGGTTGCATGAGCACATCAGGGGCATTAGGAAACAAAAGATAGAAAGGTCTGTAGCTGCACATTTTAAAGAAAATCACGAGAGCAACTATTAATTACTACAGGGAATGGTTCTTGGAAAAATACATGTGGGCACGGGGGGAAATTATTCTTTGAAAGAAACTTCTTTATAAAGAGTCTTTTTATATTGAAATATAATACTTTGTTGCCGTTGGGATTGAATTGTGAAGTGAATTGGAAGTACTTGATTTAATTGTTTTACTGATTAATTGAGTAATTGGTATTTTATGTCTTGTATTTAAAGTCTGTGTTTCACTAGTCTGACTACTCCTTTAAGGCTTTTGGCTGAGGCACTAAAGACATTAATAAACTGTGGTTTGGATCGGTAGCTGGTTGCTTTATTTTTACTTGGTAGTTTTGTTTGTTTCCCAAGATTAGTCTGATGCAAACCTAAAGGTGCCAGAGGTAATAGGGTGGGTGAAAAGGTTTTAAAAGCAAATAAAAGAAATAATGTGAATGTGTTATCTTTGCTGTGATTTGTGAGCCCACAGAATGAGCCTTGGCTTTGTTTTGAGTCGTTGCCATGTCCTATTTCTGGATTTTTTGAGCTGTTATAATGCAATCCTTGATATTAACAAGCTGCCTGTCTACAAGACTGTTCTTAATTATACCCCGGCTGTGCAAAGACACACATTCAAAAAACATAATTTCTTTCTTTTTGCGCACACGAAGAGTACCAAACAGCTGTCATGTTGCGGTAAGGCAGTGAGTACTGATGGGGCAAACCTATTGTAAAGTTCTTGCATCTTATAAATCTTTATCTACACTTTAACTTTCAACTGCAGCAACTGCAGACTTTCACCAACAATGGGCCACAATTGAACACATTCACCTAGCCATAGTTACTACAACTAAAGCAAACATTCTGATGTTCCTTCAGGAATGGATTTTGTATTTGAATTTATTTTTGCTACAGTATTGTTGATCGTATTATGTACACCCTACCAACACTGTCAGACTTTACTTGGTAAGGTACAATCCTGTGATATGCTTATAATAGGTACCTACATGTATTCTGACCATGTTATCTTTCCTTGTAGGCTGTTTGTGTGAGGGACATCTCTCCAAATCTGCAAAGCTGTGAACTACTTCAGGATGGACTCAACACCTTCCAGTGTAAAGCAGATGTGTACTTGTCCCTGGATTCATCAGACTGTGGAACCAGCAGTGCCTGACAGAATGTTCTCCACTTATGAACCATTCCTTTTCAATGGCAGGAGGAAAAAGCAAATTTAAATCAAAACTATATCAAAAACTGGCTCTGAATGTTTCTCATGTATACCACTAATGAAGATCAATGACCCCAGCATGCCAGGAGGGAGGGAATAGGGAATGGCCTTCCATAACTGGATGAATCAGATTCTGTGTTGGGATAAATGTCTGTCCCACTGCCACTACCACCACCATATTGTAGATACCAAATATAACCAAGTTTACTGCTGAGCAGGCTTGCTAAGTTGGAAAGATTTTTTATTTGTAAAAATAATGGCATATACTGTGACTTTTATCTCTGTGTACATTTGTTTGTATGTGCTATATAAAGAGATTTATGTACAAGCAGCATACAAATGACTTGTTCGTTTTAATATATCAGCCTTAAACTGATGATGGGTGTCTTGCTTCATATTTGTAAGTGTCTTTCTGTGTAGGGAATGCATAGTTATGTATCCAGTGCATTGCATATGCACTATGTTTATTGACTGATCTTTCGGCATGTCTTTCCAGTTATCCTGAAAATACACCTTACTGTTTTATTCTGATGCTGTTTTATTTTAGTTAACACTCCTGATAAATGGATGGACTACTTTAAAGTCTGCTTTAAACAATTTTATATGAAGAAATGGGTCTTGCATATCATCATCTATAGACAGACGTACTTCAGTAAACTGTGGTAACCTGCTCAGGTTTTATTCCAACAGATAAACAGAGACCACATTAAACACTTAATGCACTTGATGTGTGGCCTAATGGACACTCTGCAAATTATCCCACAAAATGGACACTGTTGTGGTACTGGGATGGGGGGACAGATGCAGTCTATCTTTTGTGTTTATAAGCCTTTTCTGTGGGCTGTTTTCAAACTGAGGAAGCAGCTGCATGTTTTTATTTTGGAGCAGATGTCTCTAAAGAGGTCTGTTAACTAATCACCCCATCAAAGCTAGAAGCATTCCTTGGAAATGCTACAGTGTTTCCCAGCTACTTTCTGATCAGTATCCTACTCTCAGCTGTGGCTCATTCATTCATTAATTTTTTGCTCTATGGTTACTAGACTTTTGCTTTATGAATGAACTTTTTGAAAATAAGAGCCTGCTCTAGTAGTTTACATAGATAAAACCATGACTACAGCACAGGTGCATGACAGAGCTGGTAGGGGAGGATGGACATACCCATCTTGGGAGGAATGGGGGCAATCCTCAGTGGAGGTGCAGCACTGCAAGAGGAGGTTCCCAGAAATGGCTAGTCCATCGTCAAGCCATTTTGGCAGTAACTGTCATTGTGAGCACATGGGAGAGAACTTTCATATCAGGCAGGGCACTGCAGTTGCTGCAGTGATGTAAGACATGCATCCCCCTGCTGCCCAGGGGAGGGATTAGGGCTAAAGTAAAAAAACAAAAAATGCTCCCGCATTGTCAAGATGCTGAGGCAGGTACCAACTGTAGCTGGGACTGCCTGTATGACAGCCCCCATCAGCCAGCTGTCACTCTCACTGTCACTGAGGAATACCCATGACAGGGAACAAGTAGGCATGGCTGATAGGAGGAGGCTTGATGGCTGGCAGACAGACCATGGAAAAAAAACTTGCACATTTATGTAAAATGTCAACAGTTATATAAGTGAGATACACAAAACAATCAGTGTTGCACTTAATATTAAGTCATCAAATGGCACCTGTAAAATAACAATTTCACTAATACATATTACTTTAGACAGCTCCATAAATTCTTCTCTAGGCTTTTGAATAACAGCAGTCATTGTTAACCTGATCAGCCATTTTCTGTTTTTACTCAACATTGAAACTTTTAATTCCAATTGCACTACTCTTTCATGATCCTAGAACTAACTTTTCCAGTGGTAAGTTGCAGCAAAGGAGAATACAGTGCTCTACTCTCTTAATTCCTATAATGTGGTGGGCCCTCAGAGATCCAGTTTAGGGCACTTTTTGTACCTCCAGTAAGGAACTGGCCTCCCACCATTTTTGAGTTCCTACTGGACACACAAGGTGAGTATGAGGTGCCTGACTGTCCAAGTCCTGTTGTGCCATACAAAATGCTTTAATCTTAAAAGGCCACAGTTAAGTGAAACTGCTCCCACCAATTAAAATGGATATGTAGAGTATGGACAAAAGTTGTAATACCCCTGAAATGGCCCTCACCATCTCTACTACAAGTAACAGTTCCATAATAGTGCAAGTAACCAAACAAACTCTCGGAGCTGCGCACAGCTCGATCTCTTCCTGGAAACAGTTGAAGAAGTAAAACGTAAACAGATGAATCACAAGCTGCATGCAGTAAATATACTAAGGCAATTCTCATACAGCAGTATGTGGAAGGTTGGCTCATTTTGTCCCTGCCATGTGCAGTACAAGATCTAGTGGTGCTCTCCCTTGAACTAGTGTACAACAAGCTTCCACTAACTTTTTCAAGCTGTGGTGGTGCAGCGGTAGCATTGTCACCTCACAGCAAGAGATTCTGCCATTCGATTCTCTGCTGGAGCACCTTCTGTGTGGAGTCTGCATGTCCTCCCCATGGTCGAGCGGTATTCGAAAGACATGAATGGGCATGCCTTTGTTGAAGGTTGGGCATCGGTGGCTGGCACCTCGGCACCAAAAAAATCTACTGCCAATCATTAGCAGACCGGAGTTCCGTTGTGGCGTCCCCTAACCGGAAAAAGCCAAAAGAAGAAGAACAACAACTTACAGCTTCTAGCTTGTAGTTTTGGGATACACTGTTTATGAGAGTGAACTCTGTGTTATTCTTTTCTGTTTTACTCAGAATCTTCCTTTTTGGGGTCAGGAAATATCTGTTATCCTTATCCCTATTGTCTCTCTAAACCGCCAGGTAATATGTTCTACAAGCTGTTATCCTTTTTCATGAGGTCTACATAGCTAGGTGGAATGTTCACCAAGTTATTATCCACTCTACTGAAAGTCTACATGGCTAGGTGGAATATTTTCCAAACCTGTTTACCCCTTTCCTGAAGTCTGTATTTATGGGTAGTCTGTTCTGCAAGCAGCTGTCCTCTTTCCTTAAGTCTATACTTAGGCAACATGTTTTTCAAGCTTTTTTCTCTTGTGATTTCTACATTGTTATACAGAATGATCTGCAAGATATTATCCTCTGTCTGCTGATGTCTGCACTACTGTGTAGAATGTTCTCTAAGTTAACTTCCCTCCTGGGCTCTAAATGCCTGGAAAGAATGTTCTCCAGTCTATTATCCCCTCTCCTGAGATCTCCATGGCTGGTCAAAATGTTTTCTAAATTATCCTCTTTCCTGAGGTTTACAAGACTGAGCAAAATATTCAATAAGCTGTTATCCTTTCACCAGAAATCTGCACTGGTGGGTAGAATATTTTATAAGCTGTTATCCTCTATCCAGAGGTCCACATTGTTGAGAAGAATGTTGTTCAAGCTGTCATCTCTCTTGAGGTCTATTTACTGGGCAAAATGTCCAAGCTGCTATCATCTCTCCTGAGGTCTAGACTGCTGAGGAGAAGGGTATCCAGGCTGTTGTATTCCCTTCTGAGGTCCATTCTGTGGGCAGAATGAAATCCAAGTTATTGTCCTCCCTCCTGAGGTCTACACTGCTTGGCAAAATTTCATCCCAGATGCTCCTTACTGAACTTAGGCTAAAATGAAGAACATTCTATGGTACATTACAGTTGTTCATTTCTTACCCATTAGGAGGCCATCTCATGTTGGCCTGGAAGTGCTCCTGCTATATGCTAAGTACCACTCACTTGCACTACCTGTCACTTCCTTCTAATTGTCATACAGACTCAGTCATTCTTTGTGTACTAAGTGTTGCATAAACACATACTTTCTTCTGATCACTGAACTCCATGCTTGAAGTATTTCTCATGCCAGTCACACTGCATAACACTGTTAGTGCTCAAAATGAATACCTTCCTACCTATAGCATTTGTACACACCATGTTTTATGTTAATCAAGCCACTCTACAAGCCTGAAAATGTTGTTTTCCTCCAGTATGTACACTTACATGTACTATGCTGTGCTAAACAAAAGATAATCCACAAACATGACATACTAAATGATTAATGAAGGCTACAGACTGCAGAGATCCTAATGAGTTCACATACAATATGGGCTATAAAGCAAAAAAGAAAACTAAAAAGTGTAAAGTAAGTCATACGTGCAGTTTAGGTGGTAACAGAAAAAAGTACAACATAAAAACAATTAACAAACAGACTCCTTAAAAGGAACTTGGGATGTCTCTCCAAACACAGGTCAGTGGAAATAAAAGAACAACAAAAAAGTGATTGTAGCAGTCTATGGTTCCTTCAGCAGGACAAATGCACTTTTGTGAATTCAGTAACAAACACTTCAAAATTAGGTTACTGAGCATGTCACACAGAGGATATCAGATGACAGGTGATGTTTTCCTCAAGCAAGGTGGTTGTAGGCCATGGGATGAACCCAAAGATTAAAATAAGGGACTTCCTTTATACAAATATTTAATAAGATGTACAAGATGTGTCAAAGAAGGAGATTCTGCTCTTAATCTGTGAAACTAACTTACCCACATTTTGTGTGAAGGAAATGAGAATGCAGTGATTGTTGGCTCTTATGATTCACATTGGAACTGTGATGCTGGGTTGAACCTAGGCACCAAACCTCAAACAAGTTGCAGTTTAAGAGACAAAATGAGTTTGTACTACAATAATGATATATGCTATTTATATCTTTGACAATTAAGATTTCCAGTGCCACACACCGTTATAGTGAGCTGTTATGATTATCTGATGCTGGTGGATAAATAATCCAGATGGAACAGCCTGTCACAACTGATCCGTCACCTTCAACAGCACATCTTCATAATTCTTCCTCAAATATAAACTCAGACCAATTTCTTTCAAATATGGCAACTGTTCACCCCCACACACGCACATACATAATGTGTGGCACAGTGGTGTATAGGTTAGAACTGCTGCTTCACAGCTCCCACAGTTCCCCAGCTGAGTTAAAGCTGTAATGCTTTTTGTGTGGAACCTACATGCCCACCCTGTGTCTGGATGGCCAGGTACCATGGTTTCCTTTGACTTCCCAAAAATATTCCTTTAGCCGAACAAGTGATGCCCTTCACTGCCCATAGATATGCATGCACGCCTGCATGTGCCTTACAGTGGACTGACATCCTGTCCAAAACTGATTCTCTGCCTTTTAACCATTGTTGGCTCCAATATTATCCTGAACAGGTCAAAGCAGATATCCAGGTATGAGAGAAGGAATTAATGCTAATGTATGTATTTTTATATAAACTCAGCTTATCGAAACTCTACTTACCTAAGCAACAAATTGCAGAAACAGAACAAATGTGTTGGTACAGTATAAAATGATTTTTGATCACTGGTAGGAGTTTTCTTATTAAAGATATGTAGGTATAGGTAATCTTGCAGTTTGTTTATTACAATGTGCTACATTATGCAAGCTGATGGTGCACTTCCAGTGTTTTTTATCGGTCTTTCACTGAAGTGTGACCATGAAGTTTGTTATATATAACCTGGGGGTGGTGCAGGGGGGCTTGCACCCGTAAAAAAAGTGTTCTGTTTTTTTTGTTTTTGTTTTTGAGGTTTGATAAACTGAGATTCAATAAGTTCAGTTTCTATAAAACGACACCCATACATATATATGGGCCGTCTGAAATGAGTCGACTCTACCTTTGGTCGACATCTGTTTAGAGTGCATGATTCTTGGGGAGGGAAAATATGCTTTGTCCCAGAGATTGAGTGATCTTGGAGCTAGATTAAATAATTGGCAGGTGGTATGGGGGTACAGTTCCCCATATGAGGATTCAGGGGGGTTTGCCCCTCACAAAAAATGTTTTAATATAATTTTTTAATCAAGTTTTGCATGTGCTGAGATTGTCGATTGGGGCATGCAGCATGCATAGTAGCATGTTGTCCTTTGTAAAAGTTGATATTCGGGTAGTTTGTTCAATTTCAGTACACACACATACACACGTACACACACACACACACACACACACACACACACACATATATATATATATATATCCCTTCAGTTACTCAAGTTCTTTTTGCAAATATTTACAGATTCCTTTTAAATCATAATTTATTGTAGTTCAGTGTTTTTATTGAATATTTATTTATTTTATTTAACACTTGTTTACCAGGAAAGTCCGACTCTGAACGAAGCCAATTTTCAGTGGAGGCCCGGGGAGAAATACTCCAGACTAAAGTATTCTCTGTTAATTCCTTTCTGAGGTCACATTGACATGGTCTGATCGCTCAAATCACCATTCCCACACCAGTGCATGAATTTAGATGTAATCTGAATTCAAGGGAATACTTTCAAGACAGCAAGACAGAGCAATTGTGTTTTAATGAGCTTCAAATAAAGCCATCATTTGGAAGTCATATATATATTTATATATAAATTTATACACGCACACACACACACACACACACACACACACACACACACATACACACGTGTATCTCTCTCTTTCTCTCTCTCTGTCTGTGTGTCTCTTTCTTTGCCCCCCCCCCCCACCCCTACCCATATGTTTGAGTATTGTTTGTATGGCTGAAAGTTCACCTGACTGATGTGCAAATGGTTGAGTCCATTTCATCTAATGTTTCTTTTTTGTAACTGTATATGCACTGAGGAAAGAATTTGTCCCCTCTGCCGGACACATGTTAAAGCCTGTTTGGGCCAACACCATATGATTGAAGTTTTAAAACTTCAAACACCTAAAAAAAACAAAAACAAAAAATATTCCTGGACGTTTTTGCAGGAGGGGGCAAGCCCCACCGCACCTCCCTCACCCACTGCTACTTAAATATACCAACTCCGAGATCGCACTACAGCGAGGAAAAGGGAAAATTTCCCATCCGTGCTGTATGGAGATCTCCATTTAGAACAATCAAAGTTTTAAAACTTCGATCATAAGATGCAGGCTATATGAAATTCGAAGTTCTAAGACTTTGATCATCTAATTGGGACTTATATATATAAAATATATGTGTGTGTGTGTGTGTGTGTGTGTGTGTGTGTGTGTGTGTGTGTGTGTGTGTGTGTGTGTGTGTGTGTGTGTGTGTGTGTGTGTGTGTGTGTGTGTACATGCACTACAGATATGCATACCAGCTTACCAAAAGGAAGTATAATCATGTAAAGGAAATGTTAATACTAGACCTTTAAAGAAAATTGCTATGAAAATGTTAGAAACAGACGGCCTTAATAATTCTTATACGACTAAATCAAGCATACCTGAATAGATAAGTTCCATTACAAGTAAAAAAGGAAGAGCATAAAACAAAAGTTCTATACCCTAAAGAAGAAAAAAGAAAATAGTAAAAAAAAACAAAACTTCACCAGTAGTATGACTGTTCTGGGAATGTCATGAGCATAAACAAAAATACTTTTTTTTATCAAAATCTGCAGTGAAAGAATATTAAAAAAATAATAAAAAATAAAAATGCAAGAATTTCATTTACAGACTATTTAGGTTTAAAAACTAGATTCTTAAAATAACTATCAAGATTACCAAAAACGTATGGAAAAGGGACTATACTTTTGAAGTTAACTGTATAGAAGCTCAAAAAAGCAATCTGTAATTACAAGATTTATATAAGAAAGCAGAGAGAGAGAGAGAAAGACAGACTGAATCCCCTGACAGTTCCTTTTGTGACGATAGTATTAAAAAGTGATCCCTCAAGAGATATGAAATAAGAGTGGAAAAAGATTAACAACACTTAAAACAATTTTCCTTTCAGAATGTTAACAGGTTAAGAAAGACCGTGTTGCAATACAGCCAGTGAAACATTAAAATGCATCACGTGATGTCATAAGAAAACTCCCATAAAAGAGAACTCTCACAGCCATCTAAGCAGCACACTAATAAAGTAGAAAAATAAAGCAAATGAAATGACAGCTTTGTTAAACTGGTCCAAATGACAGCTTACTACTAGCTGAAGAGCCTTCACAAAGATGTCGGTTCTCTTTGAATGAGAAAAATAATGACAGAATGTGGTACGATAGGTTCAGATACAAGCATTCTAGGTATACAAATGTTGGGCAGACTGGCATGTGCGGTGTATCTGTGTGTGATGGGCTGCAATATTTGCATGTATGACATATGACGGAATACAAATGGCTTTAACAAAATTTACTTGAAACTTGATTAAATTGAAAATCACTTGCTTGACAGCATCTTATTTTTAAATATTCAACTACAGAGCCTGGTCTGGGGCATAGATGGAAAAAACCCTGACTATGACCTAGAGAACACAATTTCAACCAGTAGCTCAGGTACTGGAGGAGCCAGTCTGTCCTGAAGGTGTTGGAAGTGGTGCGACGGTGATTGTTTCACCACGTGAGTGGTGGCTTGTAGGTAAAATTGCCGTGATTAGGGACTTGGGCTTTGCCCTGGTAATGGCAGTCCTGATTAGCATGTGGATAGCAGTACTTACATATGCAAGGAAAGAGCATAGCAGGCCCTCATTGTGATGCGGATGTCAGTCACTATGGGGCAGAGGTAGGACCTTAACAGGAAAAACCCTGAAGGCTACCTAAATGACAGCCTCTATGTTCAGCTGTCACAGTACAGAGAACAAATGTATGTATTGATGTGGAGGGTTGATGGCTGGCAGGCAGCATGCTAATATAGATGTGCAGAGCAATTTTACATACACACCATGCATACCCTTGCTTATTATGTGACCTAACTCTGAGTTGGCAATATGATGGAATAAAGTAAGTTTTTTGTTTAATTATTGAATTTGAATTTGTCCATACCTATAACATGGTGTGACCCTTTAGTTAGTATAAGATGAGGAGTGCAGAGGGGCTTGCTCCCTTCCAAAAATATTGTTTAAAAGTACTGAAAACCAAATAACTTTCAACTAAATGAAGTTTCAGCTATTTGCATTTAACCATATGTCATTCACACAAATGATATAGAGCTGTCTGAGAGGGGTGCACTGTGTTGGTTTCTGGACGGTTTTGGTTGTGACTGGCACACGGTGTCCATATGAAAGAAATACAGTTTTAGGCATCTGGAATAAAGTATAACAGATACTTTCTTACCTTATTAGTTGATCTACAAAGCAATATTTCTTTTTTCCCCTCCGTTCTGCTTCATTAATTGGTCTGGCATCCCATTGCCCCATCCATCTCCAGGTCTTCCTGTTTTTCCTACCTCCCCTGGACTTCAAGTGAAGTGGGGCCAGCATAGATCTTAAGGGCATCTTGAGAGTAGGTGATGGAGGCTGCTTCTGCTGTTGCTGATGGGGGCTGTTATGACCTACTCTTGCTTCCGCATTCCCCACCCCTGAATTCCTCCACAACATCCAAAGGTTATTCCTGTCTATGGACCACACCACCCATCAGGGAGCATCTTTGCCAAATGACCTCTCATTTGGATGGGCATGCTCATCCCTCTCTGTCAGCATGTTAAACAACAGAGGCAATAAAAAAACTGTGTCACCCAAGTCATGGTTAGAGCTTTATCCCTCTATGCCATGGGGCTGGTTCTTCTTTTTTTTGGCTTTTCCCAGTAAGGGGTCACCACAGCAGATCACCTGTCTGCTCATGATTGGCATTGGAATTTTATGGTGTCAAGTTGTCAGCCCAGCACCCAACCTTCCACAGAAGGGGCACACATGCATGCACTCATGCCTAGGGCCAATTTAGAGTGTCCAATCCACCTACAGCATGTCTTTGGGATGTAGGAGGAAACCGGAGCACCCAGAAGAAACCCACACAACTACAGGGAAGACATGCAGACTCCACACAGAAGGCACCCCAGCTGAGGATCGAACTGGAGAACTTCTTGCTGTGAGGCGGCAACACTAACCGCTGCACCCCCACAGCCACCCTGCCATGGGACTGGTTCTACTAACCAATATTTCTTGATGATTTCCAAAATGGGAAGTCATCTGCAATTAGAATTTGTCTCCTTTTTTCAGCTAGATCCTTTGTTCACAGATGTCTGTGATTACAAACAATATATGCCACTATGTACTGTGCTAGCTAAATAAGGCAATTTATGTCCTTGCCACCACCAAGTATATTTCCAGAAATCCAGAAATTGTACAGATGTGACATCACATTTTGATAACTGGAGTGTCATAAGACGTGCAGAGAATTCCTACAGTATTTGGCAGAATTTGCAGGGAAATAGAGCAATGATTTCCTTTATCCACCAAAGAGGTTCTTCTGGTAGGTAAACTGATTTGATAAAAACAAAAAGAAAAAAATGTGGTATCCCTCAAAGTCTCAGAAAACCCAGTATGCAACCTATACTGGGTCAAAAACAAATCAAGCAGAAACTGCAGTGTAGAGGGTGTGAAGTTCACTCCTTGAAATATATGTACCTAGTTCACTAATAAAATCGAACTTTAAAATACATACTACAAAATAATAAAATAGTAGGTAGCCCACAGTTGAGTTAAAATGGAATATCCTTCATTGAAAAGGATATTCCATTTTTAACTCAACAGTGGACTACTTACAATTCCATTATTTTGTAGTACATATTTTAAAGTTCGATTTTTATTAGTGAACTTGATGCATAATTTATTTCAAGGAGTGAACTTCACACCCTCCACACTGCGGAGTTTCTGCTTTGTTTAAACTGATATGTTACAAACAGTTCCTTTACATTTTCATGAGTTTCATCTAGATGAAGGTTTAACCAGATGACAAAAGTTTACTGTTCAACTAGTTAAAACCTTGTGAAAGTGTTTTTGCAGGGGGTAGACCAGCATATAATAACTCCATGACAACACAGCTGAGGAAAAACACACACACTTAATCACTACTGGTGAAGAAAAGCAAAGAAAAATCACACTGGCAGTGATTTTGTATGGGAAATGTGATTGAAAACTTCAGAATCAGTGAATTTAATCACAGGTTGAACTCTTTTTCTAGCTAACAACTGATAAAGTGTAGAATAATGGCTAAAAACTATATCTGGCATATCTAATATCTAAGATGTTCCTTTATGGGTTCTAGGTTGGCTTGAATCCCAGACAGAGCCACTAGGGTGAAAGAAGCCAGAGAATTTCCCAAGATGACAGCATAGATGGCTGAACATGAGCTAACTGAATGCACAACTGAAGCCCAACTCACTGAGTCCCATCTGAAACAATAATGCTTGTTGAAATGTACACCAAGTTTGCAGCATAAATGTCTTCAATAGAGGCATTCCTGAAGCAAGAAATGGAGGCAGCCACTCCTCTGGTCAAATAGGCTTTAACTTCAACATCCAGTAGACAACTGGCCAACTTGTGACACTTTCCCGGTTAATAAATGTTAAATAAATAAATAAACTTCGGGGATCAATTTTATACATCATGAGATGAAGGCAACAAATAATCAGTGTCTGTTGGATAATGCGAGCCAGCGAGTCTATATTAGAACATTGAACTATCGACCCCAAGTAACCGAAAACTGATAACATCGAAAATTCAGAACAGCAAATTTTTTCCTAGGGAAAAAATTTGCTGTTTCAAAACACACACACACAACACAAACACACCAAATAAACAGCAATCCACACACATACACCTAAAATCTTACATCTAACCCTACACTAAACAGTACATACACCACTATCTACACACTTACCTTAACCCAAACCCTAACCCTAAGGTCCGTCACTATCGCACACACACACTTCACCCGCGCCCTAACCCTAACTCACCTACCCCAGCCTAACCCTCACGTCCACACATTTGCACACTTACCTGACCCGTGCCCTAACCCTAACTCACCTAACCCAGCCTAACCCTCATGTCCACACAATCGCACACTTACATGAACCCGACCTGTAACTTTCCACCACAGTGCTGAAAATAGCGAAGCAACAGGAACGGACAACCAAATTCTTTTCCTAAGAAAGAATTTGGTTTTCTGAAACTTCGCAATTTTCAGCTTTCACTTATTAGGGGTCGATATTAGAACATTCGAAGTTCTGAAACTTCGATGTTCTAATATAGACCCGAGCCAGCTTGGGGCATAATTATCTCCAATAGAATTCATTGCTTTTAGAAATGACAGTGCTACACAGTTTGAAATTTTTTAATTTAGAATAGATGAATGGTATGGGGATAAAACATATTGAACTCCACCTAAATGGAGTGAGGCCTGTAATGATCCCTGCTGAAGTCTATGGATATTTTTTGAACATTGAATATTGACAGAAAACAATGCAGTTGCCAATCGACTTGGAAAATGTCTGAAGGGCAGCTGGAAGTCCTTCCCTCTGAAAAGTAAGGGAGAGAAACTGTTCATCAAGCTACCTAAATGTATCCACTTATCTCAAGATAGTACTCAAGCCTCTAGTGCAGTATCCTGTCTCCTTCAGTGGCTTCTGCTGCCTCTCAGAAGACTGGGAGGTTGATGGACTGGCTCAGGAAAAACCTCTGAAACCATTTTCAGGAAAAAATGGTGTTGCCCTGAGGGATACCATATCCTTGTAAAAGACTAAATATGTTTCCCTACACATAAGATCTTGAATCTCCAAGATGTGCCATTTGGAGAAGATGGCCACCAGGAAGAATTTTTTCCATGAAACAGACTTCAGTGCTACTCAGCTAGCCAATTCAAATGGTGAATTATTATGTTTATATACCATGACATTCATGCCCCATGAAGAGGTGGGATTCCTGAATGCAGTACAAAAGAAATAACACTCCTTTTTTGGTACTGCTTGACCAGACATTGCTGGGCCACAATCATGCCCCTTTTAAGGCCATGATGTGGAGAAAACTGTTGACATGTACCGTAACTGTGGCCCAAATCATGCAGATGTCTGAGATTTACTAAAATCACCTGTAGACTGACTGACTGTGGAGGTACCAGGTTCCACTCTGCCCAATTTCCACTTGGAAGTTGAGTAGAAGGCTTCCTTGTAACTTAGTCCACTTCAGATACACCCACCTGGAAGTCTGGCAAAATAAGGGCACCTGAATCAGAAGCTAAGTCCTGAGGGGGAGCCAGCTGGCCCCCAGCCATAAGAGACACCCCTGGTGAGGAACATAAAAATTTCCCGTACCACAAGGGGACTTAGAGACTTGAACTATGTTATTCTCAGCCATGATAGAGAGGTAAGAATGAGTTTTGGTCTTTTTTCTTGGAATTAGTGGGAATGATGAACCATTCACATCATAGGAGAAAGAACACATCCACTGCTACCTCCACCTTCCCATGGTCTACTAAGTAGTAGGGGACTTACCCCACAATGTTATGTGTAGTAAACAAAGCAGTAGATATCCAAAGTATGCCACTTACAAAAGACCTTAATCAAGCATGGCATCTCAGTCCAGAGATCCAGGGACATGAGAGACAACAAGGCTCATGCCATCTGCTGGCTTATTCATCTTCCCAGGAATAGGAACTACTGACAGAAAGTAGACTCTTTTTCTGGCCTAATGCCAGACAAGTATCACTTCCCTGTAAAGGGGATACAACTGTCTGCCTCATGCTTGTTTAGGTAAAAGATGGGCTGATTATGTTGTCAGATGAGGGGTGACTAGGGAAACATCTATTTATCCAGGGTCTTCAGGGAAATTAGCACTGCTCGGAACTCAAAATAGCTAATTTGGAGTCTCCACTCAAGGGGAGACCACTGTCTTTCTACCATGTGTGCGAAAGTTAGAAGCATCTGTCATTGAGATTTGTAATGTGGTCATTGCAGAAATGGAAAACCTACCACAAGATTGAATGGATCTGTGTACTACTCCCAGGTATGGACACAAAAGACCAAAACCAGAAAAAGATCCATAAAACATGGTGGCTCTGTAGCTACTGACATTCTTTTGCAAAACACAAATGACACCATGAATGTCATAGCTGCCCGTGAATTCAAATGACACCATGAATGTCATAGCTGTCCGTGACACCCCTGCATTGGTCCAGTAATCAAGGAGCCTCAATCCTCACCACTGGCAACAGCTAGGGGATGTACACACTGGGAGGATGACAAGTACACACACAGTAAAGTGCAATTTCCCTTAAGAGCACACAGAGATTACAGTCTGTCTGGGGCTGGTTTCTCCCTCTGTCTCCAGATCCCCAATAAAACTTCCCACTGGCTCAGCTGAGTGGCCAAGCTAAGACACACACACACACACACACACACACACACACACACACACACACACACACACACACACACACACACACACACGGGGAAAGCTGGCACAGGTTTACTAGCTATGCCGCCTTCTGCTCAGACTACAAAGTAGTTCCAGCTGCCACCAGCCACTACTTATCAGCTACTTAATACCCTTAACAAAAGGTATCCAATCCTACTGTGTAATGTTACTATTAATCCAAATGGTAGTTTTGACCAAATGCCAGGCTACTAGAAGTGACCTGTACAGTGTCACCAAATACATATGCAAGTACTATAAGAGCTTAAATATGTCTCACAAATAGCCACAAAGATAGGTTTAAATATATTTAATAATAAATAATAAAATGAGACAATACTCAGTAAATCAACACAGTAACTTCAGAGTTAAAAATCATAGGAAATATTTTAAAACAACATTGCAAGACAGTCTCAAATAAATACAGAAAACATCTAAACTAATCTTTACTATATTCCTATCTATATCTAAGAGAAAATACTGTACCTTAGTTACTTACTATTAGCAAGGCACGTGCAGATGATGATGAGTGCATGTTCTTGCTAGGTCTAAGACAAAATACAAAATGCCCAGTCTCTCTCTGAGAGAGTTCTTAAATTAATATCAAATATTACTGCTGGATTAGCTTGGATGACATCACTTTTTGTCACCGGTCTTCAGTTCCCAGGCTAAACTCCCACTGTCTAACATTTAACATCTCTATGTGAAAAATACATATCCTTCAGATGTTTACAGTTGCTAGAAGACATAAAACACTTACAAAACAATGCAGAAGGCACCCTAGTTCTAGACATCATGTCTCATTGCTGCATTGAAACTAACATTTATAACGCAATCATAAAACAATTTAATTTCAACTTATTTTCTTGAAGTTTTGCAAGTAAACTCTGCATGTTCCAGTTTCTACTATTAAAACATACATTTGCACAAGTATATACTTTGTATACATTTCTGTTCCTTCCCAGTAGGGTGCACTGTGGACACATCCTTGAAGCTCAGTACTATGCAAACCTGTTCAATACACACTTCTGTACCAGCTGTTTAATATACACATAACATATAGTTCACTTACATTTATAAGACAAGCATAAGAATCATGTTGATATTCATAAATGACATATGATTATTTACAAAATTCCAGATAGCTGGGCTGGCAGTATTTCCTTGTTACATTTCTATAAAAATCATATTAATATTCATAAATGACATAGAATTATTTACAAAATTCCAGGTAGCTGGGCTGGCAGTATTTTGGTTTGTCACTGCCCCCCCGAAAACTCAAGCTAGTTTTTCAAGTGACCCTTGAGAAATGTTGCTTGAGAGGGTTGAGCCTATCTGGGAATACCTTACTCAATTCCCTGTCTTGAGATTCCAGCTGCCTTGACATTGCTGACCCCAGTACAGTGCATCACTGTCCCATCATATACCTGCAACCCTAGGCTCCACCATAATAATTTGGGATTTGGCTGGCTGTCTCCCTGCAGCCATAGATCCACCTCAGACTCCTCCTGCCTTGTGCTGCAAATACTTAGCACAAGGGCATCTCTGTCATGGTAAGGTTTCATCATGTTTACATGGTACAGTTTGTGCCTCTGCCTCCTGCCTAACAGTTATACCATGTAGTTAACATCACTGACCTTCCTTAACACCTTGTAGGGTCCCTCCCAAGCTGCCTGCAGCTTGGTGTGCCTGACAGGAATGACAAACCATTACCTGCTGCCCTACAGCATACTCTCTAGCTCGAGCATTCCTGTCATACCAGACCTTTTTCTGCTGTTGGGTTTCTGCCAGGTTCTCCTGGGCCAAGCCCATGAGTGTCCTGAGCCTTGTTCTGAGGTTTAGGACATATGCCACAACAGACTCCTGTAGGATTTACACTCACCCTCCCACTCATCATGAATCAAATCTAGAAGTCCCCTCACACTATGCCCATACAGCAACTCAAAGGGTGAAAAACGCATGGATTCCTGGGGAACCTCTCTGTAAGCAAACAACAGATGGGGCAGATATTTGTCCCACTCCTTCTTAAACTGGTCTGCAAATGCCCATAGGATCATCTTGAGTGTAGAGTTTAACTTGTCAACAAAACCATTAGACTGGGGATGGTTGGCATGGTCTTTAGGTGCTTCACCCCACAGTACTTCCACAGACAAGCCAGCAGATCTGACATGAAATTGGCATGTCTGTCAGTCAATATTTCTTTTGGGAAACCTACCCTGCAGAATATCTCTAACAAAGCATTTGCCACCTTTTCTGCCTCAATGGCGGACAGAGTCACCACTTCAGGGTATTTGGTAGCATAATCTACTACCACTAGGATATACTTTTTTCCCTGTGTAACCTGGGGTACTCAGAGGCCCCACAATATCCATAGCTACCCTCTGAAATGGCTCCTCAATCACAGGCAAAGGCATCAAAGGAGCTTTCACCTTGTCTCCTGCCTTGCCTACCTTTTAGCACTGCTCACAGGTCCTGCAGTACCCTGTTAAATCTCTGGAAATCCCAGGCCAATAAAAGTTCTGCATAATATGTCTCTGTTTACGTTTTATGACCATATGACCTGCAAAGGGAATATAATGGGCTATGGCTAGTAGTGCCAGATGGTAGGCTCTGGGCACTTCCAACTGCTGTATTCTCTCACCCTCTAGCCCTCCCTCAGGGGTCTACTCTCTGTACAATAACCCTTTGTTCCAGTATACAGATTCCCCTTTCCCTTGAGAATCAGGTGCCTCACTGGCTACCTCCCTTGGGCCTTGTAATGTAAGGTCTGAGAGCTGAGCCTGTCTCAACTCTCTCTCTTGGTAACCCTTCCCAGCTGCCCTTCCACAGGAAGTCTGGTATTCCCTGACAGCGGTGCCTTGCTGTCATACTGAGTACTATTACTCACCTCTGCCCTTGCAGTCACTCTGTCCAAGGGAACATCAGTACCTACAAGCAGCTGTGGTTCACCTTCAGTCTCACTGCTACAGGGTAGCTCCCTCCCTGAAGTAACCACCTCACCAGTCCTGGCTCCAAGTGTGCAGTCTGTCAGGGTCTCCCCCCAGGCTACCAGACCCACATGCTTGTCTCCAAGCCTGACTGCATGTAACTGCATGCACACAGGGTACTGCATTATCAAAATCATTCCCTATCGGGACATCTGCAGGGATATCTTCAAACACACCTATTTGCTGGCTTCCTTTTCCACCCTCCCAGTTAAGGTGAACCCGATCCAAAGGTATTTGGAATGGGATCCCTCCTAAGGCTCTGACTGGAGTAGACTGCCCAAGCAAGTAGTGCTCCTCTTTAACCATTGCAGGCTTCACAATGGTTAGTTCAGAGGCTGTGTCTCTCTTAGCAGTGGCCTCTTTCCCATCCACTAAGATAGGATATAACCTCTTATGGTAGTTTGGTACCCTTGTTGTCTCAAGACAATTTACCACTGGCATTTTGTCATTCCCACTGGCTCTCCCACCTTTTTTCCCCACCTTGCCTTTGTGGACATCTATATGCTACATGGCAGCAATGGATGCATTTAAAACATTTAACTCTTGGTCCTGGATGTGTACCTGGACTAGTGGCTTCCCCTGCAACTGGTGGACTCTGTTAGGGGCAATCTGTGCTGCCCACCATGGGTTCCCTTAGACCTATGAGCAGCACTGGGTGTCCCTTTCCTGTGCAGTGATTCCCTGCTTGCTAGGTATAGGTCTCCCTTCTTCTCCAACTCATCTGCATTGCTCCATTTTCTATAAGCTAACCAGATTCTCATGTTCTCAGGCAAAGTGCTAAGGGCTTGTTCCCTCACCAAAAGGTCTGCCAGCCCTTCAAAAGTGGTGACCTGACATCTACTCACCTACCTCTGAAAATAAGTGCTTAGTTCAGCAACATGTTCACACAAACTTTCATCTGCCTTGGGTCTATGCTCATGAACCTTTTTCCTATAAGCGTCGGTTAACTTAAAGCATTCTTTTATTGACAAATGTCAATAAATAAATAAATAAAATTCTAAAAGGCAGTTCTTTAAAATATTATAATTTAAGCAATCATTATTAGACAATTTGGAAATAGCAGTTACTGCTTTACCATGGAGTAGGGGGGTCAGGCACTGTACCTAGAGCCCTTGGTCAGCATTATATGGTTTATATACCCTTTCAGACATATGAATGAAACTATCAAAATTATCCCTCTTCTGTAAATTGTGGAAGAAATTTACTGACCTTTGTTGCTTCTGGGGTTTGGTTACTCCCTTCCCCATTGCCTTCAGCATCTCCTTTTCGTGTTGTCTCTGCCTCTCATTCTCCTCAGCTTCCAGGTGTCACAGTTTCTCATTTTCTTCAGCCTGCAAACATTGCAGTTTCTCATTTTCCTCAGCCTCTAGATGTCTCAGTCTCTCTGCTGCTTTTATTTCAAATGCTTGCCCTCCAGCTCTAGTCTCTTTAACTCCAGATGGATTTTTAAGTCCTCTGTGGAAAGGTTGAGCTGTCCATTTTCTGAGAGTTGTACATCTCCAAGGCCAGCCTCGTTGTCCTCCTGATTGCTGGTCTGTGATGCAGCTGTACCCAAAGCTACAGTCATTTCTGCCTTAGTCAGGTTGGCATGCACCAGTCCTTTAGCCTGGCACATCTCAGCCAACTGGCTCTTTGTCATCTTGCCATACACCTCTGCTAACATGCTTGCATGGTCTCCCTGACTAAGCTAACAAAAAAATAATAAAACAATTGTGATATGAAACTCTGAATGTTCATTGTGTGATTGATTGAGAGTACAAACACCTTCAGTGGCCACTGTACACATGCTACAGGAATTCAATATCCACATCACTACAAGCCAATTAATATGTGATGTGGCCACCTCACCACTGTCAACCAATTAATATGTGATGTGGATATCTCACCACTGCTAACCTATTAATGTGACACACCTGCAATGACACAGTAATCAAGGAGCCTCAATCCTCACCACTGGCAAAAGCTACGGGACAAACACACTGGGAGGATGACAAGAACACACACAGTAAAGTGCAATTTCCCTTAAGAGCACACATAAATCACAGTCAGTCTGGGACTGGTTTCTCCCTCTTTCTCCAGATTCCCAATAAGACTCCCCACTGGCACAGCTATAGAGTTGAGATCTCAGCTGCGTGACCAAGCTAAGACCTCCAGCACCATCTCTGTCCAACCAATGCTTTGTGTCTCTGCCCAAGT
Organism: Protopterus annectens; assembly: GCF_019279795.1. Classification (NCBI taxonomy): domain Eukaryota; kingdom Metazoa; phylum Chordata; order Ceratodontiformes; family Protopteridae; genus Protopterus; species Protopterus annectens. The sequence goes on from NC_056733.1 coordinate 204,598,114, forward strand.
AGCTGACACACACACACTTTGAGATTTGATTTATATACAAACACACACAGACACACATGCACGCACGCACACACACACAGACAGGCACACACACACACACAGACACACACACACACACACACACACACACACACACACACACACACACACACACACACACACACACACCTGGGGAAGGCTGGCACAGGTTTTCTAGCTATGCCTCTTCTGCTTAGACTATAAGGTAGTTCCAGCTGCCACCAGCCACTACTTATCAGCTACTTAAGGCCCTTAACAAAGGGTGTCCAATCCTACTGTGTAATGTTACTATTAATCCAAATGGTAGTTTTGACCAAGCGCCAGGCTATTAGGAATGGCCTACACAGTGTCACCAAATGCATAAGCAAGTGCTCTAAGAGCTTAAATATGTCTCAGAAATATCAGCCACAAAGATAGGTTTAAATATATTTAATAACAAAAGAACAAAATAATACTCAGTAAGTCAACACAGTAACTCCAGAGTTCAAAATCACAGGAAATATTTTAAAACAAGATTGCAGGACAGTCTCAAATAAATACAGAAAACATCTAAACTAATATTTATTATATTCCTATCTATTATCTAAGAGAAATTACTGTACCCTAGTTACATACTATTATCAAGGCAAGTGCAGATGTTGATGAGCGGATGTTCTTGCTAGGCCCAAGGCAAAATACAAAATTCCCAGTCTCTCTCTGAGAGAGTTCTTAAATTAATATCAAATATTACTGCTGACTTAGCTTGGATGACATCACTTTTTGTCTCCTGTCTTCAGTTCCCAGGCTAAACCCCCACTGTCCAACATCTCTGTATGAAAAATACATATCCTTCAGATGTTTGCAGTTGCCAGAAGACATAAAATAATAAAACACGTACAAAACAATGAAGAAGGCACCCTAGTTCTAGACATCCTGTCTCCTTGCTGCATTGAAACTAACTTTTATAACACAATCGTAAAACAATTTCATTTCAACTTATTTTCTTGAAGTTTCGCAGATTAACTCTGTATGTTCCAGTTTCTACTATTAAAACATACATTTGCACAGGTATATAGTTTATATACATTTTTGCTCTTTCCCAGTAGGGTATACTGTGGAACACATCCTTGAAGCTCAGTCCTGTACAAAACCCTGTTCAACACATACTTCTGTACCAGTAGTTTAATATATGCATAACATACAGTTCTCTTACAATGTGATGCTTAAAGGCCTTCCTGAGGCACTGAGGTGACATCTTCCTTAGAAGGCTCTAAGGTCAACAGAGACCAGGTTGAAGACCTGGAAGTTGCCTGTTGAGAAAGTACAACAGTTCAAGGAATTACCCAGGACTCTAGCACCCCCAAGGAGAAGAAGAGGAAATAGGTGGAGTTGAAGAAGAATGACACAGCCTAAAAACAGCATGTGTTAGGACTACAGAAAAGATATGTGGCTGAGCCAGGAATGGAAATAAGATACATAAGGAAAGCTTGTGGTGGAATGCAGAAGTCCAGGAAGTCATCAAAAGAAAGAAGGAGTGCAGGAAGAAGTGGGAGATAGAAAAGGCTGACCAGGCTAGGAAGAACTACTGGTTGGCTAACAAAGAAGCTAAGAAAGAAGTTGGAATAGCAAATAATAGGACATTGGAGGCACTGTACCAACTTCTGGAAAGTGACACAATAAGGGGCACAAAGAAACTATATCAGGTTGCAAGGCAAAGACAGAAAGATAAAGAAGATAGTCAGGCACTCTTCATAAGGGATGCCAGCAACAGCCTGTTCACCAGTCCTGAGGACATCAAAGGCAGATGGAAGGAGTATCTCCAGCAGCTTCTGAATGAAGAAAACACCCACAGAAGCTGTACTGCCCCAGAAACTGCCTATGATGAGAGAAGAAGAGGATCCCACCACAGAAGAAGTAAGAACAGTATTAAGGAAGATGAAGTCATGGAAAGCACCAGGCTCAGATGAGGTCACAGCAGATATGATAAAGATTCTAGGTGGGATAGGGGAGAAATGGCTTCTGAGGGTACTAATGGCAGTGTGGAGAGAAAGGTGTATCCCAGATGACTGAAGAATTAGCATACTCATGCCAGTGTACAAGAACAAAGGGGACATCCACAATTGTGGGCAGTACAGAGGCATCAAACTCCTATCACATTGCATGAAAGTTCTGGAGAGGGTGACTGATAAACAGATATGCAGAGTAGTAGAATCTAATATGGGAGATGATCAGTTTGAATTCAGATCAGAATGCAGCACAATTGACCCGATGTTTGCATTGAGACAGATACTTTAGAAGAAGCTAGAGATGAGGAGAGAGTCTAACTGGGCAGTCCTAGACTTGGAGAAAGCATATGACAAGGTCCCAAGAAAGCTGATCTGGGCAGTACTGTGGTGGTTTGAAGTCCCAGAAACATTGGTAGAATTAATGCAGGCTATGTACAAGGATCCAATGACTCAAGTACAAACAGTGTTTGGCCTCACAGAGGGGTTCGCAGTGGGAGTGGGTGCACATCAGAGTTCAGCTCTGAGCCCACTGCTGTTCATACTGGTGATGGACTACATTAGCAAACACATTGGAGGGGACAGATCAACAAAGCTGCTGTATGCAGACGATGTGGCAGTACAGGCAGACTCTGTGCTAGAACTTCAGTACAAGATAGGAGAATGGAATGCAAATCTGAAGGCACATGGGATGAAACTAAGCACAGATAAGATGGTGGTAATGGCAGCAAATTGGGGAAATCAGAAGAAGCTGAGAATGGAGATAGAAGGGAAGGCAGTGGAACAAGTAAACAGCTTCAAGTATCTGGAAGGGGTAGTTGAGGAGAATGGTAGTCTCAATGAAGAGGTCAATGCTAGAATCAGAGGGGCTGCAGCCAAATAGCATAGAGTATCAGGTGTAGTCTATGACAGAAGAATGCCAAAGAAGCTGAAAAGTAAGGTGTACAAGACAGTGGTGTGACCGGTACTGCTGTATGATACAGAAACCTGGGCAGTAAAGGCAGAACAGTTGAAGAAGCTAGAGGTGATGGAAATGAAATGCCTGAGAAAGGTGTTAGGATGCACACTGTGGGACAGATGAAGAAATTAGGACATAAGAGCAGAAGCCAAAGTAGCTCCAATTGAAGAAAAGATCAAAGAGAACTGATTATGGTGGTTTGGGCACATGTGTAGAAAAGCAGAAGACAATCTGGTGAGGAAGATTTGAGACAGACAAGAAAAAGGTAAGAGGAAGTGAGGACATCCAGCAAAGAAGTGGATAGATTGTGTGAAAGAAGATCTGCGACAGTCAGACATGAGTGTTGAAGAAGGCAGGAGTGTAGCACTGAATTGAGAGAGGTGGCGACAGTTAACATGGTACCCTGACCCCATGTAGAAAAATGGAAAAAGGGGATGATGATGATGATGATGATGATGATGATGATGATATGGTTTTCTTATATGTGTAAGAGAAGCATATGAATCATGTTGATATTCACAAATATATGATTATTTAAAAATTCCAGATAGCTGGGCTGACAAGTATTTCCTTCTGTTACATTTCTTTAAAAATCATATTAATACTCATAAATGACAGAATTATTTACAAAATTCAACTAGCTGGGCTGGCAGCATTTCAGTTTTTCACACTGCCATCAAGCACAGAAGATGCAGTAAAGTCCCTGCCTGGACCATACACTGTGTCCTCACCTAAATACCAAAACCATCACCCACTGGATTTTCTTCACTTACAGGAACCAGGAGCAGCCAAAACCTTAGTGTGTCAAACTCAACCCTGAAGAAAGGATTTCTCTAAGCCACAGTTCTTCAAGACTTCTTCCAACTTATTGCAACCTCTACAGACTTCATAAATGGGAGTGTCAAAGGAGGGCCACATTCAAGGAGTTCTTGGTCGGTACAACCAAGAACCAGTAAGTCAGGAAAAGGGATTGAAAGATACCCTTCTTCTGCAAAGTTTCAGTCATCATGGTCAACATATTGGTGCACCTTAAGCAAAATCCAAATGACAACACTTTGTACTAGAGGTATTATCCATCCAGGGAAAACCAAAAAGTTCTCCTGTGTGGAACCCAAGTACTGATGTACAAAAAGAAGTCCGTTGTATCGTGAAACAACATCCAGGTACCTTGCAAATACAAGAATGTGAGTGTATGCAGGTTGACGAGACAGAACCAAATTATCAGATATGCTGGCTGAAGTCAATGAATTCCAGAATAGAATGCTCTGCCTCTGTGGGTACCAGGAAGAGGTGGGTTAGAATTCCAGGATCTCCACGCTCAGTTGATCAGTAGAATGTGGGCCTCTTTCAAGACCATCACTGAAATAGACTGATCCACCAGTGGGACCATTCCTGATGAGTTTAAGAGCATGTCCCGAGGTGACATGGTGGTCCTTTTGTGGTGGCTGTTAAAGCTTGGTCAAAATACAGAGACTTGTCCCTCATGAATAGTCACAGACTGGATACAAGACCGTTGTGAGAGTAGATGGTAAAATTGTCAACCTAGACAGCTTCAGCAGCAGCACCACATAGGTCAAGACAATGTGATGCTTAAAGGCCTTCTTGAGGCACTGAGGTGACTTCTTCCTCTTCTGGGGTTGGACAATGTCTGGAAGAAGAAAGATTGGAGGTGGAAATACCTATCAGTTGATTTACTGGTAACTAGTGGGAGTCAAGCTGGCCATCACCAACTCCCCAAATGTGTAAGTCAATGAGTGGTTTTACATGAATCAGTTGTACTGCAAGGCTATAGTTGTGTGATCCATTTTCTCACCCTTACAGGGTGTTACTATTTTCCCCATGTGCGTTTGACTATGAAAGTACTATATATAAGGGAGTGTGGGATGAAAATCTTCACATAGGGGTTGCATGGAGGCTTTCCTCCTCTGCAAAAAATAAAATAAAATGCTTTATTGCTGAAACTACATGCAGTTTTGGTAAGTACATTGTGCTATGAGTTTGACTTATCCAGTTTGCAACCCACAGTTTCTATGCCAAAACATTTCACATTGGACTCATGAAAGTGACATAAAATGAATTACATAGGGCTTCCACAGAGTTTTGATCTTTATATCTCCATGAAGTCACCGACACGATCATAGGATTTCTGGCCAATGAGCACATACATCAAGAAATGGACATCCAGTACCTAGTTCTTGAGCTCTTCCTCCTTAAAGGAGGAAAAACACAGTTCTGCCATCTTACACAAGCACACACCTGAACCTGCAACCCTAACTACAGCATCAGCATGGTCAAACATGAAGTGAAGTACATGTTACCCCACAGTAGAAGCCATAGACAGGGTTTCCTAAAGGTTCTTTATCACAGTCTCAGGGAGGTCCTTGAATATATACAACAGCTTATAAGAAAATGGGCATGGAGATGGTGCAAGTGATATGAACAGATGAGGGTTCTATGTCCAAATGCGGAGGAGGAGTAAACTTTCTTGCCACACCTGTCCAAAGTCTGAAAATCCTTGTGTGATGGCAAGATGGTCAAATGTTGAAAATAAGATATCAAATGTGAGTCAGCATTAGAATGCTTCAACAGTTGGTCTGCCAGTTCAAGTGACTGGTAAAGGTAGGTGTGGAATAACCCAGGGCATCTGAGGTTTCTTCTCACAAAGTCCACCAGGTGTTTTGAATGTGTGTGCATGGAGCCAGTTCAAGCTGTGCCTCATAAGGCTGAAGACATCCACAAAGAAGGGGACATCTGGAGGATATGTGAAGAGCACAGTGAATTCATTACACTTCTCTTTCTCTGTGGCAATAGCCTCAGGGTCTTCAGAATCCTCATAGTATCTGGAGGATGAGGGAACAGTATAACCCCACTACATTTTGGTTGCATTATAGACTAACTGTTTCACTGATATTACATTTCTACCAAATGGAGTAACTTCATTGACCTGTTGCAATGTTAGAGGTATGTTAGAGGCAGTTATAATGAGAGGTTTGTGCACCTACAGCACACAGATCTGTTTACATAGTTTTCTTAATTCTGCACTTCACAAAAATAAGCTGTTGATAAAACATCCCATCAAGTCTTATGAACCATATCACTCTGTTGTCTATGGACATGAGCTCACAAGGGGAAATGTGTAAAGGACTGTTGATGGAGTTGAGAGGCCAGTAGCTTGTACTGGATCTTGCACTAGCAAAGAGCAGCATAGAATGAGGAGAGACCCACACAGGAAATAGTGTGGACATCAAAACAAACTCTCTAATATTATGTTTTCACACACATTGATTTCTAGACCTTATAATTTTAGCCCTGGCACAGGAAGACTAGAGGGACCCTTTTTGTCAGGGACTTGCTGGCCAACAGTGGTCTAGGTACTGCACCCAAGAGGGGAGTCCCTATTCCTGAGTACCCCAATCCATTTCTGGAAACTCATGGAAACATTCTGTAGAATATGGATGGCCACCAAAGGGCTCCAGCCAATCATCCAAATGCAAGGTTGTGATCCCTCCAGGGTGAGATCCCTAATTCCCAAGTCTTCAAAAATGTAGAGGGCTGGATAGGGCTCCAGCACTTGCTAATTGAGGAACAACTTAAAACCTGAAGGGCACATCAGGGTTGGATGAACAATGGAATCCTGGTAATTTATAGACAGATGAAATGGCATTGAATTAACTACCGATATGACTATGGTCACTGTTGATGTGGTTAATCTGTTTACTGTTATTCCACATGATTTAGGTATTTATTGGTTAGAACAACAACTTAATAAAATCAATACTTTTTCTCAAGATGAAATCAACAAACTGAGTGTACTTATGGAATTAGTTGTAAAAAATAACTACATTTGGTTTGAGGGACAGTATTATAAACAGGTGAAAGGAGTGGCAATGGGGGCGGCATGTGCCTCCATTTTTGCCAACCTTATTATGTCTTATTGGGAGCAGGAATTTCTGATTAATAGTCGGCACATGTCTAATATTGCACATTACACCTGATTCTTGGATGATTTGTTTTTTCTTTGGAAAGGTACAGAAGACAGTTTAAATGAGTTTCTGGTATATATTAATGAGAAACAGTTGATTTTTTTTAAATTTACCTATGTTTATAGTAAGAATAAAATTGTCTACTTAGATGCAGAACTTGAGATAGATTGGTGTAATATGAATTTTAACACCAGAATCCACCGAAAGTCCGCATTCTCAAATTCCTGTTTGGATTATGGGAGCTGGCACCCGCACCATCCAAAGAGGGTCGTAGTTAAAGGCCAGTTGGTGCTGGCTGCCAGAATGGTGATTTCTGATGTGGATTTTTTGGTAGAATTAGATTTTATTACACATATGTTTAAACAAAGGGGATATCCTGACTGTCTTTTGGATGACCTTGCTCATGAGGTAACCCACAAACATAAACAAGGTTTTTATAGACCCATATTGGGCCACGGATTTGTGAGTACTAATAGATCTAGTAATGAAAAAGTTTTTTACAACTCAGCCTTTATTTTGACATACAATGGTATGGCCAACTTTATTATTGATGTGGTAAATGCCAATTGGGAGATTCTTCAATTTGATGCTAATGTTGGGTTGAAAGTTGGTAAAAACCCGAGACATGTTTTTAGGAGGGACACATCTATAAAGAAAATTTTGGAAGGTATTAGACATGAAGGCAGAATCAATAGAAAAGTAAGTAATTTTAAATGTAATTCCTGCTCTTTTTGCCCATTTATAATGGAAACTGAAGGTCAAATTAGGGTTACTCGGAAGACTGTCAATATTAGAGGCCACTACAATTGTAATAGTAAAAATGTTGTGTATATGGCTAAATGTGGAAAATGTTCCGGTTTCTACATTCGGAAAATCTGTAGAAAATTTAAATTAAGAATAGGTGAACATCTGGGAGACATCAGACATTGTAGGGTTACTAGTGCTTTGTATAGACATATTAATCCAACACATGATTTAAAATTTTTGGTTTTACAGCAGTTAGTGCTGGATGAACAGGAGTGCATTACAAATGTGCATTTGGATATGATGGAATTGAGATGGCAGTTATTTTTAAATGCCTCTTGTTACCCAGGTATCAATGAAACTATAAGCATTGCTAGTGTTTTAAAACTTGATAGAATTTTAGGTTAGTAAAGTTACCATTGATTTTATTTAATAATTTATTAACATATTATAATATTTTATGGTAACCTTTATTTAGTTTTATTTGCTACATGCAATATTTTTACTGCTGTAATTTGATGTGTATATATTGCTTTAAAAATTTTCGGCGCAATTTTGAATGCTTAATCGAGGGGTGGGTATATATTTGACTGGGTTTTTGTGCAATATTGTTCTGAGGAAGTCTCTGTAATAGAGAGGAAAGCGCTTAACTTCAATAAACTTGGTGTCCTATGGATTGCTCACATTCTGCTGGTTGGTTGAACAATGGAATTTACCTTGAGAAGGTTCAGACTTGGACTTGGACTCTGAGTATCTGTCTATTTGGTGATAATCCAACTTATGCCTAGGTCGATGAGAAGGGTCCTAATACTGGTCTCTGCATGAAGAACTATGAACCACTGCTGTCTTCAAAAAGTGGGCCAATGATTTTTCCTTCTCCAGTACTAAGTAGCCAAGCTGAACCTCTGGGCACTTGTATTAGTTTTTAATGGTATGCTCTTCTCTGTGACAGTACATGTAATGTCAGTGCAGGTCTTGACCTGTAATTTAATGGCCCCAACAAAGATATGCAAACATAAGACTTCACTGATGATTACAAGGATCAAGACCAAGACTGTATGATTTGCAAAAAGAAGCCATAAGGCTCTGTAGGCAAGTGTGACATCCATGTATTGGCTGGGAACATGGACATTCTTGAAAGTGAAATGCCCCAAAAGATTGCCAACCCCCGACTTAGGATGTACCAAGAAGGGTCCTCATTGTTAGATCTAATGTAATTCTTCAGACTTATCTTGACTTCATGTGCAGGATGACAACATTAGTAGCAGAAGAAATCCAAACTGATGAAATGAGGAGAGCAGATCAGTACAGGCCCATCTGGCTGTTGGAAGCAAGACAGCTGAGTGTCATATCTTGTCAAGAACCAATGCAATTAAGTACATTATCATCATTCTCAGAACTTACCAATGCAATTAAATATATTATCATCATTCTCAGGACTTACCAATACAATTAAGTACATTATCATCATTCTCAAGACTTACCAATGCAATTAAGTACATTATCATCATTCTCGGGACTTACCAATGCAATTAAGTACATTATTATCATTTTCAGGACTTACCAATGCAATTAAGTGCATTGTCATCATTCTCAGGACTTACCAATGCAATTAAGTACATTATCATCATTCTCAGGACTTACCAATGCAATTAAGTACATTATCGTCATTCTCAGGACTTAGAGGACAGTAATCTAATAAACGTCAGCCTTTTGAGGAGCAACACACACTCTCATGAGAGTTTCGACAAAACTAATTGCTTGCATGTGCTTATTTCCATCTTCAAATCAAGCCAGTGTATATTTTAATATTCTAAATGCCAAGGCATTGTCCATAGCAGCCATTTAGAAGTCAGTCATTTGTCAGCTAAGAATAAAAAGATTCCAATTTCCACATATTTTTTATTCCTTCACAGATACCAGACTTACTAGGAATCTACTGATTTCAATTTATTTGCAGGGTTTTTTTCTGGCTAAAAGAAATGTTTCTTTGAATTTATGGGGCACACTAAACCTGACAAGAAGAATAGAGGAGTGAAAAGCTAGCTTCCCTGCTCAGTTCAGTTGTATCCTATTACTTACAGACTGTTGGAGTCCTAGAAACACCCCCAAGTATCTTCTACCATCTGCTAACATTTGCTTAAATTTAGTAGATATTTTAAGAAATATATATGAGTGGCAAGCCTGGCAGGCATAAGGATGTTATGTCTGGAAATATTGACAACTAAATACCTATACTGTAAAGATCTTACTGTGATTTAAGGAAAGATTTACATTACATACTGCAGAGTTTTTTTTACAGAGATTCATTTAACATTCTTAAGGTTTTTCCACAAGTGAATCATCAAGGACTTTATTGAAGTCTGAAGGCCTGATATTCCTGGGAAAGTAAACTTAGTGATGTGTCCCCTTCTGTGCATGTCAGTATTTAGGTAAAAGGAATTAGTGACTGCAGTACAGTTAGATAAACAGATTAAAACCTGCTCCCATAAATACTTGTACAGATGACTTTGTGGAAATTGTTATCAAGGCTGATATTCTGGAGAGCTGCTATCTCATAACACACTGGAATTAAGAGATGCTTTCAGCAGATTAACCGTTTGTGCGACTATATAGTAAATGGAGAGTCCGGAGCTTCTAGGCCATTGTCTGGGACTAATTTTTGTGTACAAATAAACAGATACTTTCCTTAATTCCAATCTTTAAGTAAGCAATATTATAAGATATTTGATAGTTTTCTTTGAGCATGCAGTATGTGAGAGTGTTTCATAATGTCTTGAGAGCCAGGATTTGAGCTTTCTAATGAGTGGGCTATTAATGATAAAGCATTTGAAGCAGTTTCCATTGTGAATTATATATTACACTTAGGGTTGCCACCTCACATAAGGCTAATTCCTAGAGATGCTAATTTAATGTTACACACAAACCGTGTTGTTTGGCCTGTCTGACTCATAGACTATCAGTCTTTGATATGTTAATATTCATAATGATTGTACAACGAATACTATGTACAGGAAAAGTTCAAAACAATAATACAACTGTAAACTAATCATTCAAATGTGCATTCTATGTGCTTTGGTGGAGTCACGCAAACTACTTGCACTTAAAAGTATATTTCTGATCAGATCTTGCAGCCGCCAACAATTTGGGTGTCTTCATCAAGAATTCATGAAACTGAGAACAACTGTACCTCAGATTTTCGCACACCTGCACCTGCAGCTCAGCTCGCAAAACACCAAGTCCCAGATGATTTCTTTCTTTGGTCCACAAAGAATTCATCACACTGAAAGTCATTCACATGAAGAATTCGACACAGGTATAGAAAATGCGAAGGATACAACTTTAAAGAGTTCCTCACCACACTTCCCATGTGTCAGTTTTGCAAAAAATCCTTCCATTTATCGAACACTCATTCATTTTTTTCCACCAGCTCTGTTTGAACGTCACGCAGAATACAGTAGTCATCATAGTACTTGTCTTTGTCTATGTCAATGTGGAACTTGTCTGCCAGTTCCTCGAATAAGCTCCACATCATTGGTTCTTTCAAGGTTAAAGCTCTCATTGCTTGAAATTCCGAATCCTGGTAATTATACCACTTGTCTAGGTAGTGTAAACACTTGTTCTAGAATTGATCAGCATCACTTTGAAGTGCCTTTTCTTATCCTGTGGAATTCTTTTAAGCATTTTCTGCAGCTTTCCATAAAATTTGTCTTGCTTGTGATCTGCAATTTTCTGTCTTACTCCAACCATAATATCATGCAGTTCGGAGCTAGTTGTTTGACACAGCTTTAACATTAGCACACTACTTTGAAAGACATGCATAACATTCTGTAAGAAACAGAAACAGTATATTCTAGGCATGGACTCACTTTCTTCGTCTCTAAAGGCATCTCAAATTACTTTGTGGCATTCTTCTTCTCCCCGTGAAACAAAGTAACACTGCAAAGCAGGCCATACTAGAAGTATTCTTTCAAGTGCTGTAAGTAATGATAACCATCTCGTTGGTACATGACAAAGAATGTCTTGATACTCAAGTTCGACAAACTTGAAAAATGACTGGAGTTGTGCAGTTCGTTTGGCATATCCAGAAAATTCAGCATAAACTTTGGGAATGAGAATTTCAACATCCATTGACAAAGTTTTGCATGCCTGTTTAACACAATTTAATATGGCACTTGCAATTTGCCGAAATGAGTTCAGAATTTCTTTTTTTCAGTTTCTCATACACAGAAATCTTCTTGCCATAATTCACTGCAGCATTATTCTCAGAAAATGCAGACACTCGGCTTATTTCCAATCCATTTTTCTCTATCACTTCAACTAATCAACCCATTATCACCTCACTGTTTTCATCTGAATCTTCATAAAAGTCTAGCAAACCATATTTTATTCCTTCTTGTTTTGAAAATTACTGCACTTTGACTTGAAAAATTTTAACGCTTCCTTTGTTTGAAGAGTCAGTTGCTATTGAAAAGTACTTTGATTCTTGTAGGTCAGAGATGAACTGCTCTTTTGAAGCTGGAGCGAGAACATTTTCAATTATATTAGTTGCTTTTGTTCTGCCGCAAGCAGTCTTTTTCGCAATACTAAATTCCGGGAAAATAGTTCCCATTATCTTGTTACAGCAATCTTCACTTGCATAGCTGTGATGATGCTTAACACTGTGGTAAGTTAGATTTACTTCAGCAGCTGTTATAGGATCATCCTCTTTGGTATTTGGTTTTCTGAAGAAGCTCATCATGACTGTATTTTGCTTAATCTGCTTCACATTTTTATTATGTTTCTCCTATGTTGCATGCACTACTATTGATCTCCGTCCCTCGTACTTTACTGTAAATGTGTGATGGCAAATTTTGCATTCTGCTTCAGACTTTGTTTTCTTACTCAACCAGTCCTTAAAATCATCTTCTTTTAACCATTCATCATTGAATGAACAGTGACACTTTTTTTTTTCCTTTAGACAACTTTCAGATTCAGAATCTGAATGCTTTGGTTCAGCCATTACGACTTCCGAGGTTTTATTGATCATGTGGAGTGCAGCCAAGGCAACAAATTAAGTAAAGTAGACTCTAAGTTATCCAGCACCCATGGGGATTGGCACAGTACAGACTCTGCTTCCAGGGCAGCAGGCAGCTATAGGGTTGATCTTAAGGTGTCATACATGGATGATAGCCCAGCCACACCCAAAAACATGTAGACAGAGCTGTTAAATTTTTTTATGGATAAGAAATTTCTTGTTTGGAAAACCAATCCAAGAAAGTGAAATACATAATAAAACTAAGGAAATGGTTAAGCAGTTTTTTTATTCCCTTATTCTTGGTAGATGCCAGATAAGTGTTGTTTCCAGTTGCTAGGGAGTTAACTCTAAGAACAAAAAATATGGACAATGCAGTAAATAATGGCCAACATTTAAAAACTGTCCCTATTTCTGGGACTTTGTCCCACTTTTATTTATGGCTTTGTCCAGATTTCTTGCTTTAAGACGTTGAAAGGTATGGAGTGAGAGATTGTGTGTGTGTGTGTGTGTGTGTGTGTGTGTGTGTGTGTGTGTGTGTGTGTGTGTGTGTGTGTGTGTGTGTGTGTGTGTGTGTGTGAGAGAGAGAGATTGGGAGAGTGAATGCGATGTGTGAATGAATGTTAAGTCAAGTGGCATACCTTTCAACCTCTTAGAGCAAGAAATCTAGACAAAGGCATAAGTAAAAGTGGGGCAAAGACCCAAAAATAGGGACAAGTTTTAAATATTGCTCTGACAAACTTAGAAAGTTGATAGAATAACAGGTTTTGCATTATCATGAATTTTCTGAAGGGTATGAAGTCTGAAACTCAAGTGTCTGTCATTATTTTCTAACTTCAGTCATTAATTATTTGCCACTAATATGCCAGAAAACCACAATTTTATGAGAAACGGACCAAAATTTCTGGCAAAAATCTCGACATTCTGTGAAAATCTGTACAGTTGAGAGATAAGTGGGTGTGTGGCTGTGTGTATGTGAGAGAGAGAGACAGCAATGTATGAATGAATGCATAAGTGGGTGTGTGGAGTGTACGTGTGACAAACAGTGAGAGCGATGTGTGACTGAATGCAGGTATGAATGAGGAAGTGACTGTGTGTGCGTGTGTGTGTGTGTGTGTGTGTGTGTGTGTGTGTGTGTGTGTGTGTGTGTGTGTGTGTGTGTGTGTGCGTGTGTGTGTGTGTGTGTGTGTGTGTGTGTGTGTGTGTGTGTGTGTGTGTGTGTGTGTGAAATCAGGAGAGAGAGAGTGAGCACGATTGTGTGTGAGTGAATGTCGGTTGCTTGAGTTAAGTGAGAGTGTAATGTTATTATTCATGTACATTTCAGAGTTTTTTGAATTACTTCCAGGAGATGGGAGATGCTATAAAAATCCTGTAGACTCCAGGGCAATCCTGGAGAGGTGACAACCCTAGTTACACTAATTAGATATCTTGCTGTTCTTAGCTGTGCTGCTTAAAATATATTTATAGATGGAGAAGTCCTAGATGCCCTTTATTGGTAAGCTACCTTAGCTGTTCTACTGCTATATGTTTCAGGGCTGCTATTATTTTCCTGTTTAGAACTTAAAAAAAATATCAGAAATGGTCTTTCAAGATGATGGCTGTTTGAACAACGTTAATCAGAACTCCCCCAGTGTGAAAACTGAGATATTGTTTTAGAAAGCCAGTAACAGTTAGCAATTTGGGTAAAGTCTGGTTACTGGCTAGCAATTACACTCCAGCAAAGGAGAAAATTTGAAAAAGTGAAGGAAAATCAACCAGAAAAGAAGACGAAGAAACTCTGACTGGGAAGAACCTTACAGCTGTTCAGCAAAATAGGTTCAAGTTGCAACTTTAGTATAGGAGATGACTTCCACTAACACTGTGGGAAAAATAAATCAAATGCACTAGATGTGTTTAAAATGAACAAGAGACTGGAGGAATAGATAGAGTCAAATAACAAAAGTCCAAAAGGTTTAGGATTTTTGCATGCAAGTGTATACATAGATATTTTATACCTCAAGTAGATTTCAGAGGATTTTTTCTCAGGTAGACCGCAAATGCTTGAGATGTGATGGGGGAGAGAGGAAAATGGGAATATGTTATTTTGTGGATGTAGTGAGTTGGCAGATTTTAAAAATTTCCTGCAGAGTATTTTGATAGAAATGTTAGGTGTACAAATGGTAGTAACTAAAGAGATGATTCTTTTGAGCTCAGATATAGCATCGGAATCACTTAGACATAATCTGGCATACAAAAAGAATCCCACCATAGGCAGTACGAGCTGCAGCCAATAGGGTCTGTTTACACAGTCACAGAAAATGCAATTTAAAGATATGTTAACTGCAATAAAGAAAGACATCTGCTAATTTGCATGTCTCTGAATCACAGATAAACACAGCTAGTTGCAATCAGCACTTTCCTGTGGTAAGCACCTCTGGCAGGCAATCCCGTCATTCACTCGCCCGCACACATTCAAACACACGAACAAACACAAACACACATACAAATAAACAGCAAAAAAGAAGCAAGGGGAGAAGAAAGGTGCACCAAATCCACTTGAATAGTTCCAACACAATGAACGCTTTATTCAACACTGCGTTTTCGTCCCAAAAATGGAGGAAAATATTGGTTTTAAAGAATTATGGTGGCAATTGGTTTTGGAAGCCAATAAACCTCCCGGTTTGAATGAAAATATTTCTATTTTGCCACTCTTAAGACTAAAAGCCACCAAGATATGATTAAATAAATTATAATAAATAAGGCCAGTAGATGGCACTATTCCAATATAAATAGATGATAGTAAAGTATTTTAAGCATCAAGTTTCTAACAAAGAATTACAAAACGAACAATAGAAACTAATAAAAACTTATGAACTACATTACACCACTTGATAAACTAATAAAAGATTTTAAATGTTTTTTTAAAATAGAAAATTTGATTTTAGCAAAATATTTATGAAGACAGCAGTTTTTAACATTTAATTGAATAAGCACGGAAGTACCGTTCAGTATGAGACATACAATATTGAATTTCATTTGGTCTCTCTTACTTAATTTGTAGTACAATATGATTGGACAGGAATGATTTAAAATTGTATAAAATGTTTTTTTAAAAAAGGTAGTTTTATCTGATGAAGTCTTTTGGGACGAAAACGCAGTGTTGAATAAAGCGTTCATTGTGTTGGAACTATTCAAGTGGATTTGGTGCACCTTTCTTCTCCCCTTGCTTCTTTTTTGCTGTTTATTTGTGACTGTGGAGAAGTTGGCCGTAGTGAATTTTTACTTACAAACACACATACACACACATGCACACACGCACACATACACGCACACAAGCACACGCGCACACACACACACACACACACACACACACACACACACACACACACACACACACACACACCAACATAACTCTTACCTGTCCCTGAGTTGATGGAATGTCCCTGATGTATCCTCTTATTTTTCCATGCCCCTCATAAATCAAACAATTACAGTCAGTCAGTAACATCAGACAGTAGAGTTTGATTCTTCATATAGTTCAGAAAGTTCATATTGATGCTTCCCTGTGAATCTACAAACTTTTTAAGTGCCTTGGAGTAATATTAAAAACATCTCTCTGGTACCATTTAGAGCTCCTCCCAACTTTGTCCTGAAGTCTTCAACATGGTGATTTCAATCGGACACACTCACATCCTTGACAACTGCCTGGTCTGCTCCTCATGTCTCACAGACAATTACAAACAGTCAATAATGCCAGATTGTAATAATTTCATACTTATTATAGCTCATAAAATACAACCTAAAGCAAGCTCTCTCAATTAGTAGAGCAGACTGAATCTCTCTATTGAGAAGGAGCTGCTTTCCATGCCGAAGATACAGGGTATGAATAGCGTCTCCCAGTTTTGTTATAAGATGTTCCATTGACTTAAGGTACAATTTAAAAAGTAACCCTGTTGGTGGCACTGAGGACTAAAGTTCTGCATTGTTAACAAGCTGGTTTGTGAGTTGAAGGTGTAGGGTTTTCTGGGGTATCTGATGTCCCCTTATGCCTAAAACATTGTGCCCATATGTCTTTCGTGCTGCAAAACTGTTGTTCCATTAACATTTTAATTGTGTTATAGTACTGTTGGTGTCTCTTCTTCTACCATCCAATATTGCAGGATTTGCTCATTAGTCCAGGGGAGTTTAGTGGTATGATAGCCCCCCCACACACAAACGTACAAAACAAATGCATTCACACATTCAGGCACACACAAAATAAACATCTACCCTACCTATCCCCTGACTAATCCCACGACCATGACCACCCATATAGATACACAATCTGTCTCTCTCACACACGCACATACAACATATACACAACAAACACACAACACATACACACTCACTTGAAAACCCTCAACCCTCTGCATGCACTCACACATCCAGCCACACACATGCACTCACCCCACCACCACTACATATCTCCTAAACTCTCCAGCACTTACCTCTAACTTGATCTCAGCCACTGTCAGTAAAGGAGTAACACAAACCTTTGGCTGTGTTGTTCATCAACTCTGTCATCCAAGATGACTTATGCAGCCGAGAGATTGTCTGAAAAGTTTGGCTGCATAAATACCTTACTGCAGGCATTTCTAGTGGGAGAGCACATGACTAATTATCATAGGCCATTCTCCCAGAATGTTTCATTAGCATTTGCAGTAGGCTGCAAAGATTGCCCACTGTGGTGCTGCATCTCTTCCTAGTAGAGTACTGCAGTAGGGCTCTTTCTGAATACCCCCCATACTAAGGCCCTACTAAGTGTAATGCTATTGGTGACAAAAAGCAATTTCTTTAAAGTAGAAATCAAAATCAAAATCATTCCTAAGGGAAGTTTTCACTATCATAAAGTTGATGAAAGAACTGGAGCTTGAATCTTGGGAAAGTAAATTTCTTGGAAAAATGAAATTTGTAGGAACAGTACATGCAAAAAAGTATCAGGATGAGGAGTGAGGTTTAAGGGAAGGCAGGGACTGAGCAATTTATTTAGTGCTAGAGTTAATAAAAATTGTTAATAAGAACATATACAGGTATATTGCACAATGATGATAATAATGGAAACTGTTGTTATGCTTCAAATTCCTTATTATTGGTGTATGTGAACTCATGTTGCATCTTAAAATGTGATACCTTAATGTTGTTGTTTGTCTTTTTGGCTTTTCCCGGTTAGGGGTTGCCACAGCGTAACTCCGGTCTGCTAATGATTGGCAGTAGATTTTTATAGTGCCTAGTTGCCAGCCCGTCGCCCAACCTTCAGCGAAGGCACTTTAATAAAGACATTTAAAAGATTAGCTTGACTGGAACATAAAACATAGCCTGGACTATATAGAGAAATAGGCAGAAAGTACAGTTGTGTAAAATCTTGCAATAGCAGCTGTAGATGTTCTTCTTTTCACTGTTGCAGTATTCAGCACCTCAGCGATGTCCTGCCAAGGATAGCCAAAAGTCTGGCCAGCACACCAAAGCCTTTATTAGCTAGGGAGCATCATGCATTAGATGCATGCTCCTTGTGCAAGTGTTGGATACAAAGGTGACATACATATGCTTCTAATTCAGAACTGAGGAGCCCAAGGAGAACTAGGACCCCCAGTGGAAAGGAGGACATGTCCATCCAGAAAAAAGAAATTAAGGAAGAGAAGAAGAAAAATGTCTCTGTAAGTTTAGAAAGAAAAGAACCCATGCAAAGGAAAGAGAAAAGGGGGCAGGAGAGAGGGAGTGAATGCTGCAGCAGTGAAAAGAAGGACATCTACTGTTATGGTAAGATTTTATACAACTGTACTATGTCCTAAATCACTGTTGCAGCATTCATCACTTCTGGGAGAGTACAAAAGCTACAAGGAAAGCAAGAAGGACCCCTCCACAAACTCGTGCAAGATAGCTTTGGCAAAACCTGCCCTAGCTGTGGAAATGACATTCAATTTGTAATGTTTTGTGGAAGTGTGAACCAAAGACCAAGTAGCAGCTTCAAGGATGGAGTTAGTGTCCAAACCTTTGAAGAAAGCCCCTGAAAAGGCCACTGCTGTAGCAGAATGAGACCTCATGGAAACAGACAATTGCTTACCATGAAAAGAATAACAAAAGAAATGGCCTTTGAAATCCAGGAGGAGATGGTTTGCTTACAAACTGCGAAACCCAATGTCCTGGTATGAAAAGAAACAAAAAGCTGATCAGATTTACGACAGGTTTTAGTTTTGTCAAAATAATATCTCAGCTGTCTTTGCAAATCCAGAGGTATGTAGAACCTTCTCACTAGCAGGTTGCGGAGAAGGGAAAAAAGAAGGAAGCTGGATAGACTGATTAAGGGACAGCTCATTAACCACCTTGAGCATAAAATAAGTATTCATGCAGAGAGACACCCCATCTGTATGAAAAAACAAAAAAGGAGGGACCACCATTAAGGCCTGTAGCTCAGATACCCTTCTGGTAGAGGTTAAAGCAACCAATAAAGCAGTCTTCCAGGTGCAGTGTTGCCAAGAAGTAGCAGACTCAAAAGGAGCCTAAGTCAGCTTTTTCAAGGATAAAATTAAGATTCCAAGAAGAAGGAATGGGCTTTCTTGGAAGTCTAATATGAATGATAGTTTTAAGAAACTACTTGACCTCAAACCTAGAGGCCAAAGGAGGAGTAAAGTGGCAGACAGGCTGAAAAGGCTGTCAAGTGGGCTTTCACTGAAGAATATGCCAAGCCAGCATGCAGTAATTCACATGGGTATGAAAGAATCAAGGGGTCCTGGTAAGACACCAAACAGAAAATCTCTTCCGTTTGGACATATATACTTTTCTGGTATTGGGTTTCCTTGCCTCCTGCAGGACCCTAAGCACATCCTCAGAAAAATGGTGTTGGAAACAAATGAAAATCCCATCACCCAAAGTGTCATTTGAAGAGTGGACAGATGAGAGTGAAACAGAGTGCCTTTGTCCTGTGGGATAAGATCCACACAGTGAGGTAACTTGTGATGATTGTCCCTGGCCAGATAGAATAAAAGGGAGTCACCAACAAGATTTTTGGAGAGTCCTTCTTGATTTTTTGAAAGGCCATTGGAAGAAGAGGAAGAGGAAGAAAAGCGTACAGGAACATTCCCTTACAAAAAAAGACATGGTGCCCACCTTTCAAGCCAAAGGACTTGGGATTCTGCAACAGAACTGAGAGAGTTGTCTTTTCAGAGGGGAAAGAAAAAGATCTATTTGAGGAATACCCCACCAATGAACTATGTCTAGAAACATATCCCTGTGAAGCATCCATTTGTGAGGCTGTGTCTTTGACCTGCTGAGAGAATCTGGCACAAGATTGCACTCTAAAGGTACATAGACTGCTTGTATGGTGACCTGCAGATTGACAGCTATTTCCCACACATGAAGGGTCAGTCTTCAAATAAGGTAGGATCTCATGCCCCCTTGTTTTTTGATGTACCACATGAGTGTGGTGTTGCCCGTAAAAACCTTCAAGAGATCCAGAAGACAGAGCACATGGAAAACTTGAAGGTACAGAATGAGAGCCCACATTTCCTTGAGGAGACCAAAGGCCCTGTACCTTCAGGGTATCTGAAGCAGCTCCCCACCCAAGCTCTGATGCATCTCTGCAGAGTTCCTGAGAGGGCTGAGGAGGGTGGAAAGGGGCACCTGGATTGACAGCTGCCAAATCCATGAGTTAAATTCCAGTTTGAGACAAGGGAGCAGAGGAATGACATGGTCCACCCTTAGAATAAGGTACTGAAGCCAGACAGACTTAAGGTACCACTGAAACTTCATCATGTGAAACTTGGTCCAGGGAAGCATGGGATCATGGAGGCCATGAACACCATAGCCCTGAGAAACTCCCTATCTGGAAGAGAGGACAGGGGAAGCAGGGACAGGAAATAATTTGTGAGGGACAAAACCTTCGAGTCAGAAGGAGATTTCAGCATTGGAACAGTCTGGAACCTGCAGCCTAGGTCCTGAGATGGAGTCAACATTGACCTTTGAAGGTTGACCGTGAACCACAGGTTGTGCCACAGAAGTTGGGTAAAATAAAGATCCTGCACCAGCTTGGAATGAGATGAAGCCTGAAGCAAGAGGTCATTCAGATAAGGAAGTATCTGAATACCCTTAAGCCTGCAAATGACAACCACAGAGGCTAGACATTTGTTGAAAACCCTTGTGGCTTTTGAAAGTTCAAAGGGTAAAGCAGATAATGGAAAATGAGAGGAACAAAGAGCGAGATGCATATATTTCCTGAAAAGAGGGTCGATAGGGATGTGAAGGCAAGTTTCCTTCAAATCCAGGAAAATCAGAAATGCCTGAGTAGCAACAGAAGAAAGAACATTTGGAATGAAGGCACTATGAGAAAGATGTTCATAAAGGAAAGCTCTTGGACAGGTCTTCGAGACCCCACCTTTCAGGGGACCAGAAACACCCTGGAGTAAGATCCCAAACCTCTCTCTGTCTGTGAAACTGATTGAATGATACCCTGGTCTCACAGACCCTGGAACACTCCTGGAAAATAAGGAAGTGGTTCTGCAGGGGGTTGGGGAATACCAGAAAAGGAGGGAAGAGTTTTCCAGGTCATAAAGTAACCCTACCAGATAATGGATAGAACCGAGATGTCTGCGGTAATCACCTGCCAAACTGGAAGAGAAAGAAAGAGCCTGAGAGACAAGGGAACCTGGTCATGAGGAAGGGAGGGCAGACAGTCAGATGGCTACAGATTTTTCAGGAAAGAACTGTTTCTGTGGCCTTGATGTTTAAGTAGACATATCAGAAAAAACACTCCTGGGAGCCTTCTTACCTTTGGAAGACTGTCTAGGCAGTCTACACAACAAAGCAGTCTTACTGAGATAGTTCCTCTGAAATCTGGGGATAAGTGAGACAAAAAATGTTTCAAATCTTTCATGACCTTACCCTGGTCCTGTAATGCCTTGAAAAGGTCAGTCACAGCAGTACCAAACACATTTTGATTATCCAAGGGAGCATCCAGAAGCTTTGCCTTGATATCATCTGGCAAAGCATGAAGATGAAGCCACATATAAGTGCCTCATCACAGATCCAGAGGCAGTAGCCTTGGGGGATTCATCTGCTGCATCATATTTTCATTTGATAGAGTGATGGGGAACCTGAATGGTGGAACTCAGCAAGGACAGAGCTGAAGCCTTACACTCAGAGTCAGACATATCAGAAACAATTTTCCCAATCTGGGAAAGAAGAGACAGGATGTACCATATCATATGAGTCTAATAATCGATGGCCTGAAGGCTAAAGTAGCCAAAGTGTGCTCCTTTTCACCAATCCTTTCTATGGCTCTACTGTCCTTATTCAAAGGAAGTAGCTTGGAATAAGGCAACAGACTAGAAGGCTTGTTAGTAGATACAGAAATCACTGCAAGAGGAAGGGCACTTATACAAGAACTTGCAGGCATCCAGCATCTTATAGAACCTGTCAGGTTTCTTAGGAGCTGGAGGCTGAGAATCTTGTCAGGAAAGCAGCAGAGAAAGTATCTAACAGAGCAACAAACATAGGAGGTACAGCAGAAAGTTTTTGAGAGTCCATTTGTAGCAACTCAAAATACTGCTTCTTGACGTCCAATACTTGGGAGCAATCCCATTTGAAATGACATACTCAGGCCTGTGTCACCAATGGAAAGCTCCTCCAAAGGAGAATCAGGACTGATAGATTTCCCCCATCTCAGAGCCATAGTCTAAAAGTGATGGCAACTGAGAGGAACAGGCTAAGGAGTCAGCCTCAGAATGCAAATCCTCAGCTGAAGACTCTGGGTCTCTTGCCCTTTTAGGGGTAGAGGACCAAGGAGTGCAAGAACCAAAACCCTCTGAGGAGGCTGAGTGCCGTTAAGGCATTGAATAAACCTTAAGTAAAGTCCTGCCATTCATATTGTGGATCCCTGGGAGCTGACACCACAAGCTTAGTCTTCTGCCTTTACTTCACTGGGGTGTCTGCTCTGACAAAATGTAGAGATTGGGACCCTTGTCTGGATTCTATTAAGGTAGCTGGAACCTCTTCCCTAGCAAATATCTTATGTATCCCTCTGGGCCCCTTGGAAAGAACCAGCCATGGTTCTACTTCAACGTCCACAGCAGAGGTTTGCAATGCATCAGAGGACATGCAAGAAGCAGATTTCATGCCTGCCTTTGAGAAGGTCACAGCAGAAGAAACCTAAGGTAATTCCAGGCTATCCTTTATATTCTCACTGACCTAAGAGAGACATCTGGTGAAGGTTGAACAGCAGCAGGCTCAGGTCTGGACTTCTTGGTGTTCTTTTTAAGTGGCGGTTGTACTTCAGGGTGAGCAGATTCTGCCATGGTACCCTGGGCCAGAAGTTTGAGATGCTGGTTCTCAAGGTAAATGGAAAGTAAAGAAAGATAGCTATGCAAGGTCTTGAGTACAAAGGCGTGATAGATGGAAAGTTGTTGTTGTGTCTTTCGGCTTTTTCCTGGTTAGGGGTCGCCACAGCGGAACTCCGGTCCGCTAATGATTGGCAGTAGATTTTTATGTGCCGAGTTGCCGGCCCTGATGCACAACCTTCAACGAAGGTATATCCATTCACGCATGTCTCCACACAGAAGATGCTCTAGCTGAGAATTGAACAGGACAACTTCTTACTGTGAGGTGATAATGCTACCGCAGCACCACCACCACAGTAGATAAATGGAAAGTACAGTTGTATAAAATCTTTCCATAACAGCAGATGTCTTTCTCTTCACTGCTGCAGTATTCTTTATAAATGCAATCTCTTAATGAGTAGTCCCAACATTTGGCCAGTATACCAAAGCTTTAGATTTATAGACATTGTACATCACATGTATGCTCTCCACTCATGGAGTAGGGCATAAAGGTGATTTATGGACATAGAAACATCAGAACTGAAAAGCTCCAGGAGGAACCATCAGTCCTAGGAAGTAGGAGGAACATGTGCATCCAGAAGGAGAAAAGAAAAGAATTCCAGGCAAAGAAGACAGAAAGAAAGGAGCAAAACAAAAAGGGGGGGGGGGGGCTAATACTGCAACAGTAAAGAGAAGGACATCTATTGTTATGGTAAGATTTTACACAACTGTACTATGTCCTTCTACATCACTATTGCAGTATTCTTTACAAACCGGAGAGAACAAAAGCCCAAGAGGAAATATGGGAAGAGGAAGGCACAGAGAAGGCCTCAAGAAACCCATGTAGGATAGCTCTGGCAAAGCTGGCTCTTGCCCTGGAAATAACTCCTTATAACAATTGTTTTTCCTACTACACCCACTTTTTGGATGACATATGTATAGTGTCAGAAGATAATGAGAATAAATTAGTGGAATTTTTAAATTAAATTAATACATCAACGTCTTTTTTGAGATTTGTTCATTCCTTTAATAAGGATAGTATGGTGTTTTTAGATGTGGAGATTACTAAAGATTATGAGAGAGAATGTTTTGTTTCCAATATTTACTGTAAATCCACATTTTCCAATAGTTATTTGCATTTCCAAAGTTGTCACCCTAAATTCCAGAAAAGATCAGTAGTAAAAGGCCAACTAGTGAGACTTGCTAGGATGGTATCAGAAGATAACTTATTCGAAGCTGAATGTGATAAGCTACTGGAAATGTTTGTTAAGTAGGGTTATCCTATGGAATTTTTAACATCAATAACAGATGAGGTTATTGACAAAAGATGTAGAAGAATTTATTGCCCCTTTTGAATAAATCTAGTAATTATGATAGTGGGGTAAGAGAAAGAGGGAATAGCTTTAATTCTGATGTTATCAGTAAGAGAAGATTTTTCAAAACCATGTATAATGAATGACATTTACTGTTGATTCCTATAGCACAGGAAATGTTATTAAGGATAATTACATCTAATACACATTTAAACAAATTGCTAGGGGACAGTCCTAGGATGGTATATAGAAAAAAAAATGTTTTAAGGACCTAATGGGAAGAGGACCAAATTGTAAAGAGACAGGTGTAACCAAAAGGTTCAAAATTGGTATGTTCAAATATGGACATTGCAGTATGTGTAAATACATATTGGTGAGTGAAACAGTCAGTCTTAATGGTCAATCATTTAGAGTTAAAGGAGGTTACAATTGTGACACTAAGTGGGCAATTTATGAAGCATGTTGTCAGTTGTGCCCTGCTTGTTATATCGGGAAAAACTATAAGAAAGGTAAAGGTCAGAATTTATGAACATGAGAGGGATATTAAAAAGGGCTACCCCTGACCGGGAAAAGCCGAAAGAAGAAGAAGTAGAAGAAGAGGGATATTAAAAAGGGAAAGGATTCTAATGCACTTTTTAGACATGTTAAGGAATACCTTTCCCACTATTTTAGATACAAAATTGTGGAACAGTTAAAAAGATATGTGAGGGGTAGGATTATAGAGGAAGATTTATTAGCTAGGGAACTTATGTGGCAACTAAGTTTGAATGCACAAGTTGCCGCAGGTTTAAATGAAGCTTGTTCTTTTGCTCCTGTACTTAAACTTAAAAGTTTGGAATGTTGATTTACATGTAACAAAGTTTTTTACATATATATTATATATGTTTTCTAACTGAAAGTTTTTAAAATATTTTTGTTTAAATTTTGTCAACTGTTTGGTCATGTGACTTTAGTATGCTATTTAAGTTTGGTGGGTAACATTCATTACAGTTCTAATGAAGTCCCTTCTGGAATGAAAGCGCTTAACTGCTTGAGTTGATTTTAATAAAGTGTGGTCTACTGGTTCACCTGTTTTGCTTATTTGGTTATTAGTGGATAGGCCTAATATGAAGGATGCCTTTAAGAAATTGTTTGACCTCAAACCTAGAGGTCAGAGGAGGACTGAATGGCAGACAAGCAGAAATAGCTGAAAGGTGAGCTTTAACTGAAAAATACACCAATCCAGCATGGAGCAATTCACTCAAACAAGAGAGAACTAGAGGGATCCCACAGAAAATGAATCCTGGTTACAAGAAAGGCACCAGACAGAAAATCTCTTCCATTTGGACAAATATGATTTCCTGGTTGTGGGTTTCCTGGCTTCCTGCAGAACCCTAAGCATGTCCTCAGAAAAAAAAGGTGCCTAAAAGGGATCAAAACCCTAGTACCCACAGTGCCAGCTGAAGATTGGATAAGTGGAGATGGATCAGAGACCCCTTCTCTTGTGTGAGAAGGTCTACCCTCTGAGGTAACTTGTGGTGATTGCTCCTAGCTAGGTGAAGTAAAAGGGGGAAACAATACTGTCTGGGAAAAAGGGAGTCACCAGCAAGATCTTGGGGGAGTCTTGGTTTATCTTGAGCAACACCCTCAGAATCAGAGGAAGAGGGGGGAGGAGTAGAGAAGCATCTCCTTACAAGGAAATGATAGGGTGTCCACCTTCCAAGCCGGAGGACTTGGGACTCTGGTGCAATAAAGAAGAAGTTCTCTGTTCAAAGGTGAGGCATAAAGATCTACCTGTGGAGTACCCACTGAAGGATAATCTCCAGAAACATATCTCTGTGAAGCATCCATGTGCAAACCTGTGTACTGGACCTGCTGGAAGAGTGTGTCACTGTATTTTGCTTTGAAGGAATGTATACAGCCTGAAGAGTCACTCGATACTGGAGAGCTAGATCCCAGACCTGAACAGCTAGTCTGCAAAGAAGGTAGGACTATGTCCCTCCTTGCTTGTTGATATAGCATATCACTGTGTTACTGTCTGTGAAGATTTTGAGAGGCCCTGAAAGAAAGAGGAAATGGAAAGCCTGAAGAGCTGAAAGGAGAGCTCTCATCTCCTTGATATTGATGTGATCTGACCTCTGACAGGGAGGCCAGAGACCCTGGATCTCGAGGGAACTAAACGAAGCTCTCTACCCCCTGTCCAAGGCATTCAAAAAGTTTGTAAGAAGGGACTGGCAGATGAAAGGGAAGTCCTGGGTTAAGAGAAAGCTGATGAATCTACTACTGTAGCTCATATTTGAGACACGGAAAGAGAGGAGCTAAAAAAATCCAGTGGATGACAGTGCTGAAGCCACACTTACTTTAGTAAGAACTGTAGCTTTCTCATATGGAGTCTGACCAGAGACAGGATAGGAATGGTGGAGGCCATGAATCCTAGAACCCTGAGAAAATCCCTGGCCATGACTGAAGCCAGAGGGAGAGGATAGAGAAAAAAAGTTGATTAGAGAGAGAGCCTTGAGTGGAGGCAGGGTTGCCAGCATGGAAATGGTGTGGATCCTGCAACCAAGAAACACATAATCTTGAGAAGGAACCAGGGCTGACTTCTGAAAGTTTATGGTAAACCCTAGGCATTGTAAGAGACAAACTGTAAACTGGAGGTGCTGAAGCAAGACCTCGGGGGAGGAAGCCTGAATGACCAGGTCATCCAGATAAAGAACGTTTTCCTCTCATCCTGCAAAAGGTAATGACAGGAGTGAGGCATTTGGTGGATACCTTTTAGGCAGTAGAGAGGCTGAAGGGAAAAGCAGAGGACTGAAAATGCAAGGAAGAAACAGAGAAACATAAAAACTTCCTGAAAACAGGATGAATTGGGATGTAAAGATAAACATCTTTGAGGTCCAGTTATACTAAGAAAGCCTGCGGAAGAAAAAGAGGAAACAGGGAGAGAAGGGACAACATCTAAAATAAAAGGACCTTCAGAAAGGTGTTAAGCTGAGAAAGATCCAGAATGGGTCTCCAGGTGCCCTCTTCCCTAGGGACTAGAAACATCCTGGAATAAAACCCTTTGATTCCTGGGTAGGAGGCATGACCTGAACAGTGCCCTGTGCCAAAAAGGCCCTGAAACAATTCTGAAAAGAAAGGAAGTTGTTCCTGAGGAGGTTGAGGGATGCCCAGAAAAGGAGGAAGAGATTTCCATACCATGCAGTATCCTTGGTGGATGGTGGACAGAACTCAGGAGTCTTGAATGATCCATAACCAACTGGGAAGGGACACAAAAAGACAAAGGAATAATGGAACCTGACCTCAGGAAAGGGGAAGCCAACTGTCAGATATAACCAGATTTGTCTTGAAAAGGAGGCTTCTGGGAAGTAGGAGTTTGAGTAGACTTAGCAGGAGCTACACGCCTATTGTCCTTCTTACCTTTAGGAAGAGGGTGAGGCTGTCTGTCTACAAAAGCAAATTTGGAAGGATAATTCCTCTGAAACCTAGGGACAGGGAACACAAAGATATGCTTCCGATCCTGCAAGGCATTGCATTTATCCTGACGGGACTGAAAAGGTTCAGCAGCAGCAGATCCCAAAAGGTTCTTATTATCAAGAGGAGCATTCAGCAATTTAGCCTTAATATTATCAGGTAAGGGCTGGAGATGAAGCCAAGAATAGTGTCTCAAAACAGAACCAAAGGCAGCAGCCATACAGGAGGCATCAGCTGCATCATAACTGCATTTAATATAGTGGCAAGCCACGTGAGAGGCAGAACTCAGTAGAGAAAAGACCGAGACCTTCCCTTCTGAATTATTGAGTCAGAGATAGCCTGAGAAGGTTGGGAAAGAAGGACTAAAACATACCTAGTCATATGGGTCTGGTAATTAATAGCTCAAAAAGCCAGGGTGGCAGCAATATATAACTTTTTGCAAAAACGTTTGATAGCTCTAATGTCCTTGTCTGAAGGAAGTAGTTTAGTAGAAGACAGACATTTAGAAGGTTTGTTAGATGAGACAGATACTACAGAAGGATCAGCACAGTGACATTTGTACAAGAACTTACAATCATCAGGTACCTTGTAAAATCTGTCAGGTATCTTGGAGCTGGGGGTTGAGAATCAGGGACCACAGAGGCTGCTGAAAATGTATCTAGAAGGGCAGCCAAGACAGGAGGTACAGCAGAGGGCTTAGGTGATTCTATCTGGAGGAGTTCATAATACCTCTTTTGAATATCAGAAAGCTGAGAAGAGTCCCATTTGAAAAATTCCATCATGGGATAGATAGTGTCCCCAAAGGAGAGTTCTTCTAAGGGAGAGTCTGAACTAATAGAGTCTTTCACCTCAGATCCATAATCCAAAGGAGAAGGGATTTGAGATGAATATGCCAAGGACTCTTCCTCAGAATGTAAATACTCTTCAGAGAATTTCTGTCCCTGGGCCTCTTAAGGGGAGTAGATGACCAAGGAGGAGCAGTAAGAGAAACTCCTTGGGAAGGTTTTATGTTCATTAAGGAATTAAACAACCCCTGGGCAAAATCCTGCCATTCACACTGGGGATCTTTAGTAGCAGGGGAAACAACTTTAGTTTTCTGTTTTTTCTTTTGAGGGACATCTGCCCTAAAAACCCTAGGAGGTTTGAAACCTTGCCTACACTCAGCCAACATAGTAGGAGACCCCTCCAGAACTAAGATTTGTTGTATCCCCCCAGTCTTTCAGAAATAATCAGCCAATGTTTCCTCTCAACATCCAGAATGAACATTTGCAGAGCCTCTGATGATGTGTGAGAAGTTGGATCTATGCCATTCTTCAAAAGGGTCATGGTAAAGGAATCTGAAACAAAAACTGGAAGTTCCTCTGGGCTTTCACCAGCTTCAAGAGAGACATCAAGGGAAGGTGGGTATAGCACCTGAATCAGACCTGAGTGTTTTGTCCCTTTTCTTGGCAAGTGTCTGACCTTTAGGACAGGAAGATTCTGCCATAGCAGGTTGCGCCAAGAATTTAAGACGTTTGTTCTCCATGTAAATTGACAAGGAGGACAGGCAACTGCATAGGTTCTTAGTGACAAATGCTTGATGGACAGAACACTACATATGGTCAGGAGAAGCACCCAAACAGAAGAAACACTGCTCATATTGATCATTCTGGGGAATTTGCCTCTCACAATGACATTTTCCTTTTCTGGATGACATGTGAACTCATAAAAATAAAAGTGAAAAAAAGATAACAAAGAAAGCCCTAAGGGGCAAAACACAGCTCAGTAACAAGCACAGAAGAAGGACCATTCAGACCAATGATCATAGGTTCATAGGCAGGCACTAGGCTATCTGCCCGAAGGCATTTATAAGCCTAGCCAGAATGTGTTGGCGTTCACTGCCCCCTTAGATTAGTTCCCTGTGCCTCTGTCCAGCAGAGCCACTGAAGTGATCCCTGAGGTAAACTTTCTGTTTCCCATCCACTCGTCAAGATTTCCTTTGAAGAGTGTTAGCGAGGACCTCTGCCTGTTGTAGATTGGGATCTTGTTCCAAAGCATGGGAAGTCTCTGGGACAGGAATCTATCCCTCCAGCACATCCTATTTATTGTTGTGGTGAGGTTTAGATCCCGAGAGCATGTGGCTCGTGGGGATAAGGTTTTCTTTAGGTGGAGCATGTTCATCAATTCTGGGTTGGACATGGCCTTGTATGTCAGGCAGAGATCACCTCTGAATAGGCGATATGCAACCGAGTACAGATGTAATTTCTTCAGTCAAGCTGCATAGGGCATCTGTTTGAGGCCAGTGATCCTCTTGGTGAGGTACTTCTGTGGTCTTTCCAGCTGTTGCAGGTGTCTTGTAAGGTACATCCCAAATGGGGCGTTGTACTCTATGATGGGTCTGATGAGTGATGAGTAGAGGGGCACAATGACCTCTTTTGATCTGGATGCGAACCCTTTTGTGATTAGGTGGGCCATGTAGAAGGATTTTCTAACCACTTTGGCAATGTGATTATCAATGGTAAGATTACTATCTAATTGGGTCCCCAGATCCCTTATTATATCTTCTGTATGTAGGGGACTACCACCTATGTGGTAGCTTGTGGGTACATTGTTTTTTCCAAAGGGGATGACTATGCACTTTTTGGCATTTAGCTTGAGGCCATGATTTTGACACCAGGTATCCGTCTCAGTGAGACCCTTTTGGAGGATGTCTCTGTCAGCCGGAGAGTCAATTATAGCCCCTAGTTTGCAGTCATCTGCGAACTTGGTCAGTCATAGTCTTTCTGTGCTTGCCTGTACCTCTGAGAAGTATATGCTGAACAGGAGGGGTCCTAGGACTGAGCCCTTCTGGAACTCCACTTGTAACTGATTTAGAGTCGGACCTAGCTCCTGCAACTCTCACCATGTGGGTTCTGTCTGTGAGCAAGTTGACAACCCATCATGTGATGTAGGGGTTTATGTTCAGGCTGGTGAGCTTGTCTATAATACCAGAATGGGGAATGGTGTTGAAGGCCTTTGTGAGGTCTAGGTAGGCTGTGTGTACCACCTTTCCCTCATCTATAGCCTTGGTAACTGTCTCAAAGAAGTCCACCAGGTTTAGGAGGCATGATCTGCCCTTAACAAAGCTGAACTGGGTAGGGTCCAGTGTTTGGAGGTTCCCAATATCTCTGTTAATGGGTTCCATGATGATGCACTCCATAGCCTTGCAGACCAAGCTAGTCAGGCTTATAGGGTGATAGTTCCCAGGGTCTGTTGTGGCTCCACCTTTGTGGAACAGAATAACTGCTGCTGTGTGCCACTCTGTGGGTACGTAGCCTGTGGAGAGGCTGAGTTTGAACAGTGTGTTTAGGTGAGGGATTAGTTCATCTTTGAGCTCATGTAGGACGCAGCCTGGGACACTGTCCGGTCCCATTGATGCTGTGTTTTTGGCTTTGGAGAGGGCTGTTTTAACCCGAGTGTCTGTGATTTCAGGGACTCTACATTCTTCTGGTATGGTTATGGATCCTCTTGGGAGTGAGAGGGGGGTGAAGTTTGCGCTGGACCTGTCTGCCAGGATGTTGGCGATATTGATTGGTTCAGTGTATTTTGTGCCATTCTGCACTAACTCTGAGTAGATCTGACCATTGCCACTTAGATTCTTGACATAGCTAAAGAATGCCTTGTGGTTACCTTTGAAGTCCTTGGCAATTTTTCTTTCAAAGCTCGCCTTGGATGATTTTATGAGGGATCGTAGTTTCTTGCTGATACTGATCAGGGATGTCTTCCCTTCTTGGGATTTTACTCTTTTCTGTACTAGTTTCCTCCTTCTATTGTATAGCTTGTTTATGGCAGGAGTCCATCAGACTGGTTTCCTTTTCTTGGAGGAGTGAGTCTTGGTTTTGCTTGGGATGGCATGATCCATGCATTCTTGTAGGTGCTCATAGAATGCATTAGTAAAGGATTTTGCAGCTTGGACAGCATTATCCTTCAGCATGGGGGCTTTGTAACTTTCCAACTTGGTCTTAAGTAACATGAAGTTTGCTTTTGAAAAGTTTTTCACGGTGGTTTTCTTGTCCAGGGGTGGGGGTGGAATGTGGATATCCAAAATGATTTGTTTATGGTCAGATCTAACCAGCGAGGGGTTGACCTCAGGTGTGGAATACCGGTCGCCCATGTTGGTAATGACCAGGTCCAATATGTTGTCACCTCTGGTGAGAGTGTTGACCAGTTGAACCAGGGCATTTGAGTTTATAAATTCTAGGAAATGTTGGGCAAGGGAGTTAGTACTTGAGTAGTTCTCCCAGTTAATGTTTGGGTAATTGAAATCACCCAATATTAGGGTGTTTGGTAGGACCTTTATGTTTCCCAGTGTTTCCAGAAATGTGAAATGGGGGTCCTGGGACATGGTGAGTGATCTGTAGCAAGCTACAATTTGAATTGCAGTTTTGCCCATTGTTAGTTGCATGTGGATGATCTCTGAAGCATCATGATGTGCCACTAACTTGGAGATGTGGGTATCCTTGATGAATATGGATACGCCCCCGCCTTTTGTATTTCAGTTTGGGTTCTGTGGCCGAAATGTATGGTATGAGTTGTAGCCTGGTAGTGCTGGGGTGCTTTCTGAAGCCTTAAACCAGGTTTCTGTTACTGCACATATATCGATTTTCTCCATACTGAGGAGTGCCTCGAGTGCGTGCATTTTGAGGTTCAGACTTCTGGCATTGAGTAGCATTAACCTCAGCTTTTTGTTACTTGTGCTATTTACGGCAGTGGGGTTTGTCTTTTGAGCCTTGCCTAAAAAAGGCACTATGGGGTTGGCAAGTGCCTTGGCCAGTATTCGAAAGCCTAAGGGTGACAGGTGCAAGCCATCTCTAGTGAAGCAGCGTGGCTTGTCGAGCATGTCATCCCAGGAGGACAGACACTGGATCCCCTTTGAATGACACCAGAAACTTAGCCAATTGTTGAAATTGAGAATTTTTTCTTTATACCATGGTATCATTCTTGGTGAGGGCAGGATGCTACTCAGGGTCAGGGTCATACCGGCCTGGGCTACGTGATCAGAGAGCTCTTCCATGTCTCTTTTCATGTAGTCCATAGAGGTATGGCTCAGGTCATTCACACCAACATGGACAATGACAGAGTCATATTTGTACTTGTTCTGTAGTTACCTGAGTGCTTGTGCTATGTGGCAGATCCTGGCACCTGACAGGCAGCTAACAGTAACCTTCTCCTTATTCAGCCTAGTGAGTGGGACGTCAGTGTGCCTGACTATAGAGTCACCTATTACTAGTATGTTGGGTATGTTATTTTGCCTTAAGGGTTGTGATTGCATGGCACACTGGTTTTGTGAAGTATGTGTTTCATGGTTTGTGTTGGATGGCATTCGGACTGGTGGCAAAGAAGTTCTGAGTTATGTACATCCATATGTCACCTTTATGCCCTACACCTTGTCTGGAAAGCATATGTGTGAAGTACAATGTCTATAAATCTAAGGCTTTGGTATACTGGCCAAACATTGAGGCTAGCCTTGGCAGAGGATCCCATTTGTAAAGAATACTGCAACAGTGATATGTAAGGACATCACTGAGTGTTGCCATGAGAGGCACCTAAGTAAAACAAGCACCTGTCATGGCAGTCTTTATGAGGAATCTGCATCCAGAAGAGACACTTCTCATAACAATCTTTCTGGGGAATTTGCCTCCTGCACTGACATTTCCCTTTCTCTGATGACATGTAACTCACTGAACAATATAAGAAAATGGAAAAAGAACCCCAGTGGGTTATTTATCTGAAAGACATAGGCTCAGTATAACCAGCAAATGTGAAGGGAGTTCAGACTGGTGTACAATTGATGTACAACAATGGCATTTGGATTGGCAGCAATGAAATTCTGAGTTGGGAGCATACATACATACAATAGTCTCATATCATCTATTAAGAGGTGATCTCAGCTTGACTTACAAAGTCATGTCTGACCCAGCCCTGTTAGAAATGTTACACCTAAAGAAATACCAATCCCTCCACACCACACGCTCCAGTGACTTCAGTCTCATTACCACAATCAACAGAACATGCTGGAGGGGCAGGTTCATAACCCAGAGACTACCCATGCTCTGGAATAGACTTCCCATACATGTCAAGCAGAGCAACTCACTGGCCCTTTTCAAGAGAAATCTTGATGAGTGGATGGGAAATAGAAAGTTCACCCCGGGGATCACTCCAGTGGCTCTACTTGATAGAGACACTGGGAACTAACGACGGCATGATGCCAGGGCACTTCAATGGGCTAGGCTTGTAAAGGCTCCAAGGCCATTGGCCTAGTACACACCTATGAACCTATACATCACCTTTATACCCTATGCTTGTGTGAGGAGCATACATCTGATGTACAATGCTCCCTAGGTAATAAAGGCTTTGGTATGCTGGCCGGACATTGGGCCATCCTTGGCAGAAGATCCCAGAGGTGATATGGAGAGACATTCATAAACTTAATGGAGTGCATTGTGTACCTGAGCCCAAAGTTAGTACTGGCCAAGAATTTAAGTATTTAATGAAAAGGATTCTGTGACAGAGCAAAATCTGTATTTTTAAAAAATGAATTGATTGTCCTAATCTGCATTAACTGAATGTTGTAATATCTCAGGTGAGAGGAATCTGCTCTGCAGAATGGCAGTCTTCTAAGAACTAACTGCTAATCCTGAAAGAACATTAAATTTTGCCTGTGAAAACAGAAGCCACATTTTCTGTGTCTTTGTAAGGCATAATATTAAGGTGATCTGCAAAAAGATAAGTGCATAGTCATACATTGAAGAATCACTTTCAGCCAAATGACCTGTGCCAAAAGTCCCATGTACAAAGGGAAGTGTACTATGGACAAGGGACATCTCTGCTTCATATACTTAAATCACACACTAAGGGGTCCACATTGGGTAACCTCTGAATACACCTACCACATTTACCATACCCAGTGGTGCTGTTAAGCAGGAATAACCATAAACATCAACAAAGAGTGTCTCTCCAAGTTGATACTCACCTCAATCTCAGTCTCTTTAGGACATTAATGTTATGAAATAATCCCCCTTTTCAATACTTATGTTACTTGCCTGTTAATACAAATCTGAGAAGGCCAAATCCAAGTAAATGCAAAAGAGTTAAGCAAATAATCTACTCTTGCTTAGTTTCATACAAAAAAAAAAAACAAGATAAATCAGAGGCTACCCATTCTTTCAAATAATCTGGCTTTATTTATCTTAGATAAGCACTTTCATCCAAAAACCTCATCACATCTTCTTAGGTAATGTCTGTCTTCCAAAGACTATGTTTGCTGAGATCTGTATTAAAAGGCAGTAAACCTAAGTTCTGAAATGGAGATTATTTCCCAACATTAAAGTCCTAAATAGACTGAGAAGGAGGTGAACAACAACTTGGGAGATATACCTATTTGTTGATAATTTATGCTTCATATACTTAAAGGCAATGAACCGACTGTTGATTTAAGCTCTTGCTCATAGGTACAGATTTTGCAGAGTATTGTTAAACTCCATAGATCCATAGAAAGATTCCTTTTCCTGAGGGTTTGATAAAGGCAAGATCAGTGCATTCCTCTGAACATTCAGAACAGAGTCTTCTTTCATGATACTTTGAATTTAACATTTGACAACAACGCTACAATGGTATATACAAATGAAAGTACTCAGAAGGTGGAAAGATCCCCAGTGAAAGTATATAGTAAAGATCTTATAATCAAGACTAAGGACCGGAATTGGCCTATATGATGAGAATAACAACATGTCTTTATCCAATTCTTTTTAACTGATTGCAGCTTGAGAACAAGGTGTTTCAGCTGGGATGGGGGTAGTCTTGTATCAAGCTATGATAACAATGGCAGAAATAGCCTTAGAAATACTTTTACATTTCTGGTGGTAGACTGGAAGGTCCAAGTGTATTACCTGGTGGGATATTTTACTGGATGAGACATCTCTGTATCCTTAACTAGAACCAACAGTCTTGTAGCCTGTTACTGTGAGGCAACAAACAAGCTTAGTTAGCTTAAATATGTCACCTGTCTCTGGGTCTATCATCTAACAGCATGAATAATTTGCAGTACTCATACAGAGATTCGCAAAACATAACACTGAGAAAAAGCAAAATGTAATTAAATCACTGCTTCTGTAAGGTACCTCAAATGTCTACAGTAAGTATTGTGATCCTGAGGTCAACAAAGAGTTGGAATCTTGAATGCCCTTGTATGTCAAACCTCCTTCCTGTTCTACAGCAGCTACTGTGACATTGAATGTTATTAATGATTACTGCATAGTTAGCAAATGTGAGATGGAGATAACACTGATATGCCTTCTTGTGTATTATAAAGACAGCTGCTTAGTTCCATTTTTTATTTGCGCTATCTGTCTATTATAACTGTGTAACTTGTAGATGAACCATTCAAGTGCTCTTACCCTCTGTTTCTTTAATAGCATCAATAGCCAGTAGCAACATTGTACAATTATCTCTGTACATTATCTCTGTATTCCCACAAATCTCAAAATAACACCTTTGCATTCATGTGTTTCCACTACAAAAACACAAGAGAACAGCTTTGAGATGAACAGTAAGTTCCATCCAAGTGTTGTGTGGTGCAGACAATGGTTGCTTTTTATACTGACACATTGGTAGTACAACACAGTCAGACATTTGTTCACCTACTCCTCTTGTTGTCCATAATCTGTGTTCCTGTAAACTACAGTTATGCACTGTGTTGTTTTTTTCTCACCTCACCTCATTCACTTGTCAAACACACTTACTTAAATAAACATCTCCACCAGTCCCCTCTGTAGTGAGCTAATGGCAGTCCCTCCTCCATCCATCATGCCAGTATCTGCCATTCTGAGGTCCTTCTTTCTCTTGTGCTGCCATTACAAAGTGACATTTACTACTGTCCATGCACCTTCACTTAGTTTCTCTGGCAAATACATTTCTCTCACAAGATCCACAAGACTCTTCTTCCCTAGGTTCTGCATTATAACTCCTTCCATGGCACCTTGTTGCCCACAGAGTTCATTATTACTGGAATCTTATAGACTAGAGCTCTGGGCATTGTCTAGTTTGATGAACAATACGGTCTATGAAGTCACGTTCCATTACTGTAACTTATGTTACCCTGCTTGCCCTTGTAGCATTGACTGCCTGCATTTTCTGAATTGTCTTATATCAGTATAGTATGCTATCTACAGTGTCTTTTCCATTACTCTTTCTCTTTACCTGCATCAAGATAATTTTCTTCTCCCTTGAATGCAGACTGTGGTACCCTTGTATTAACATCTCTTCCCTGCATCTAAATTATGTTTTCCAGATGACAATCTGCACTACGCCCATCTACATTATGGTATTCTCTTTATCGTCTTGAGGTTCCACGCACCTACTGGTTCCTGGTACTTTTTCCCTTTGATACATTTTCCCCACCTTCTTGAGGCTTTCTGTTTCCAAATGGTTCTATGTAATTAATGCACATTACTACAGCTCCTCTTATCGTTCTGTATGCCTTTCTTCCAAACTTATCACTGTCCTTCTCTCTCTCTTTCTCCATCTTCAGTCTCTTGTCACTGGGTCACAGCTGCTCGCAATGTTAGACTAATTTTCTTCTATTTGCAATGCACCACACAACATCTTTAATATCTTTCCACTTATCTGTAACTCTCCTCCTTGTGATGACCTTGTTCGTAGTCATTCACCCAACTCTGCTTCACTTAATGTCATTCCCATGTTAATTCCTCTCTCCTCGGCCTAATTGCTATAACTATTATCCTTGTATTGTCCCTTTTCAGTCTTTTTATACTACTCCTTATTTCCCCTTCCCTCTTCTGTGCCCATTATTTCTCTTTCAAACTACTGGGCTTCAGTACCTCTACTATTATGACACTCTTTTAGTAGCCATACTATCCTTAGTAGCTATATTATCCACCCTGTATCAACTTCAAAGTCATACAAACTCTTGCACTTCCCTCCTCTTCCTCAACAAGCTGCCAAGCCTCTTTCTATTCTATCTTCCTCCTTGAAACTTAACAGCTTTCAAAAAGTCACTGTACAAAAATATTCTCTATCTTCATCTTCTATATGTGCCACTTATAAGTTGTAGTGATATTCATTTGAACTCCCAGTCTTCTGATTTCCCAACTTTTTTCTTCTCACTCTCAAAAGCATCCTATAACATATGCATTCCCACTAGATGTTTTCAAACAAAAATGGAACAAAAATAATATACCAGTTTCAGTTTAATTTAATTTATTAAATAGGCCATTTTCAGCATCAACACAGTCCACAAGGCAAAATGGCAAAACTAAACACATTTTATATTATTTGCATTTATGTTTTTATATTATAAAAATATTTTGGTACACCTCTAGGAAGTGCTGTGGGATGTGAAGAACTTTATTAGCGCATGCTACAGGGTCGACCCTACAGAAATACCTTAAGTGGAGCTGGGAAAACCTCCCATTTGTTGAAAAGAGAGGGCCAAAACCAGGGCAGAGAGAGAAAGAGAGGCATTGGTCTTTGAGATCAGACAAGTGAATTCATAAGAGCAGACTATGAGCTGGAGAGATACATAGGCTAGAGCTTCTAAGCTTTGGATCTGGTGCTCAAGTTCCTCTCCCTGCTCATGCACCTTGTATAGAGAACGAGCTATATTTGATCAAGTTTGCTCACCAATAAAAGGGAATTTAAAAATATAAAGGTGTTGACAGCAAATCAACTTAGCTGACCTAAACTCTGACAGTCTGTGAAAGGAGAGTGAAAGAGAAAGAAATTACCTTCAGGAGCCAAGGCAAGGTCAGCTAGATCCATCTCAGAATGAGAACATGATTAAAAAAAACTGTGTCTACAAAAAATAAGGAAGGAAATGGTAGGAGGGTAATTGAGGAAGGACGGAAACAGACAACACAGTTCTATCATTATGGTGAGCGCATAACTTTCGTATCTGATGTTGTCTTTTCTGTCTGTTCTTCAACATATGGGACAGAGTCCTCAGCCACTTTGTTTGTTGGGAGGCCTTATAGAAGCATATTCTAGAGATCAAGTGAACCAAAGAAGGATCTAGATCTGGATTGCATATCCAATTTATAAAGTGAGATAATGGTATGTACCTTGGACCAGGTACCAGCAGTGCATATGTCATCAATTGGAACACTAGAGAAGAAGGCTGTAAATGAAGCTACAGATCTGGTGGAATGAGCCTTTAGGGTAGAAGGAAGTGGCAATCCCCTGTCATGAAAAACAAAGGAAATGCACTGTGACATCCAGTACAAGAGAGTGACTGCTCCTCCCAATTTAGCAATTTAGAAAAAGACACAGATAACTGATCAGATTTCTTGAAAGTTTTTATCCGATGCATATAAAAATGTGACTGATGATAAACATCTAGCAAATGCGAGGTATGTTCACCCTTGTTCAAAAAATTTGGGAAGACCATTGGAAGATTTATGGACTAATTAATGGATGACTCAGAAGCTACCTTAGGAAGAAGAGGGGTTGATTTTCAGGGATACTCTGTCCTTGTGAAAAATTAGGCAGGGAGGTTTTGAGAATAGAGCATGTAGCTCAGAAATCCTCCTGGCAGAATTGATAGCCACTAGAAATAAAGTCTTCCATGATAAAAAATGTCAGATCAGCCCTAGCAGCAGGTTCGAATGGGGACCCAGTCAAAGCCTGTAGCACAATAGTAATATCCCACTGAGGGATGATCTCTAAGCAGACGATGGTAGTAGAAAGGTACCTCAGAGGAAAGCCTTGAATAATCCATGGGCATATGATTTTTACCCATATGGAAAGAGGATATTGCAGATAAATGTATCTTGATTGTGGAATTGCTGATTTCACATTGGAAAAGTTGTGTGAGGAAGTCCAAAATTGCTGTAAGACGGGCTGAGAAAGGGTCATTATTTTTGCAATCACCCAAATAGAAAATCTTTTCCATTTGGTCTTATAAATTTTCCTAGTCAAGGGTTTTTGAGGTGTAGATAAAATGGAGACAACTAAAGATGAAAACCTAGACTGTCAAACCATCATTGGAATTGGAGAAAATATGCAATCAGTTAGAGTAACTGAATGTTTGGATGAGGTGACCCTGATGGGTGAAACAGAAGATCTGGGTCCAAACCCAGCACACAGGGAAAGTGGAACAGGTGAGACCAGAGGAAGATAAAACAGACCTGTTGAGGCCAATAAAGGGCTATGAGGATGACTGCGACCTTCATCACAGATACTTTCTGAAGAAACTTTGGAATCAGGGGTATCAGGGAAAGGCATAAAGGAGTCCTGGGGGCCAAGGGTACATTACAGTGTCTCTCAGTGACTCCCCTTCTCAGGGGACCACAGTGAAGACCTTCTGTTTGGTGTTATGGGGAGAGATGAAGAGGTCAGAACAAGGTCAGCCCCAGAGGCTGAAAATCTATTCCATTATTAATGGATTGACTACTCATGAGGGAGTGTGACAGACTTGCTCAACCTGTCCGCAAGAATACTGGATGTTCCCAGGATATGCATTGCTATTAGAAAGTCTTGAGAAGATATTGCTCATTGCCCTACTCTCATGGATTTACCATTCTTCTCACTTACTGAGATAGTTTCTTTAACTTTGAGGTCAAACCAAGTGGATCCATCATATCAGGCTTTGACAAAGAACATCTTAAAATGTTCTACAAAATCACATAGCTACATCCAATCTTGCCTTCTTATGGAAATACCTATGCCGGCTGCTCTAAATGCACTCTCTGTGGCATTAGAGATAAGGTGTATAGAGGCATTGGATAGAGACTGTAAGGTAGCCAACTGTGAATCAATTAATTTTCTTTGATGCACAGACAAGGTCCCTGGGAGTGATTTGGTGATTTCCTTTGTTAGATCCCTCTGGAAATGAGTGATGATGACACAAACTATTAAGCCAAATTGAAACCGGTCATCATTTCTTTTTACTTAGGGTATCAGTCTAGGTGAAGGAAGGATGTCTTGTCTGCACTGGATACATGCGTGATGAGCCTCAATATTTCTTTCTGCATGCCCCTCAGGGTTTTGCACATTAAATCATTCACACTTACATGGACTACCATTAGGTCATATTTAAATTCATCTAGTGAGTAGTGAGAGGGACTTTAGGGTTCTCATGAAAGACAGCTAACTGCAACCTTGTCTCTGTCCAATCTTGAGAGAGTTGAGTCAGTGTGGCTGATAACAGAGTCAGCAAGCACTAAGAAATTTCTGTTTTATCCATGGAAATTGAGTTATTAGATGGTTTATGGTCTACCTCCTGGTGACCCCTTGGTGACCCTTTACTATGTATGAACATGATACTAATGTGGTGGAAGATATCTGCTGAGACCTTGTCTGCTTATTCATGGATGTTCCAGTAGTGACTTTCTTTACAGGCTTAGCCTTCACCATTTTAGTGTGG
Organism: Protopterus annectens; assembly: GCF_019279795.1. NCBI lineage: Eukaryota > Metazoa > Chordata > Ceratodontiformes > Protopteridae > Protopterus > Protopterus annectens. The sequence goes on from NC_056733.1 coordinate 204,639,303, forward strand.
TTGTGGTATGTCAGTGGTAGTGTGTGTGATCTCACTGACCTTCTTACTGGATAAGAAGGATGCCTCAAGACTGCAAAGATAGTTTCTACTCTCACAGACTAAATAATTTTCATCAAGTAGGAGTTCATTGTCTGTGAGTGTAGGGTGATTCCTACACTGTCTGGGCTGGCAAAATAAGGGGTACAAGCATGTTTACATTCCATTTGTTCCAGGTGCATCTTTACTTTAGTTTGATATAAGTGCTCAAGATATACTGTTTTTATTCTGGCTAGGTGTACTAAGCTAAGTGTAGAGACAACTGATTCTGAGAAGCTAAGAGCAGCTTAGTGCACCCCAACATACACTGTGTGAGAATAAATTAGCTGGTACAGCAACAAGAACAGCAATAAGGAGTCTGCTCAACTGGCAGCAATGCAATTACACTGAGGGGCAAAGCATGCAAATAGCAATTGTTCTACCCAAAGTCACTCACCCTATAGCAATATTGTAGCAATGAAATGCTTGACTAGCACCTGACAGCCTCTTGCAACCACATGTAGATTTCAGCAGTACAGTGGACCTCCTGGAGAGGTCCTGTGTAACAGAACGTTAGACAACTAGGATGTTTTGCGAATATCTCATAGTGTACTGTACTTTACTGTACAAGCCTATTATACTGCACTGTACTTCTTCTACTGACTAAACAGTCAATATTCTTTTATTGTATTTCAACAAATAGTATTCTATTATATACGGCTATGTAATAAAAGGGTTACATAATATGAATAATATACACAGTATACATATAGTAATACGCAATACTGAGTACACATAGTGCAAGTAAACAGTACTTACTACAAATGGAGCTTTCAGGGATAACTTATTGTTGGATGAGTATACAGACGTGATAATGAACTTACTGTACACTACAGTAAATTGAATTAACCTTAGTTTGTAAAGTTTTTTATTTGTAGTTTTTAGTTTTTTTTAATTTTTCTTTTAAACTTTCTTATTATTATAAAGTACCACAGACTTTAAATTTTCTTATATCACACACTTTTTAAACTTTTTATATCGCACACATATTATACAGGATCAGGATCATTCACATTGTCATCACTGTCCTTCATTTCCACATTTTGCCCCAGTGGAACAGTCTCATGTTGAACTACCTGCACTGATTCATCATCACCAAAAAATGTCAATATCAGCTTCTGCAAAGCCTGAAGGACCTGGTTGAGGCTGTTCTTGAGTAGGTGTTTGCTTGCTCAGGAATTTTCCAATGTGGCTTGTTTACTTTGCTTCTTTTTTCATAGATTTCTTTATATGCAGCAAATACAGCATGGAAATTTCTCTCTATCAGTGAAAAGCGTTCAGTGTCTGGGTCCATGTCTTCTGCACTCTTAAGCAAATTGTCTAGGTCTGCAAAAAATGTGTCTAGTCCTTTCATAGTGAATCTTTTTTTTTTTTTTTTTTTTTTTGCACTTGTTCTTTTTCTTCCCCTACAGATTCCTTTTCCCTTGCCTCTTCTTCAGCTATACTCTCCTGTTCCAGTTGCAGCAACACCTTATTTGTTAATTCTTCAGGAACCACTTCTAAAAGTTCTTCTATGTCTTCACCATCCACTTCCAGGTTAAGGTTATCATCTCAACAACAGCTTTATTTATCCTTGCAACCTCCTCCTCCCTAGCAAATTCTTCATTGGTAAACCTCTTCAAAGTCTTCTTCTAGATGCCATTCATGCATTCTTTGATGACATCATCCCAAGCCTAAGCAAGGTTCCTGATGCAGCAGTAGATGTTGTATTCCTTCCAGAACTGCACCAGTGTCTTTCCAGTACCTTCATTAACTGCATCAACAGCCTGAGCAAAGGTTTTCCACAGGTAGTAGGCCTTAAAAGCAGCAATAACCCTTTGATCCATTGCTTGGATTAAAGAGGCTGTGTTTGGAGGAAGGAACACAACTTTGATATTGGGATGGAAGTCACCAATAAATGGAGGATGTCCTGAAGCTTTGTCAACAATCATTACATTTTTGAAAGGTATTCTTTCTTCTTAAGGTGTACCTTCTTCTTGACAGTACTTCCTTATTTCAGTGGCATAACAATTCAAAAGGGCATCTTGGAAGAGTTGTAGAGTTCCCCCTGACATCTTACTGCTGCTATAGTACACAGGTAAAGTGTGCTTATTGATGTTCTTGAAAGCCCTGAGGTTTTCAATGTGGCAGATCACAAATGGTTTCAACTTGTAGCCTGCAACACTGACACCTAAAAAACTGTTACCTTTTCCTTAAAAGCCTTAAAACCTGTTATTGTCTTGGCCTCCTTATGGATAAATGCATACATTTCCAGAATAGGAACATTTCATCCATACTGAAGATCTGCTGGGGCAAATATCCACCCACTGCAATATATTTATTCAGGACTTCTACAACTATTTCTGCAGCTTTCACATCAGCACTCGTGGACTCACCACTCACTTTCACATTATGTAGTGAAAACCTCTGTTTGAATTGCTTAAACCACTCAGAGCTAGCACTAAGCTTAACATCATAGTCTGGTACTGATTTTTCTTTAAGCATCTGGAACAAGCTCTGCACCTTGGCCATAATCGTCATGGTGCTGACGGGGATATGCTTCTGGATCTGTTCTTCAATCTACATCATTAACAATTTCTCCATATTAGATATAGGTCCTTCTCACATTTTAGTTAATCTTGTAGCTTTCAATGGAGCAGATCCTTTCACAGCTCAGGTCACTTTTTCTTTGTTTTTCAGGAAGGTTGTGATCGTCAAGTGAGACATTCTTAACTCACGAGGAATAAGATTCACTCATTTCCACCTACATGTTGTTTAATCACTTTTAGTTTTGTTTACAAGTCAATAATCCTCCTTTGCCCCTTGTTGCCATCACAAGGATTAGTTTTTGTATGTTTGAGAGCTATAATTTACTTGGTCTGGGATTGTACATGACCTGGGATGTATATGAGGTTGACCTCAGATGTATATGCAGTCGGTCATTGTAAAGAAGGACGTTAAGTGACACACACCTGTACAGCTAACCTGAAATGCTCAAAAAGCATGTTAGCTAATGACTAAATACACAATGGGCTTGTTCAGGCACTCTACACATGACTACTGAACAGCATTAACCAGCTACTATGCAGCAGCATCAACAGCAGAATACAGCTGAGTGCAGACATGCACAAACCAACACAATACAGAAAAATGGAAAATTGAAACAGCTAATCAAATATAATTTCCTACTAGGCCAGCAGTAATTTGAACTCCCCAAACAGCAACAAATCACCCTGTCTCATAAAAATAATTAATAGCAATGTGCCCATGAAACTAAGTTATGCTCAGTTAGCAATATGTACTTAAGTCAGCAAAACACTGTTATCTCAGACGTTAAATGACAGATAAAATGCATTTTCCTATTATGAAGGGACTAAAGAAAGGATTCAAATTCAGTAAAAAAACAGGTCAGGTCTGATTTGGTTCCAGCAAGAGCTGAGATGCACAGTTCACAATACTGCAGACAAAAGGAGAGCAAGGCCCACAAGCTGAGAAGAAGACTCACGTCCCAAACAGCAGAAAATTACCCTGTCTCACAAAATAATCAATAGCAATGTTCCAAGATGGTCCATCAAACTAAGTGATGCCAAACAAAGATATGCGTAATTAGCAATATGCAATGAAATCAAAAATATATGATGTCTCAGATGTTACATGACAATTAATCAACTAAAACACTCTTCCCTAGTGTTTGAAGGGGCAGAAGAAGGGAGTCAAAACCAGTAAAAAAATCATCAAATCTGATACTAACAAGAGATCAGGTGCAAAGTTCACAGCTCTGCAGGGCAAAGGATAGTAAGATCCACAATCTGTGTGTGTGTGTGTGTGTGTGTGTGTGTGTGTGTGTGTGTGTGTGTGTGTGTGTGTGTGTGTGTGTGTGTGTGTAAAACAGAAAATTGAAACCGCCAATCAGAAAAATACTTGCTATTAGGACAGAAGTAATTTGATCTCCTTGGACATATAACTTGACCCCTCACTCTCTTTCTCACACCACACTGACTACCTATCTAAAAATGTCTCACACAGCTAAAACTCTGCAGCAGAATAATCCACATTTTATTTCATAAAGCACAACAATCCCTAGCCAAAAATGACCTCACTCCCAAAATGGAATATGGTCTACCTTCCCTAACCTTACACTGTAGCACTAATGCCCCAAAAGCAGAATTAGTGGAAAGTTAAATATAACACATTGCACTCCTAGCCCCCACCACATATACCAATGTAACATACTTAAAGGTTATCTTCATATTGAAAATCCTTTTTAGGTCACTGATTCCCAACTCAGTTCAAAGCTGCAAGTCAGAAAACCAGTGTATGCACTCCAGAATTCCCAAGAAGAGAGGCTGTTCCTCAGCAAACCCAGAATTGAGGCCTCAGCAAACCCAGAATTGAGGCCTCAGCAGTAGTAAGAGCCTTTACAAAAAAAGCCCCAGCTATCTGTAACCACCTACTCCCTGAGTTAAGAACTCCAGACACTATACAATAATCTAAGTCCAAAATACAAAAAGCATCTCAAGAATGAATCAGAGTGTAACTACTTTGATGATGCATGTTAGGGAACAAATAACTACCCCCACTATCACACATCAATGCATACTGTAAATACTTCTGTTAGTTGTAACTATTTTGAGGATGCATGATAGGGAACAAATAACTACCTCCACTATCACACATCAATGCATACTGTAAATACTTTTGTTAGTTGTACATTGGGTGAAAATCTCTTGTATATTGATTGTAAATACATTTTTTAGACTGAAATTGTATTTAACTTTACTGTACTTATTCTTTCCCTTTCAGCTGTAACTCTGTCAACTGTAAATTTAAATCTCAGTCAAGTAATACTATTGGCATTCATTTTGCTATGTAAATCTATTACTACTTCTGTTAAAAATTTTTGCTGTAACTTGTATTTTATTTTCTGCTTCCTTGAAGTCCATATCATGGCTGAAGAGTCATTTGACCAGCCCATCCATTCAGTTACCATATTTCAGCAAATAAACTCCTGGAACAAAAGCAAATTACTAGTCACTATCAATGTAAGAGGATAGCCCCAAGCCAAATTAAATTATGTCCGCTTAGCAATGTGCACTGAAATCAACAAAAATGTTTTCTCAGATGTTAAATGCAATTTAAATGATTAAAACACCATTCCCTGGCATTTGAAAGGGACTGAAGGAAGGAAGGAATCAAATCCTGTAAAAAAAAACAAGACTAAGCTGCAAGGGTAGAACTTATTTCATTGCTTTGCAGCTCTGCAAGAACAAGTCAAAACATTAACTGAGAGTGCAGAAATGCTAAAGAGCCTGAGGCCTGGGGCTGCTGTCTTTTACCAAAGAAAATGAACAACATTGTTGTTATATATGGTTTCTGCAAATGAAAATAACATTATATAGAGTTTTGCAATGGTGTTCACTGATCTTGGCCAGCAAAAGAAATGTCAAAATAAAACAGAAAAATTAATTGTTGGCTTGGTCAAAAGACTCACCGAACTGTCTGTGTGAATAGAAACAGTGGAATATAAGAGTGAACATAAAATGCTAAGTCAATTAGCTTCACAAGCCCAAAGGAAAAGGAGAAAACTGACATGATATTGGACTCTGAAAGACAAAAAAAAGTTTTGGACTCAAGCTGGCATTGTGTGTTTACAAAGTGAAAATGAAAAACTGTGTCAGGAATTACAAATGTTTAATAATAATATGTCCTGAATAATCCAATAGTAAAGTGCCAGAATGTGCAAGTTGAGAATTAGCTACTGTAGGTATAACTCTTTAACTCTAACAGACTGAAAATAAAGTCAACAACTGTACACAATCTATGGCTCATAAGAGTGAAGTGACCCTGCTTATGCAACAAAATAAAGTTGAAAATATAAAAGACACTAAACAGTTGGCACTGATCAGTGAGTGGTTTAAAAAGCTATATACATACAAAATAACAGAAATACAAAGATACAATAACACTGACCTAAGTGCACTTAATCAAGACATCCAGGAGCTGGAACAAAAATACAAAAAATAACTAAAAGTCACCTTAATATGTTGTAAGAAGAAAAATAAATGTTTTGTAAGATGAATGCACAGTATGATGCTATTCTTAAGTTAACTACTAGGTGTAAAAATATGCAGGTTGAAAATAAAGTCCAAAGCAATTCTTTGGCAGAAACAAACAGTTAATTCAAGCAACATCTCTCAACTCCTGCTTCTCATGCTGTTGATACAAGAAAGATGTATGGCTGTAACAAATCTGCAAAAGAAAAAACAGCCTTCTGAGACTGAGAAAGATGACTAATATAGAGAGCAGAGGCATTCAGAGTCTGAAAGGTATAGAAACAACCAAATAGATATGTCCTGAAGACAAGACTAATGTGTCTGGTCAGACCACAGAACAAACTCAGAAGCTAAATCTGAAGAAACAAACCTGAGTCAAACTGGAAGTGTTGAGACTACCTTACATATGCTTCATTCACTCATAGAGAATAAACCAAGAGGTTCACCACTTGCAATTACTGTAAAATAGTATTCAATAAAGGAGCCTGTATCAGAACAAAAGAAAAAGAGATGAAGCAATGGAAACTGATTTGGCACCTTCAGGTCTACTTTTATGTTCCACTTTAAAAGACAAACCCTTTGTTAAAAAAATGGTGAAAACAAATAGCACTTCCACATCATATGGCATGTCCGTGTAGATCTGATTAGTTGGTTGAGAACCTGCAGGTGGCATAATGGCTAAGTTTTTTGCCTCCCATGCAAGATTCCATCCTGACCTCTGGTCAATGCCTGTATGGAGTTTGTGGGTTCTCCCTGTTTCTCTGGAGGGGGTTCCTCTCATCTCCCAAAATCATGCTCACTGTTTCCACCTCAAACACACCCAAGAATGGAGCTGTGGGCAACAGCAGCGCAGACTCTAGGTGGTGCCTATAATGGGAAGAGTTGTATAGACCAATCACTTTATGTATCAGCTGTGGTGCTCAGTATCCTCTAAATAGGAGAACAGGGATCATGGACTGCACACCACGGCAGGATTAGCCACTTGGTGTAAAAATCAACTCTAGGTAATTCGTTCATGTTGACTTATGTTACCAAAAATGAGCACAGACATTTTCCTGTGATAAGTGGTTTGAGAATCCAGCCTACACCAGCCTACACCAGGAAATGTGAGAGGGATCTATGTGCCCCTATTGGCCAGTGTGTGCCCTTCATGCTGCCCAGCAGTCAAAGGATATAACTTACTGGCCAGCTTGGGTTACCTTGTAAAGCTTTATTGAGCAAAAGCTGGATATAAAACCAACCAACCTGCCAAACATGGAGTAAGGATTGACAGTATAGGTTCACTGACAGAAAGCAGCTTGGAAGTGGATAACATGATGATAAGGATAGGCTTGTCATGCTCTGTATCCAGGAGACAAGATGGAAAGGCAGTGCATCAAATCCACTTGGCTTATGATCTAGAGTCAACTACTCAGGAGGACTAGAAATGGTGTGGGAATTGTGGTAAGGCAGAGACTTCAGAAGACAGTAAGGGTGTCATCAGAATTTGTGACAGACTTATAGCAGTCAGACTCCAGTGTAAGGATTCCTGTGGGGCAACAGGAATAAAATGGAGAGGGCATTCTAGATTTCTGTCTGGCAAATGGCTTTTCGGTGGTCAACACGTAGTTCAGATTACATATAAGAGCAGCCAACATGCAACTCAGTCAGACTTCATCTTAGTAAGGAAAATGGCATTGGGTAGAATCAGAAATTGCAAAGTCATCTCAGGTGAAAAAGTTGGCCCTTAGCAGAAACCACTGGTGGCCACAATCAGCTGCTAGCAGTGATTAGAGAAGATTCTAAGGTCAACAGAGACTAGGCCAAAGACCTGGAAATAGACTGGAGAGAAGGCACAACAGTTCAAGGAAATACACAGGGCTCTAGCACCTCAGGAAGAAGACAGTGTAGCTGGAGCTGAAGAAGAACGGCAGTGCCTCAAAACAACGCATCTGACGACTACAGAACAGATATACAGCCAAGCCAGGTATGGAAATAAGGTACATAAGGAAAGATGGTAGTAAAATGCAAAAGTCTATGAAGTCATCAAAAGAAATGAGTGCAGGAAAAAGTGGGAAGTGGAAAAGACAGACCAAATTAAGAAGGAATACTGGCTGGCTAACAAATAGGCTAAGACAATCATCACAATAGCAAAGAACAAAGCACCATAGGCACTCTACCAGTTACTGGAAAATAACTCATTAGATAGCACAAATAAACTCAGGTTGAAAAGCAAAGGCAGAAAGATAAAGAAGATAGTCATCAGACACCCTGCATTAGTGAAGCCAACAGCAACCTGTTCACTAGTCCACAGGACATCAAAGGCAAATGAAAGGAGTATTTCTAGCAACTTCTGAATGAGAAAACCCTACAGAAGCCATACCATCCCAGACACAGCTTATGATGGATGAAGAAGAAGAGGAATACACCCTAGAAGAAGTAAGAACACCAGTAAGGAAAAGTAAGTCAGAGGAAAGCAGCAGGCTCAGATGAAGTCACTGCATATATGATCAAGATGTTGAGTGAGACAGGAAAGATGCTCCTGAGGGTACTCATAGCAGTATGGACAGAACGGTATATCTCAGATGACTGGAGAATAAACATACTAGTGCCAGTGTACATGAACAAAGGGGGCATTCCCAGCTGTGGGCAGGATAGGGATATCAAACTCCTATCACACCATGAAATTTCTGGAGAGGGTAACTGATAAAAGAATACACAGAGTAGTTGAAAATAAGATAGGAGATGAGGAGTACAAATTCAGATCAGGATGAAGCACAACTGACCTAACATTTACAGTGAGAGAGATAGTGAAGAAGAAGCTAGAGATGAGGAAAGAGTCCAAGTGGACATTCCTAGACTTGGATAAAGTATATGACAAGGTCCCACGAAAGCTGATTTTGGCAGTCCTGCAATAGTTTGAAGTTCCATAAACATTGACAGAATTACTGCAGGCTATGTACAAGGATCCAATGACACAAGTATGAACAGTGTTCAGACTCACAGAGGAATTCCTAGTGGGAGTGGGTGCGCATCAGGGTACAGCTCTGAGCTCACTTTTGTTCATACTGGTGATGAACGACATTAGTGCAAACAGGTCAGTGGGGACAGTTCAACAAAGTTGTTGTTTGCAGATGATGTCGCATTGCAGGTGGACTCTGAACAACAGCTTCAGCAAAGGAAGGGGAATGTAATGCAAATATGAAGGCACACATGATGAAACTGAGTACAAATAAGACAGCTGCAATGGCAGCAAATGGGGGAAATCAGAATAAGCTCCAACCTGTTAACAACTTCAAGTATCTGGGAGGTGTGGTTGAAGAGAAAAGGAATATGAATGAAGAAGTCAAAGCTAGAATCAGAGGACTGTAGCCAAATAGCACAGAGTGTCAGGGGTACCGTATGACAAAAGAATGCCAAAGAAGCTGAAAGGTAAAGTGTACAAAATAGTGGTACAACCAGTACTATTGTATAGTACAGAAACCTAGGCAGCAAAGGCAGAACAGTTGAGGAAGCTAGAGGTGATGGAGATGAAGCTCCTGAGATGGGTAGTATGAAGTACACTGTGGGAAAGATGAAGAAATGAGGACATGAAAACAAAAGCCCTAGTGACTCCAAATGCAGAAAAGGTCAAAGAAAACAGATTAAGATTGTTCAGGAACATATGCATGAAATCAGAAGACAAACTGTTGAATTTTTGAAACAAACAGGCAGAATGCAAAAGGAAATGAGGGCATCTAGCAAAGAGATGGATGGATTGTGTGAGAGAAGACTTGTGACAGTCAGGCATGACTGATGAAGACAGTAAAACAATGACACTGAATCGAGAGAGATGGTTACATTTGATGTTACATCCTGACCCCATGTAGAAAATGAGAAAAAAGGGGTTGATGATGATAAGGATTTTTCAGAACTCTCTGGTAACATGGGAGATGATACTGTGGATTGTTCTGACACTGAGCAAGAAGCTGTACTGCATAAGGAGTCTGCAACATAGCATCTGCTGAGACAGTAAAATCCATTGAAGAATTTTTTGTGCTGCAAACAGCCAAAGTCTGACACTGAATTAGCATATTATGGAAGACAGAATTAACAACAGAAACAAAAAGAAAACCATTGTTCTGATCCTCCAAATAAAAACGCTCACCAAAGTAACAAACCTGAAAAAGAGACTGTGAAGCAGGGGATTATTAATGGCATGAGTTAAGCACTATAAATGCTTTCTCCCATTTAGGACACTTTGCCAAGAACTATATAGACAAAAACATAGATTAGAAAAAGGATATCCATCTGGCACTGATTTCATGGGCCAGCTGAGGATGGATCTGGTTGGTCTTTATTTCTCATACCCATGAGTCTGAAATGTGGGTGTCATGTGATATAGGGCCCCTTAGTGGCTACTTTGGGGTGTATGGTGTTATAGTATTAGGCATTCCCAGGGAGGACCTTACACAGATGCCCTGAGTGAAGAAGGCCACAGCCTCTTTCGGTGAGAAGGGAGAGCTAGAACCAGTCTTTTTGACTCCTTATAGCTATTGGCTGCCACCGATTCCTCTCCTCATTTACTAGGTCTACTACATCCACCTTAGTCTCCCTCAGGCTCTGGTCTGTGGCCAGTAAGGATATTGAGGACTCTGGTGCTATGTCATCATGCTGAAGAAAATTATTTATTTGTTGTACCCTAACTTTTCCCCTTCCCACTGCATGAACTTTCTGAATATTTGGGGACAGACATACAATGGGGTCATATTGTCTCATGTCCATGGTGACTCAGACAATGTCCCCATCTATTTCCTCATAATGACAACAGACCCCTGTATGCACCCAGCACCAGGGATCAACCATGAGGTGTACTGAAATGTACACTGATCCCCCATCCCCAGGATGGGTATACCCATAATTCACTGCCAGTGACTCAAACAACCAACCATACGTACAGTTTATAACTCTGTGTTATGGTGATGGAACTCTGTTAATTTGATTTAATGTGTATTTTGCTTCTTGTTATCTTTTCTTTTCTGCATCTTTTAATATAACAACATGCTTCTAAAACTTGGTATTCCCTAGGCTTCAATTGGAAATGAGTCACAACCCACTTGGACATTCTAGTAAGTATAAATACCTACATATGTGCATCATTAAATGAGACCTAGTCAACTCTTTATAAAAAGGGATAAAGCCCTGAGGGAACTGGCAAGGATGTGAGGGGAATAACAATGTTGTGCCTGCTTGCTGCAAGTGGGGAAAGAGAGTTGGGTGTATGTGTCAGAGACTGCTCAAATGACTTTGTAGGAGGGGAGCTATGATATCTTTAGTGAGAAGGATTCCCATATGGGGAGGGGACTAATGCTGAGAAACTGTGGTCAGTCTAGAGGTAAGTAAGGAGAGTATGTCATAAGATTGTGATATTATGTTATAAGTAGTGTATTTTTTAGTTAATCTGATGGAAAGAGAGGTCTCCAGGTTATAGTTTATAGGTAAGAGATGCTAGGATTAGGGTGCACATTTGTTTAATTGGGAACCATTTTGCCTTTTGAAAACATTTGCAGTGATGTTCTCTTTTAGTAGCAAGGGATCTGAATCTATGGATATTGCTAGGTGGGCTCTGGATGGAGGTAAATGTTTTTTGTCTTGGAAACACTGGCTATGCTTGAGAAGACATATTCTAGTTGTACCATCAGAATTCATTTGCCTGTGGCTGCTCTGGTAGCAGGGAGAGGAAATAGACCTTTTTAGACCAGACTAGGAGTGAGTGGACTACTAATCTGATGTTAAAGATATGGACTTGAAAGTATAGGCTTTGATCAAGCCAAATTCCTAGGTATTTGAAGTGAGTGGTTGCTTTTCTAGTAGTAGCTGGTTGTTAAACTGAATGACCCACTGCATGGGGATGGTGGAAAATTTTTGTTTGGTACTGAAGATAATACATTTTGTTCTTATTCCTATTGAACACAAGTTTATTTTTGAATAGTCAAAGAAAAAGAAAAGAAAAGGTCTTCTTTAAGATCTGTGTTGATTGCATAAGAGGGAAGGACTGGTTCTCTAGATGACAATATTTTCTTCATTGGGTGGTGATTAATACATGTGGAGAACAGTAGAGGGGATTAAATGGTCCCCTGAGGAACTCCATTGCATAAGGAAGAGGAAGAAGAGACTGACGATCCAATTTGGACTTTAAAGTCTCTCTTTTCCAGGATAATTCTGAACCATGGAAGACAGCCTTGGCTGATACAAGCTTGGATAAGTGAGCTTAATAAAAGATCAAGTCCACTAAGTCAAATGTTTTTGTCAGGTTGATGAAGACAGCACCTGTTAAAGGTCCTTTGCCTATGTTTAAGAAGATATCATGATTGAGGAAGTATAGGGATGTCATGGTACTACTACCAGACCAAAAGCCACATCAATGTGATGAAAGGAGGCTGTACGTCTGGGTATATTCTGTAAGCTGGGTGAAAACTATTCTTTCAATAATATTGTCTAGGGTGGGTAGAAATGAAATTGGCTGAAAGTTGTTGGGATTTTTATGACTGGATTGCTTAGGTATGGGTTTTATTATTGCCGTTTTCTAAAGAGTAAGCATTGTGCTGGAGGAGAGACAATGGCTGTAGAGATGGTAAAGGGTGAGAAGTATATGGTTTTTGCATAATACAATAAACCAAAGCAGTAGCTCATCTGCATTAGTGGCTGCATTTGTGAAGATTTTATCAATGCATTCACAATGTGTGTATGTGTGGGGGGTTTTGAGTAGAATTTATCAATGCAGGGGTGAATAGAGGTTCAGGTTTCAAGTGTATGTGCTGTGTGGAAATGGACAGATATAAAACTGTCCTGAGTTTCAGTGGAGGGACAGTTTTTCCATTTGCTCTAGGCCTCATCTCTCACTTTGAATAAGGTTTTAAGTTGTTTTATGAACCATTTATTATGAGTGTATTTACGTATCTGGATTATGCTGGAGAAATATTGTCTTGCATGTTTACTGTGGTTATTAGGGAGGCTACAAAGTTGCTGGGATCAATGTTCTGAAGGAAAGCTTGCCTGTTACTTTGTGAAAAGTTTTGTTTCAGGGCTATAATGTTCTTGAGGGTTTTGGAACAGAAGGTAGTAATTCTGGGAAGGGGCTTGTTATGTTTAGTTATTAGATAAATAAAGTGGACAGTCAGCATTAAAAGAAGGGTTAAATCTTATGTTGGATATCTGTTATGGGAAGATCCAGAAAACAGTGCTTTTTCTGATTTAAAGTTGGGTCTGGTGAGCTCTTTAACTGGTTGAGTAAGACCAAGGTCTATGAGGTAGAAAATTGTTTTAGAGCGAGTGGGGTAAAGAAAATTAAGACTGAAGTTGCTAAGCAAGACAATGTCTTTGCGATTAGTAATACATGGAAATACTTTATTAAGTGTTCAGGCTTTGTGGCATTTGAGGGCAGAGGGATGTAGGCTAAAGTGAGGGTGGAGTTAATGTGCAGGTGTATGATTTGCCAGTTTAGAGCATGGCCATTATCGGATGTGCTCCAGGCTAAGATAGAGGCTTTGAAGTTTTGTTTTATGAGTATAAATGTCCTTACATCCGCCCTTTCTCCAGGTCTGCTATCAAACAGGTAGCAGTAGTTGGGAAAGTGCTGATTAGGACCAAAGGGGTCAGTTTCTAGCCAGGATTTAGTGATGGATTCAGTGCTACATATGCCTGAGTTGGGTTCCCATTCAGAAGCCTGAAACATCATAAGCCTGAAAATCAAAATCCTGAAACCAAAAGCCTGAAAATTCAGAATCCTGAAAACTCAAAATCCTGAAAGCCCAAAATCCTGAAAGACCAAAATCCTGAAACTCAAAATCCTGAAAACACAAATAATGCTAATATGTCACTATAAAGACACTAATATCTACCAACTGACCCTGACCCTAACCCTAACCCTAAGGTCCGTCACTATCGCGCACACTCACCTGACCCAGCCCTAAACCTAACTCACTTAAACCGCCTAACCCCAATATTTGTCACTATTGCATACATGCTAACCTAACCTAACCCTAACTCACTTAAACCGCCCTAACCCTAAAATAAAACCAACCGCACTTACCTGACCCCAACGCATGACCTAACACCACAGGGCTAACAATAGCAAAGCCACAATGACATCAGTATGTCTATTTTGTGTTTTCAGGATTTTGAGTTTCAGGATTTTGGTCTTTCAGGATTTTGGGCTTTCAGGATTTTGAGTTTTCAGGATTCTGAATTTTCAGGCTTTTGGTTTCAGGATTTTGATTTTCAGGCTTATGATGTTTCAGGCTTCTGAATGGGAACCCTAAGTTGTGGGTGTTAGGGAAGGAGTTCAGTTGTTCCGTTTTATTCCTAACACTGTCTACATTATGTAGGGCTACTGAGATTTGCTTGTTAAGTATTTTTTTTGTTCACTCTTTATCCATGCTGCCTGTCAATCATCAACCCCCTCCCAGCCAATCAGCCCATTTGTTCTCAGCCATCAGTGCAAATGCCAGCTGTGTCAGGTCGTCATTTAGACAGGTATTAGGTGTGGTATAAGAATTTTCAGTTTGGCCTTATGTTTCTACTGTGGTCGATCAGTTTGTGGACCTGAATGGGAACATGAAATGGGCTGTCTGCACTATACATCCCTCAAAGGAAGTGATCAACAATTAGCCCGGCTCTCTCTACTCAAACACTGGAAGTGGTTTCCCTGGTCTCCGTTTGATTTATTGTGCTTTCCCATGTATTATTCATGTTCCTCAAGTGACTGCTGCCCTAACCCAACCCTCAATTCCCAAGAGGAGAAAACCAGGCCACACAACTGAACCATAGTCACCTGGGTCATTGTAAGAGCTCTATCCCTCTTTGCTAGGGAGACAGGCTATTTCCCTTATTAAGTAGTTGTGGGAAGGGTAGACCTGGGGAAGAATGTTTGTTTCAATATAACTTAGAATTACAAGGATATTTCTTAGTGTGTTAGCCCAGATGGTAACTTTCAGAAATCTAATGAGAGAAGGAAAAAGGAACATTCTTCTTCTTTGAGGGATTAGAGTGGGACAAGGGGGATAGGAGTGGTATTTAAGATATATTGTGAGGGTGATGGGGTGAGTTATAGGGGAGGAAGGGAAAGGGTGGGCAATGGATTTGGGATTGCTGTTAAGAAATGCAAAATGTAATTGGAAAGAAGAGAAGGTGAGGGGTGGTAAGGAGTGAAAGTACTGGTGTGATGGTGGGTAGGAAAGTGTAAAAGTATAGAGTGAGTTGCAGTGAGTATAGGCATGACATAGTGAATGGATTGGAAGGGATTGAAGGGGCAAAAGAAGAAAAAATGTGGAAGGGTGAGAAGAGAGGAGCAAAAGAATATACAAGGAATGAACATTAACAAGTTTATTATAAATTAAAACATGAGGATAGGGAATTATGTGGTTTGTTAAGGGTGTGACTGTATAGCTTGAAGAAGATAAACAACAGAGTGCAGTATGCTTTCTCTAATAAGATATGACAAGTAGCATTAGCAGTTATTGCTACAGCATGGGTTAAATAGTGACATTAATTATGGAATGACAAATGAGATGTGAATGGGAAAGTAGTCACAAGTTGCAATAGATGTGTGTGGCTTGTAGGCAGTAATCACTTACGAAAATGAAGGGAGAGGTACTTAAAAAGAATGGATACAGATAGCTGGGACTTTGACAGTTTAATAGAAAGGAATTGGGAGCAAGTTTAAAGAGAGTATTAGATCTTGAGGGTTGGGTTACTATTCTGTTTCATGAAGATGTAGAATTATTAATAGGATTTTTAGAGGGGTGCAGCGGAGTTGCATTTCAAAGGTAACATGGTAATGATAAGTCTAATGGTACAATAAGCAGGTGGTTGGTAGAAGACAAGCAAAGCTGGCACCTGTTGGATGAGAATGGAAACCAATGTTTGCATGTCCACTGCAACATCCATAGACTACGAGAGAACCAAGTCTTGATTTGGTGAGTGAAGTAAACAAACTCTGTTCCTAAGACCTAGGATTTATATTTAGGGATTACTAGAACCTCACTGATGGGGCTCTAGACAAAGAATTAAAGTATGATTTATTCAGAGCTGAATGAGAGCAATGCAGCAAAAGGTGATTTTAACAGTAGATGCGCATTCATGGATGGCTCGGGTAAAAGCATCCTTAACCACATGATACAACTCAAGTTAAGAATGTTGGGGAGTGGGAGATGTTACAGGATGCTTGTCTGAAGGTCAAATAAGATCAGGCCAGTCAGGGAATCAAAAGGCTAAACTGCTAAGGAAAAGCACTAGAAAGTGTCAGCACACACATAAGCATTTTATTCATCAAACAACAAAAACTGTCAGAAATATAAGGCTGGAATGCATAGAGACAGTGTTTTCAAAAGCTGGTTAGAGCCCAAAGTCAGATGTGCTCCTTAGCCAAAATGTTATGCCCATGGACCCTTAAAGAAGGCAACAGTTGTAGGGGCTACAAAGTGTTCAAACAATATGACAGGAAAAGAATAACACAGATTGGGATTCCCAGGTGAGAATGAACAGACTGTTGGGTCCATAACAAACAGGCTGACTGACTTTTAGTACTGTTACTTTTTTTTTTTTTTTTTTTGGTACTGGTGCCTTTAGGCAAGGTCCTGGAGGGTGGGGAAAGAGTTCAGATCCCACCAGATATTAGAGTTGGTAAATATCCAACACAACATTTGGATATGCTCATGGGCACCCAGGCACAGCATATCCCAGAGGAGCTTCCTTGACCCTTGACGGTGAGTCAGACAAGATTTCCCCATGTCTAGGAACTCAAGGAATAGTCCAGAGCACTTTAAGCAGCTTTCATCTTCAGAAAATTTCAGTAGGCCTCAAGCTTCTGTTTTCTTCAGTGTCAGTTAATTGGTTTGAATTACTGGCATTTATGGCAGTGCTTCACATGATACTCCTTTCTCAAGTAACAGAGACAATGCCAGTATGGCTTATGGCTTATAAACTTTGGACAAAGGAATAATTTGAAGTTTCCCCTCTCTTCAGAAAAGAACATGGGAATGATTCGACAACAAATATTATAAATGTCTTCTAAAGTGTTAATTCAGCAGAAAATGAGTGGGTGGCACTGGGGCTTGATTCCTTCTCCTAGCCCAATGAGTGATGTGATGGCACATGTCAGAAGGAGACCTGAGTACCCTCAAGGTTTGGAATCAGACAGAAAAATATTGCTAGGCTGAGTTTATTTGAAATCCCAACAATTACATACTCAAAAAGGCTTCTGAGTCAGATCTGATAAGTTTTGAGCATGTCTTTTCAGCTCAGTCATGACTGTCACCAGGTATAACTTAAGCTAAATCCATTTTGTTAGTTACTGTGCACACTGTTGCAGACTCATTGTCAAGCCCCGTCATTTGCTTTTCCAAATGTTTCCAAGACGGGAACATCATTTTTTATGCAAAAAGCAGAAACCTGATCTCACCGCAATGAAGTTGAAAAACTGAGCAGTTTCTGTTTAACAAACTTCCCAAATCCACAGTTCAAAGAAATTATTGGCAGAAAGTAAAACTCTTCTTTATTGTAACAAGTATAATTGAAGGGTAGCGTGGTCACAGCCACGCTTCATCAGACAAATGAAAACCCTATAGTACAGTGCTTATATACTACATAAATTATATAAAATGAAACCAAGCCCTATGTAATTAAGTACCTCATTAGCCATTTAAAGCAAAAATGCTTAACTTCCAAGAACTGACAAACTATCAGAAGCAATGCTTTCATTAATAATGAATACCAACTCTAAAATAACAAACCTTGAACTTGACTCATATTACGGTTTATGAATTAAAAGTGTAAATACATGTATATATGAGTTAAACAAACAAAGAATCATAGAATTTAATAGGGTTCAGCTATAACTTTTTGCTTCGGTAAAATTAACAAATGCAGTGAGAACACTGCGCAACTGAAAGTTGACAGATATAGCCCTTAAAAGGGCTTATATACAATTGCCAATGCATCTAAACAGACGAGTAAGCATTTAAACATTTAAGAAACTTGGTGCAGTTCAACAATTAATCCATGTTTAGACAAAAGGCAAAATGAACCTTGCATATCAAAATACTAATAAAAATAGAGCTGGGTGAGCATTTGTACTGTTATCATCGTAACCGGAGCTTGCACACGTTTAACACAAATTGTTTAAAATGTACACTAGATTGTGTAAATAGTGAGCTAGACAAACTATCATGAAACTTAATGTAATTCAACTATAACTCTATATTTAAGTAAAATAAAATATAATAAAATGAATGAGAGCATTGAAAGCATTGCGCAATTGAAAGCAAACAGGTATGACCCTGAGAGAATTTGTTTGTGATCGACAATATAACTAAACAAATAAATAAACATTTAAGGAACCTAGTGTAGTTCAACAGTTAGATTATGTTTAAAAAGGCAATAAAAAAGGCAATAAAAAACTCTATGTATCGAAATGCTAATGAATATAATGTTCAGTAAGCTTTTGTATGGTTAAGCTTACATTCATTTAAATGAATTATTTAGAATGAATTATTTGACAATATACATCAGATTACTATAAAGCATTTCAAAAAGTATTACTAAGAATATATATTTGTGCTTAATGCACCGTTAAAAGTACATAGTTAAATGTGAGTTCTATCGATGTCTTTTTTAAAAACAAACAAATGAAATCATTTTTAAAAATTTTTGCATACTTAATTAAGTCTTGCTATAAGAATATGTTGTTAAAACATC
The DNA here is from genome assembly GCF_019279795.1 of Protopterus annectens. NCBI lineage: Eukaryota > Metazoa > Chordata > Ceratodontiformes > Protopteridae > Protopterus > Protopterus annectens. Next base: position 204,658,124 of record NC_056733.1, read on the forward strand.
AAGAGATATAGTTCGGAGCTCAAACCAAGTGACATAAAGCTTTTAAGGTATATCACAGAGCAAATAGAGCCCGAAGCAAAGTCTAATGAAATATGCTAACAACTTGAAGCATAAACGTACCCGGTGAGGCACGAATAACAATGAGGTAGAGAAATATATAGCAGTGCTAAAAAATGGTGGAAAAATGAAACCATACATTTAAAGTATACAAATGAATAGATCTTGAATAAACTTATAGTTAGAATTTATATACCAGGATACTTCCTATGCCTTAAAGCTAATGGACATAATCTATTTAGGTAAAAATGTGATTTAATTTAATATAGCATAGATCCAGGAGTATAACTGTGTATTAAAACATATAAATATAAATATTGAATATAAACTTAACTAAATATATTGATTGCTTGTAAAAAACAGGACATATGAATTAAAGAACATATATAAATTTAAAATTATAAAGTGACATGTAAAAGATGTCTAGTTTTAAGCCAATATTAATATAAAAATACTATTAAGAAAATATATGTTAAGTTATATAATTTTTAACATAATTTTAAGAACATTTACTAGTAGTAAAAAACGTACAACTAAAAAATGTATAAATGTAATAACTGTGCAATACTGTTAGCGTTTCCTATTATTTAAAATGGGTTTAATGGAAACTGAGGTATTCAATCCTGGGTAACTATGAGCATTGAATTTTAAAATCCACTTTAGTTCTGCCAGGGCTAAATTATTTATATTGTCTCCGCCCCTGGGATTTAAGTTTATTTTTTCAAGTACCCTAAATAGAAAATTATGTTCTTTATGTTCTAATATATGTTGTGCTAATGCATTGGTATTTATTTCTTTCTTTATTTCATATAAATGATCATATATACGGTCAGTTAGCCTTCTTTTAGTTAATCCAATGTAGAATGCTGTACATTTTGTACAAGTTGCTAAATAAACCAGGTTTTTTGTTTGACAAGTAGCTGCAATATTAATATGATAGGTAAAACCTAATGTGGAATGAGTAAAAGTTGAGTCTAGACAAATCATTTTACACCTGGTACAGGAACCACAAGAGACTGTTCCCATTACTTGGGTAGATTTCTTAGTATTTAGCACAGAATCCTTACATAAAATTTGCTTCAAGTTGGAACAGTTTTTGTATAAAAAAGAAGGAAAGTTTCCCACTAGATTAGATACCAAAAAATCTGTTTGTAATATATTCCAGTTATTCCGTATAACTGTCTCTAAACATTTTACATCGCTAGTGTATTTTAAAATGTATGGTATTTTTATGTTGTCATTGCTATTTTTATGTTTAAAAGAAGTGTACTTCTTAACAGTAAGTGGTGTAAATTCTGATGAACGTATGGTGTTGTTTTTAATAGAATTGACAAGCTTAAAATTATATCCTCTATCTAAAAGTAATTGCTCTAACAGGTCAGATTCTTTTTCTAAAACAGTATTTTCCTGGCAAAGTCTAGTCAGCCTAGTAAACTGGCTTTTAACTATTCCTGGGAACATATGCCTAGGATGCATGCTGCTGAAATGGAGTAGTGTGTTGGTCCAAGTAGGTTTCCTAAAGATAGAAGACGTGATTTTTCCTTGCTCAGTAAGTGCCAAGGTAACATCCAGGAAATCAACTTGTTTCATGGATGCTTCCACTGTGAATTTCAAGTAACTAGTGGTAGTTTCTAGATGGTGTAAGAAACATGTAAATTCCTCTAGGGTACCTTGCCAAATTAAGAGAACATCGTCTACAAAACGTTTGTAGAACTTAACTTTGTCAAAAGCAGGATGAGTGAACAAATGCTCTTTTTCCCAATTTAGGACCACTAGATTCATGGGGTGCCCATAGCTACACCCCATGTCTGCAAATACGTCATGCTGTCAAACATAAAGATGTTATTGTTAAGCACTAAATCCAAGAGCTGACAAATTAGTATAATTTTATCAGAGGAGAAGCTGGTATCTCTTACAAGTAGTTCTCTAATTGCTTCCAAACCCAAGTCATTGGGGATGGACGTAAAAAGATTTTTTACATCCAAAGTTATCAGTAAAAATTCATCTGTCCCAGTGTTGAGTGTTACATCCTTAAGGCTGCTTAATAAATCATAGGTGTCTTTTAACAGAGTTGGAACCGAGTCCACTACAGGCCTAAGATATTTTTCAAGAGCTGTCGAAATGGTGGCAGTTACCCAATTATTGCCTGATACTATAGGCCTAAGGGGTATAGGATATACCTGTTTGTGAATCTTGGGCAAGCCTTTTATTATAGGAGTAGTAGGGAACTCAATATAAAAATACCTATATTCTTCTGGAGTAATTTGTCGGCACATTAGGAGGTCATGTAATGTGGCATGTACATTAGTTATGATGGAATAGACTTTTTCTTGAGAAATGATGGAATAAGTTTCTTGATCTGATAACATATTTAACATCAAAGTAACATAGTCTGTAGTATTCATGACTATAATACCACCACCTTTGTCTGCAGGTCTAAAGGTGATGTCAGAAAATAGTTTGAACTTCTTTAAAGATGCCATTTCACCAGAAGACAAATTAACATAAGCTATTTTGTTTTTCTTAGTATAAAAGAGTTTACAAAATCTCTCTCACATGCCTTTAGGAAACAGTCAATACTGAAGGGTAGAGGAGGTGAAAAGTTACTCTTTTTTCTTAGTGACACATATTCAGATTGTGAAGTTTCAGTATTGTTTGTTATAGAGGTGTTTTTTAAAACATCATTTTTTATGTCAACTTGTTCAAAAGGAGGTACTATCTGATTTTCCAGCATGACATTCAAATCTCAAGGATGAAATTTATGACTTTCAGGGAAAGGGGGGGGGGGTAGGTGAAGGACATCTTTTATTTTATTTTTTTTTAAGAAGACTTTGGCCAAAGGATTGGATACTACTTTTGTAAAGAATGACAGAAAGACACCAATGACAGAGGCACCTACTCTAATAAAGGAACATACTATTATAGATTAAAGAAATGATTGAGTTAATTTAGTATTCTTGGGACTGGACAATTCAAGGAGTCTGTTCCATTTGTAGCAGATACAATGCAAATTGTTTCCAGTTCTGTAGGTAAGATTTTCTTGTATTACAACTTTTTGCATCCTTTAGGATGTTTAGATTTTGACTGGAAAAAGGAATTCCTGTTATGCATTAACATCCTTTCCTCCAAATGAGATTTCATATCTTGAAGGTCAGATGTACTCTGTGGCCAGATTAGAAGGAATTGTGAAGAATTAAGAGTCAAGGAGAAACAGCAGCAAACTTTATAAATAAAGAGCAGCTGGGGTGTCTTGTCCCTAAGGAGCTATCAGTATAATGCCGCCTCTGCCCTGCTTCAATAAGAATAGTACTTTCTGCATCAGATGAAATACAAAGAAGGCAGAAAGTAAATTCTGAGTATGTGGATTGGTAAGGTGATAACTTTCCATGAGGTCTGATAAAGCGGGGGGAGTTTAAAGCTGACTACTAAAATAAGCGGCAAACAAGTTCACCTGGTGTGCTTTACATCTGTGTAACATCTGAAAAGTTTGTTGACCAAATCTCTATTTGTGTGACATATTTTTTTTTATTTTCCTACATGAATGTGCAAGTTAGTTCCATGGTCCTGGGAGATGTACTGCTATAAGATGAAGACTAAGGATCACTTTGCAAAGTTGAAAATATTTAGTCCTCCTTCTTTATTGCCAGAACTGACTTGACATGACTCAGAATAAAGTTACCATGAAATGCTGTGTAGGCTCTGTAGACTGTTGCTTCTTTGTCAGGCTAATGTTTAATTAGACCAGTTTCCTTGCATTGACAGATTAGTGAAATGGGCTGTCCAAGCATAATATAAAGAGTCTTTTCATCCATTGTATTGGTTGAGGATTATTCTGGGACATTTTTTTGGACAGATTGTCAAGGTCGGTCAACTAAATTCCTTTTTCACTGAAAAATAGAGATGAAGTAATCTCAAGGGAATCCAAAACTTTGGTTCCAAATATTGCTGATGCTCCCCTGGGATATTATCACATGAGGTATTTCATGGAGGAATAGGAGAATGCATCGATAGCAGGGCCTATACATACTGCCTTGCCATTTCTATTGCTTCATGTGAAAACTCATCATTGCAACCTGAATTTGTATCTGCTTGTCTTGAGCAAAGTATATTCTCATTGCAATAGTCTATAGCTGTACACAGTACGATTAGTGATGTAAAAGGGGTGAGGGTTGCAGTTTATTGTGATCCCTAAAGACTGAATAAAACAGGAAGGCTAATGTGCTCTACTACTATTTCCTAAGACTATGTTACTAGGAGGCAATCATCCAAATAAAGAAAGATGGGCATATTTTGCTTCTTCATGTGACCAAACACTGGAGCTAAACTTTTAGTACTTACCCTAAGAGCTATGTAGAGCCAAAATGGCAGGACTGGAAACTAAAATAATGAACAATCAGAAACCTAAGGTATTCATATGGGATGGCATTACTGGAATATGTAGGTGAACATCTTCCAGACTCAGTGTTGCTATATAGGACCCTCCTCTGGATAAGGCAGCAGTGTCTTCAAGGCTGCCATCTAGATTTTCTGGGAAATAAGAGAGAACGTTTAATGGATCTACTTTTATATTTTTGTAAAGATGCCATCTTCTGCATCTGCAAGAAGGCTTTTAGTTTTCATCACACCAAAAAGTATTACACAAAGGAAGGGCTCTCATCTTACATTCTGAAAACATGATCACCTCCAACATCTCTCCTTGGGAGAAGAATGATCAGTAAGTCAATTAAAGCATTCTCCCATGAAATGTACAGTTTCTGAAAATGTAATGGGCCATTTTACTAGCAGGATATTGCCTCATGGTCTGAGTTGATGAATTTGGCATACACAATATATGCTATATAGAAATTGTCTTATCAAGTGAAGGGAGCTCCTTTTACATTTTCTTTATATATATATATATATATATATATATATATATATATATATATATATATATATGCAGATTGCAATTTTGATAAACCTGTATCTTAATTTCACTTTTAAATTATTGAAACACAGAAATAAATACATTCAGTAAAGTTCCTAATATATTTTTGGGGATTTTTTTTCTTTCCTTGTTCTTGTCATCATCATCAGACCCTTTTTCCCATATTTTCTACATGGGGTTGGTGTATCGTTTTAACTGTCACCAACTCTGTCAATTCAGTGCCGCACTCCTGCCTTCTTCAACACTCATGCCTGACTGTCGCAGATCTTCTTTCGCACAATCCATCAACCTCTTTGCCGGATGTTCTCACTTCCTCTTACCTTCTTCGAGCCTGGTGATTTCCTTTGTTAGATCCCTCTGGAAATGAGTGATGATGACATAAACTATTAAGCCAAATTGAAGCCAGTCATCATTTCTTTGTACTTAGGGTATCATTCTAGGGGAAGGAAGGATGTCTTGTCTGCACTGGATACATGCATGGTGAGTCTCAATATTTCTCTCTGCATGCCCCTCAGGGTTTTGCACATTAAATCATTCACACCTACATGGACTACCACTAGATCATAATTATATTTGTCTACTGAGTAGTGAGAGGGACTTTAGGGTTCTCATGAAAGATAACTAACTGTAACCTTGTCTTTATTCAATCTTGAGAGAGTTGAGTCAGTGTGGCTGATAACAGTCACCAAGCACTAAGAAATTTCTGTTTTATCCATGGAAATTGAGATATTAGATGGTTTGTGGTCTACCTCCTGGTGACCCCTTGGTGACCCTTTACTATGTATGAACACGATACTAATGTGGTGGAAGATATCTGCTGAGAACTTGTCTTCTTTTTCATGGATGTTCCAGTAGTGACTTTCTTTACAGGCTTAGCCTTCACCAGTTTAGTGTGGTTGTGGTATGTCAGTGGTAGTGTGTGTGATCTCACTGACCTTCTTACTGGATAAGAAGGATGTCTCCAGACTGCACAGATAGTTTCTACTCTCACAGACTAAATAATTTTCATCAAGTAGGAGTTCATTGTCTGTGAGTGTAGGGTGATTCCTACAGTGTCCGGGCTGGCAAAATAAGGAGTACAAGTATGTTTACATTCTATTTGTTCCAGGTGCATCTTTACTTTAGTTTGACAAATATGCTCAAGATATACTGTTTTTATTCTGGCTAGGTGTACTAAGCTAAGTGTAGAGACAACTGATTCTGAGCAGCTAAGAGCAGCTTAGTGCATCCCAACATACACTGTGTGAGAATAAATTAGCTGGTACAGCAACAAGAACAGCAATAAGGAGTCTGCTCAACTGGCAGCAATGCGATTACACTGAGGGGCAAAGCATGCAAATAGCAATTGTTCTACCCAAAGTCACTCACCCTATAGCAATACTGTAGCAATGAAATGCTTGACTAGCACCTGACAGCCTCTTGCAACCACATGTAGATTTCAGCAGTACAGGTGAGCGTGGCCTAACGTCTTGGAGAGATCCTGTGCAATAGAACATTAGGCAACTAGGATGCTTTGCGAATATCTCATAGTGTGCTGTACTTTACTGTACAAGCCTATTATACTGCACTGTACTACTTCTACGGACTAAACAGCCAATATTCTTTTATTATATTTCAACAAATAGTATTCTAGTATATACGGCTATGTAATAAAAAGGTTATGTAATGTGAATAATATACACAGTATACATATAGTAATACACAATACTGAGTACACATAGTGCAAGTATACAGTACTTACTACAAATGGAGCTTTCAGGGATAAATTAGTGTTGGATGAGTATACAGACATGATAATGAACTTACTGTACACTACAGTAAATTGAATTAACCTTAGTTTGTAAAGTTTTTTATTTGTAGTTTTTAGTTTTTTAAATTTTTCTTTTAAACTTTCTTAGTCTTATGAAATACCTCACACTTGAACTTTTCTATATCACACACTTTTTATATCACACACAGATTACACAGGATCAGGATCATTCACATTGTCATCACTGTCCTTCACTTCCACATTTTGCCCCAGTGGAACAGTCTCATGTTGAACTATCTGCACTGATTCATCATTACCAAAAATGTCAATATCAGCTTCTGCAAAGCCTGAAGGACCTGGTTGAGGCTCTTCTTGAGTAGGTGTTTGCTTGCTCAGGAATTTTCCAATGTGGCTTGTTTACTTTGCTTCTTTTTTCATAGATTTCTTTATATGCAGCAACTACAGCATGGAAATTTCTCTCTATCAGTGAAAAGCGTTCATTGTCTGGGTCCATGTCTGTCTTCTGCACTCTTAAGCAAATTGTCTAGGTCTGCAAAAATTTGTCTAGTCCTTTCACAGTGAATCTTTTTTTTTGCACTTGTTCTTTTTCTTCCCCTACAGATTCCTTTTCCCTTGCCTCTTCTTCAGCTATATGCTCCTATTCCAGTTGCAGAAATGCCTTATTTGTTAATTCTTCAGGAACCAATTCTAAAAGTTCTTCTATGTCTTCACCATCCACTTCCAGGTTAAGGTTATCATCTCAACAACAGCTTTATTTATCCTTGCAACCACCTCCACCCTAGCAAATTCTTCATGGGTAAACCTCTTCAAAGTCTTCTTCCAGATGCCATTCATGCATTCTTTGGTGACATCATCCCAAGCCCATGCAAGGTTCTTGATTCAGCAGTAGATGTTGTATTCCTTCCAGAACTGCAGTGTTTTTCCAGTACCTTCGTTAACTGCATCAAAAGCCTGAGCAAAGGTTTTCCACAGGTAGTAGGCCTTAAAAGCAGCAATAACCCACAGATTAAAGCGTCTGTGTTTGGAGGAAGGAACACAACTTTGATATTGGGATGGAAGTCACCAATAAATGGAGGATGTCCTGGAGCATTGTCAACAATCATTACATTTTTGAAAGGTATTCCTTCTTCTTAAGGTGTACCTTCCTCTTGACAGTACTTCCTTATTTCAGTGGCATAACAATTCAAAAGGGCATCTTGGAAGTGTTGCAGAGTTCCCCCTGACTTCTTACTGCTGCAATAGTACACAGGTAAAGTGTGCTTATTGATGTTCTTGAAAGCCCTGGGGTTTTCAATGTGGCAGATTACAAATGGTTTCAACTTGTAGCCTGCAACACTGACTCCTAAAAAACTGTTATCTTTTCCTTAAAAGCCTTAAAACCTGTCATTGTCTTGGCCTCCTTATGGATAAATGCATACATTTCCAGAATAGGAACATTTCACTGAAGATCTGTTGGGGCAAATATCCACCCACTGCAATAAGTTTATTCAAGACTTCCACAAATATTTCTGCAGCTTTCATATCAGCACTTGTGGACTCACCACTCACTTTCACATTATGTAGTGAAAACCTCTATTTGAAGTGCTTAAACCACTCAGAGCTAGCACTAAGCTTAACATCATAGTCTGGTACTGATTTTTCTTTAAGCATCTGGAACAAGCTCCGTGCCTTGGCCATAAGTGTCATGGTGCTGAGGGGGATAAGCTTCTAGATCTGTTATTCAATCTACATCATTAACAATTTCTCCATATTAGATATAGGCCCTTCTCACATTTTAGTTAATTTTGTAGCTTTCAATGGAGCAGATCCTTTCACAGCTCAGGTCACTTTTTCTTTGTATTTCAGGAAGGTCGTGATCATCAAGTGAGACATTCTTAACTCACGAGCAATAAGTTTCACTCATTTCCACCTACATGTTGTTTAATCACTTTTAGTTTTGTTTACAAGTCAATAATCCTCATTTGCCCCTTGGTGCCATCACAAGGATTAGTTTTGGTATGTTTGAGGGCCATAATTTACTTGATCTGGGATTGTACGTAGCCTGGGATGTATATGAGGTTGACCTCGGATGTATATGCAGTCGGTCATTGTGAAGAAGGACGTTAAGTGAAACACCTGTACAGTTAAACTGAAATGCTCAATAAGCATGTTAGCTAATGACTAAATACACAATGGGCTTGTTTAGGCACTCTAAGCATGACTATTGAACAGCATTAACCAGCTACTATGCAGCAGCATCAACAGCAGAATACAGTGGAGTGCAAATGTGCACAAACCAACACAATACAGAAAAATGGAAAATTGAAACAGCCAATCAATCATAATTTCCTACTAGGCCAGCAGTAATTTGAACTCCCCAAACAGCAACAAATTACCCTGTCTCACAAAATAATTAATAGCAGTGTGCCCATGAAATTAAGTTATGCTCAGTTAGCAATATGTACTTAAGTCAGCAAAACACTGTTATCTCAGATGTTAAATGACAATTAAAATGCATTTTCCTATTGTGAAGGGACTGAAGAACGGATTCAAATTCAGTAAAAAAACAGGTCAGGTCAGATTTGGTTCCAGCAAGAGCTGAGATGCACGGTTCACAATACTCCAGACAAAAGGAGAACAAGGCCCACAAGCTGAGAAGAAGACTCACTTCCCAAACAGCAGCAAATTACCCTGTCTCACAAAATAATCAATAGCAGTGTTCCAAGATGGTCCATCAAACTAAGTGATGCCAAACAAAGATATGCGTAATTAGCAATATGCACTGAAATAAAAAATATATGATGTCTCAGATGTTAAATGACAATCAACTAAAACACTCTTCCCTAGTGTTTGAAGGGGCAGAAGAAGGGAGTCAAAGCCAGTAAGAAAATCATCAAATCTGATACTAACAAGAGATCAGGTGCAAAGTTCACAGCTCTGCAGGCCAAAGGATAGTAAGATCCACAATCTGTGCTTGTGTGTGTGTGTGTGTGTGTGTGTGTGTGTGTGTGTGTGTGTGTGTGTGTGTGTGTGTGTGTGTAAAACAGAAAATTGAAACCGCCAATCAGTAAACAACTTGCTATTAGGACAGGAGTAATTTGATCTCCTTGGACATATTACTTGACACCTCACTCTCTTTCTCACACCACACTGACTACCTATCTAAAAATGTCTCACACAGCTAAAACTCTGCAGCAGAATAACCCACAGTTTATTTCATAAAGCACAGCAATCCCTAGCCAAAAATGACCTCACTCCCAAAATGGAATAAGGTCTACCTTCCCTAACCCTACACTGTAGCACTAATGCCCCAAAAGCAGAATTAGTGGAAAGTTAAATATAACACATTGCACTCCTAGCCCCCACCACACATATCACTGTAACATACTTAAAGGTTATCTTCATATTGAAAATCCTTTTTAGGTCACTGATCCCCAACTCAGTTCAAAGCTGCAATTCAGAAAACCAGCGTATGCACTCCAGAATTCCCAAGAAGAGAGGCTATTCCTCAACAAACCCAGAATTGAGGCCTCAGCAGTAGTAAGAGCCTTTAGAAAAAAGCCCCAGCTACCTGGAACCACCTACTCCCTGAGTTAACAACTCCAGACACTATACAATAATTTAAGTCCAAAATACAAAAAGCACCTCAAGAATGAATCAGACTGCAACTATTTTGAAGATGCATGTTAGGGAACAAATAACTACCCCACTATCACACATCAATGCATACTGTAAATACTTCTGTTAGTTGTACATTGGGTGAAAATCTCATGTATATAGATTGTAAATACATTTTTTAGACTGAAATTGTATTTAACTTTACTGTATGTATTCTTTCCCTTTCAGCTGTAACTCTGTCAACTGTAAATTTAAATCTCAGTCAAGTAATACTATTGGCATTCATTTTGCTATGTAAATCTATTACTATTTCTGTTAAATTTTTGCTGTAACTTGTATTTTGTTTTCTGCTTCCTTGAAGTCCATATCATGGCTGAAGAGTCATTTGACCAGCCCATCCATTTAGTTACCATATTTCAGCAAATAAACCCCTAGAACAAAAGCAAATTACTAGTTACTATCAATGTAACAGGATAGCCCCAAGCTGAATTAAGTTATGTCCACCTAGCAATATGCACTGAAATAAAAAAAAATGTTTTCTCAGATGTTAAATGCAATTTAAATTATTAAAACACCATTCCCTGGCATTTGAAAGGGACTGAAGGAAGGAATCAAATCCTGTAAAAAAAAAAAAAAAAGACTAAGCTGCAAGGGCAGAACTTATTTCAGTGCTATGCAGCTCTGCAAGAAAAAGTCAAAACATTAACTGAGAGTGCAGAAATGCGAAAGAGCCTGAGGCCTGGGGCTGCTGTCTTTTACCAAAGAAAATGAGCAACGTTGTTATATATGGTTTCTGCAAATGAAAATAACATTATATAGAGTTTTGCAATGCTGTTCACTGATCTTGGCCAGCAAAATAATATCAAAATAAAATAGAAACATTAATTGTTGGGTTGGCCAAAAGACTCACCGAACTGTCTGTGTGAATAGAAACAGTGGAATATAAGAGTGAACATAAAATGCTAAGTCAATTAGCTTCACAAGCTCAAAGGAAAAGGAGAAAACTGTTATGATATTGGACCCTGAAAGACAAAAAAGGTTTTAGACTCAAGCTGGCATTGTGTGTTTACAAAGTGAAAATGAAAAACTGTGTCAGGAATTACAAAAGTTTAATAATACTATGTCCTGCATATTCTAATAGTAAAGTGCCAGAATGTGCAAGCTGAGATTTAGCTACTGTTGGTGTAACTCTTTAACTCCAACAGACTGAAAATAAAGTAAATAACTGTATACAATCTATGGCTCATAAGAGTGAAGTGACCCTACTTATGCAACAAAATAAAGTTGAAAATATAAAAGAAACTAAACAGTTGGCACTAATCAGTGAGTGGTTTAAAAAGCTATATACATACAAAATAACAGAACTACAGAGATACAATAACACTGACCTAAGTGTACTTAATCAAGACATCCAGTAGCTGGAACAAAAATACAAAAATAACTAAAAGTCACCTTAATATGTTGTAAGAAGAAAAATAAATGTTTTGTAAGATGAATGCACAGTATGATGCTATTCTTAAGTTAACTACTATGTGTAAAAATATGCAGGTTGAAAATAAAGTCCAAAGCAATTCTTTGGCAGAAACAAACAGTAAATTCAAGCAACATCTCTCAACTCCTGCTTCTCATGCTAAGTTGATACAAGAAAGTTGTATGGCTGTAACAAATCTGCAAAAGAAAAAAACAGCCTTCTGAGACTGAGAAAGATGACCAATATAGAGAGCAGAGGCATTCAGAGTCTGAAAGGCGTAGAAACAACCAAGTAGATATGTCCTGAAGACAAGACTAATGTGTCTGGTCAGACCACAGAACAAACATTTCAGAACATAAATCTAAAGAAACAAACCTGAGTCAAACTGGAAGCGTTGAGACTACCTTACATATGCTTCATTCACTCATAGAGAATAAACCAAGAGGTTCACCACTTGCAATTACTATAAAATAGTATTCAGTAAAGGAGCCTGTATCAATTGCAGAATGCTAAACAGAAAATAAGGGATTATCTCGATAATATGCATGAGTTTAGAAAGATTGCTGTTAAGCAACTGTTTTTTGATAATAATTCTAGAGCACAAAATCTTTTAGCACAACGACTCAGGCAACAGAAAGCTGACACCAAGCTTAGGGAGCCTATAACAAGGAAGATAACAAGAGATCCCATGGAACTGTTTAGAAATATTTCAGAATTTTTATGAATGTTTGTATAAAGCAGAGAAATATGAAAATAAAGAAAAGATACAAATGGAAATGTTTATGGAAGAATTAAATATGCCAAGGTGAGAGGTACATGAGGCTCAATTACTCACAGGAAAGGAAGAGATGAGATAAAATGGCTATGTATAACCAATCTACAGGAAAGTCACCAGGAATAGATGGTATTCCTGTGGAAATTGGGAAGCTAGGAGGGAAAAAACTGATGAAGATCTGGAAGGTTTTGTTTAACAGTATTTTAAGAGGAGGAGAAGTACCAACATCCTGGAAAAAGGTGGTGGTAACAGTAATATCTAGAGGGTAAAGCTCCATTGGCTCCAGCTTCATACAGCCCCATTTCAATACTAAACCATGATTATAATATGTGTATGTCTATAATGGCTAAAAGAATGGCAAAAGTGATACCAAAATTGATAGATACGGAACAGTGTGGTTTTGTGGAGGGGAGGCAAACATTTGACTATATTAATAGAACACTGATGATCCAGAGGGAAGCAGAATGTAAGAAAATACCACTGTTATTGGTGTGTCTTGATGCAGAGAAAGCATTTGACAGAGTAGACTCGGACTTCATGAGCAGGGCAATGGAAGCATTTTCTTTCCCTGATTCAATTATAAGATTAATTAGGAGTATATATATATATATATATATGGGATTGGAGGCAAAAATTAAAGTGGGCGGGGTCCTCTCTGATAACTTCTGCTTAAGTAGAGAAACCAAGCAGTGTTGTCCACTTTCCCTTTTGTCACTTGAATTATATTTAGAACCATTGCAAAGAAAATAAGGGACTCAGAAATTTAAAGATATAATTGGTATGGTAGTCAGGAAAAGCTAGATCTATTTGCAGACAATATTATTTTATACATGACAAAACCAGAAAGGGACATTGCAGTGTTGTGGAACATTTTAAGACAGCTTCAAATCTTCTCAGGATACAAAGTGCTAAAATGAAGACAATAGCGGTAAATGATGTACCCGCACACAAATTGGTCCAACAATATCCATATTTATGGGGACATGATAAAATGAAGTATTTAGGAGTATGGATTAGAAATTACTCTGTTGTGGCAGCTAAGGATATGTGGGAAAAGACTAAACAGAAGATAATACAAAAATTGAGAAACAGGAAGCTTTGTTACATGGATATGGATACTTAGATACAAGCAATTAAAATGTTTTTAGTCCCTTTAGTCTTATACACAGGTCAGGCATATTTTATTAACCAGAGGAGAAGCTGTGGGTAGCAATTAAAAGGAGGTGAAGGATTTTATCTGTGAAGGGAAGAGAGCAAGGGTCAAGTGGGATAAGCTCATGCTTCCAATAGAACAAGGAGGACTAGGATTACCCAACTTGAGGGGCTATTATAGAGCAACACAGTTAAGGCTCTTATACATAGCACAAGCAGAAAACTATAATTCAAAGTGGAAAGGGATGATGATGAAATGGGGGAAGCTCAAGAAATAAGGAGGGATTGGGATTTTGGATGCAGAATCTTAAGGAGAACAACAAAAATCATATAGAGTATTATATTCATAAAAAGCAGGGAGTATTCTAAGAACTAAACCGTATGAGAATGGAGAAAAGAGATTTTGCCAATAGGGATGACTGTGGTTATGGATACTGATAATAAGCAAGAGGGGGGTGGAATTTATTGGAGAAAACTGGCAAAAGAACCAAGGTACTGGGAGCAAATAACTAGAAGGGGAAAGGTAATAGAATGGGAAGAGGCCAAGAATTTATTTGGACTGCAGGTTAGAGATTGCATTCCCTGTCAAGGATTGATGTCATAGTATATGCAAAGAGAAAGAAATGGTGGGGTCCTAAATGAAAGACCAACACTGGTAGAATTTTTAATAGAATCTAGAACAGAAGCTACCATTAAAAAAGGAATTATTAGTAAAGCATATAAAACATTGCACGATAATTATGAGAACATCAGAGGAGCTTAGAAAGGATTGGGAAGAGAGACTGGATAAGCAATTCACAAAAAGACAATGGGGGATATATGTATATTTCCCAAATATGCAACAAAGTCTAGACAATTTAGGATCTTTGCCTGGAAGTGTTTACATAGGTATTTTTATATCCCAAGTAGACTTCAAAGACTTTTTCCTCAGGTGGATATGGAGGTGTGACAGGCAAGAAAGAGATGGCTGGGAACATATTTTTTGGGAGTGTAATGAGCTGGCAGATATTAGGGATTCTCTGTGGACTGCTCTGTTGGAGATCCCGAGTTATTGGATTGGACTGACTGGGGAGATGATTTTTTGAGGTTTGAGAATCAGAATTGCCTAGACATAATAAAGTCTTGCTGAGTCTAATTATGGTAGCTAACAAAAAAGCAATTACTAGAAAATGGAAATGAAAGTCTAGACCAACTTTACTAGAAGTAGTGAATATAGTAACATAGATAAAACAACTGGTATTGGGATCTTTAGATGAGGGAAGGAGCAAACTACATTGGAAAAAATGGGAATTGTGGGAACAATATATACAGAGAAGGAATGAGATTTAAGAGGCAGGATTTGAATGAGTCATATAAGGCTTAACTGACAATGACTAGATAAATTATAAGTGATGAATAATGTTTGCAGGTACATTTGTTTCAATGGTTGTCTGTGATGTATAATGTTTGCAACTGCAGTTGTTTCAATGGTGTCAGTAATGTATAATGTTTGCAACTAAAGTGGTGTCAATATTGTTTGTTTTTCGGTTATATTAATGGAAGATTGTCTATGTCATATGTGATAATTTAATAAATATGTCTGTTACAAAACAGGAACTTTAATTCTCTTTCCATAACCTAAAAAATGAATTAATTTGTATAATTTTGAAATATAAAAAGTGAACTGTGCCCATTAAGAAATAGAGACTTTATAAACTTAATTTATTGTTTTATCCATTCCAATGTCTTTATTATTTTTCAGTTTCCTTAAGACTTCTGAAAATGTTTCACTTGTGATTTTTTTGTTCATTTCACCCCTACCTTTAGCAGGTTTCATATGACTTGTTGACTGACCTTGTTGCTAAATGTTTTCCTGAAAAAAAAATTAAACCATTCCTTTTAATTGAGCTACCAATGTCCTATAAATATTTTCCTATTCTTATTACAATTAATTGCCAAAGATTTTGATTATTTGTCTAAATTACTCTTTGTGTTAAATATTTCTTGTCACACATGTTCCACAACTGGTCTTCATTCATTCTTAATAAGTTATTAAAGTTAATCTTCTATTTTGGCTAGCTTATAGTCATTTATGTTTTAGGCATACCCAGTTCCAAACTATATATCTTATTGTATTTTTGAAGTTAACATCCTTCATTAAATTTTTTTTCTTTCTTTATTTCTATTTTTGACTTTCTTAATTTTTTAAAACTCTCTTAGTAAAAGATTAAATTCACCTTTTTCACATTCTCTTTTACATTCCTTTCTTTAATTTGCTGATAATGTCTGAAAGTTGTATGTGTATCTTCTCAACCCATTTCTAGCATATTTAGAAGTCACCCATTCCATTGTTTTAATCTTTTATTTCCTTCCAGTTCTGTGTTTCTTCTCATATTAATTTTTCTGTTTAAATTTATTATTAAAGGAAATGGTTACTTTGAGTTCTAACTTGAATTATTTTTACTTGTTTAAGTATTTCAACCATACTATAAAATAATCAACTACTGACCCACTGTTCCTGTGGTAATATGCATTAGTAGTACTATCTGATTATTTTACTCCACTGGAAATTGTTAGGCCACATTTCATTTTTTCAGTTGTTTTTAATAATGCTTGTCCAAATCTCTTCTCTTTCTCATCCACTGATGTCCTATTTTTCTCTTTTACATAAACTGAATTTTCTGATACATTCCAGTCCTTACATTTAGATATTCTAAGAACAAAATATTATGATTCTTTGTATTTATCATATTATGTACTATTTATCTATATCTTCCCATTTCTTTACAGTCTAAATTTCCAACTTCTTTATTTTTAGGGAGGGGTGCATAAATATTTAGCATACTAACATTTTTAATTTGTTGTAATGTCTGTCAAAAATATAAGTATTTACTTTCAATTAATCTAGAATGAAAGAACTTATTTATTTAGTCCACCTTCAACTCTGACAAAGTGTTTCATTCTTTTGGTATGCTCTCACAACTCTCATAATCCTGTATTACTATTATACCCTCATCAGCTGTCCATGTTTCTTAAACAATGTATTATATAAATAATGTTTTTGCATTGCAGAAAATCTTAATCGTGCAATTTATTTTCAAGCCCTGCTATGTTCCATTATATGATGGATGATGATTATATGACCCTATTATCTGCTCTGCCACATCCATCCCAGTTCTCCAAAAGCTTACACAAGATGCATTCTCAATCATTGAACAATGGATGAAAGAAAACCACCTAGCACTCAATGCCTCTAAAACCAAATTAATGGTATTTACTCCCTCTAAACTCATCTCTATCAACACAAACTCCTTTTCAATAACTAGCAACAACAACATATCCTTGGAATTGGTGCCAGAGGCTAAGTTACTTGGGGTTCAAAATTATAGTCAGCTTAAATTCAACTCCCACATACACCTAAATATCAAAAAAACTCATCAAAAACTAGGCATGCTCTACCGACAAAATCGCTTCCTTACACACTCTACTAAAATCACTCTCTCTTCCACATTTCCTATTCCCTCTCTTCTATATGGAGCCCCACTCCTGACTAACCTACAATCTTTCCTCAAAACACAACTTTCCTCATGCTACAACAAAATAGCCAAATTCGCTACTAGTCATAAAGCATCTACCCACCATTGTTCTTCTCTCCACAAACTAAGATGGCTAGAACTACCCAACCAACTCATCTATTCTCAACTTACTCTTGCTTATAAGCTAATATTTAAACCCTTCCTTTGTCCATCCCTTTCCTCTGCCTTTAAAATGCACCTCCCCAACAGAGTTCTCAGATCTAATAACCAAAACCTAATTGAATTATATAAACCAACTCGACCCCCAGGAAAAAATCTCCTATCCTATGGTCTAGTACGTCTCTGGAACTCCCTACCTCCAGCCATTCGTACCACTTTCAACCTCTTTATATTCAAAATATCTCTTCACTCTCATCTACTAACCCAGTGGGAATGCTCTTGCACCCATCCATCATAATTCTACACTGCCTTACCTCCTTCCTCCTCCTTTCCATGAACTTCCTAGCTTCTGCCTCTCTTAACTTTTGTTTCCTTAGCTAGCTACCTAAGACATAATGGCTTCTCAGTATCCCTGTTGAAATGTTCATTTTCTAGTCTGTTTCATCTGTAATGTCACCTGAATGTTATACTCTAACTGTATAAATTTGTAAATATAGTAATATGGATCTCCCTTTTTCTAGTTTGTATCATCTGTAATGTTCATCACCAGTATGATGCTCTAACCGTATAATTTTGCAAATAGTGTAATACATATCTAAAAAATATGTAACCCTGTTTCTGGAGCTTTTCTCCCCAGGACTCCATTGAAAATGGGTTCATCTTGGCCCAATGGACTATCCTGGTAAACCAACTGCAAATAAATAAATAAATGATTTACACAAATTCCACACTGTTCTTAACATCTTGTTTTTAGCTGTCAATTCACTCAATTCTTGTTCCATTAATGGAATCTGCAAATTCTATTTTAATCAAATTTCTTAATGTTAGCTGACAGTTATTTATTCTGGAAATAAACGTACTGTAAAACTGTTTGGTTTGTGTCTAAAGCACTTTCAACCCAAGCTGTGTCACACATTTTTGTAATAAAGTCACTATTAAAAATGATTTCAAAGCATTTTTTTACATCCCAGAGTGTCTCTTAAACCATTCTATAAAAAGATCAGAACCACTTCCTCATTTGATCTTATATCTTTTTTTCTGTTTTTCCTCAAGATCCACTGTTTCTCTCTTTTGTAATACAATTTTCTATTTCCAACTTCATTGTTTCATTTTTAATTTAGTTGTTATCTGGTTAAGCCCACTGGACATGGATCCCATTTCAACTATGACCCTGGAGCACTGTCTAGTTGAGTGATTTGTTCAGTGTCACAAACTCGTAAAATAGAGGATGATGGAATCAAACCCTGAACTACAAGAATCAGTTTAACAGCTTACAGCCTTAATCTCTATGCTAACTGCCCAACTATTTTTCTTTTCTCTCTCGAACCTTTACTAAGTTGCTAATAGTTTCTATCTGGTGTTTTTTGAAATTCTATTTCATTTGTAAAATCTTACATACTATTCACACAGTCTAAAGAATTGGATAAAAACCAAAAAAAACGGTCATAGCAGCAGTAGAATAAACACCAACGATTTATTAAAACCACTTTAAACACCAACAATTTATTAAAACCACTTGAAGCTCTTTTCGTTTGCTGAGTGTGCAAACTTCATCAGAAGTAAAACAGCTGGAAATGCATCAACCATTTTAAAAGCTCAATCAAAAAACGCAGGACAATCTAATCAATTGTTACCACTTATAATACACTTAAAGTGGTACACGAAGCTAAAACTGTGAAGAATACTATAAAGTGACAATACAGACTTTTACATAAACTGAAAATAAAATAATTATGTTACATGTACATAACCAAATGACATAAATATGTTAACTAATACCTAAAAAATAAAAAGTAAGAATGAAAATTAACTTTATACACTAGAAACAATTTAAAAACCAAGTCAAACTTAAAATGTTTAACTATTGTGAAACATTATCTTTACAAACTCCTCAATTTTAAGATGCTACTAATAGAACAAGTTTCATTGAGACCTGGTAGATTATATGCATTAAGTTTAATTTGCCAGAAAAGCTCAAGCTCTTCAAGTTTAAGGGGTGTAGGACCACCTCTAACATCTTGCAATACATGGTCTATGGCCATGAATTTAAATTTATGGTCAACATTTAATTGGGTGTGTTGGCCAAGGCATTATCAGTCTTATTATGACCTATGGCATAAAGGTGTTCATACATTCTGTCATGGAGTCTTCACTCCATCTTGCCTATGTAAAAGGCAGGGCAACATGTACATTTGGCCAAATAGACCACTAGTTTCAAATTGCAGTTAAACCTAAACTTAAGTTTAAACTGTGCACCATTGATGACAAATGAATTGGCCACCTCCACAAATTTACAAAAATTACAATTCTCACATTTATTCATGCCAACTAGTCTAGAGACTCTGTGGTACTGTTTTTCTAACAAATTCTTCAAATTCTTACCACGTCTAAAAATAACTTTAGGTGAACTTCCTTGATTGAGGAGGTTAGTTTAAAAAGGTTAAACCAGTTTTATTTTAAGTGGTAACAATTGATTAGATTGTCCTGCGTTTTTTGATTGAGCTTTTAAAATGGTTGATGCATTTCCAGCTGTTTTACTTCTGATGAAGTCTGCACACTCAGCAAACGAAAAGTGCTTCAAGTGGTTTTAATAAATCATTGGTGTTTAAAGTGGTTTTAATAAATCGTTGGTGTTTAAAGTGGTTTTAATAAATTGTTGGTGTTTATTCTACTGCTGCTGTGACCGTTTTTTTTTTTGTTTTTACCTAGTTTGTTTTGCCGTCGAGTTTCTAAATAATTGGATATTTTAATCAACATACTTAACTAGTGTGATGTCCCTTCTCTGGGACCGTAATCAAGGAGCCAAAATCCTCACCACTGATACCAGTGAGGGATGTTCACCTGGAACAAAAATAGATACACACAGTATTTCTAGATGTGGCTGTCTGCACCAAGCACAATTTCCCTTAAGAGCACACAGGGAACACACTACCACCCTGGGGCTGTGTTTCCCTCTCTCTCACCAGGCCCCGAACAAGACTCCACACTGACCAGCTGTAGAGTTGAGTCTTCAGCTGAGTGTTCCATGCCAAGTCCTCCACTACTCTCTCTCTGTGAAACCAGTGCACTGTGTCCCTGCTCTAGGTAGATGACACACACACACTCTTTGAGATTTGATTTACACACACACACACACACACACACACACACACACACACACACACACACACACACACACACACACACACATACATACACACTTGGGAAAGACTGGCACAGATTTACCAGCTATGCTCCCTCTGCCCAGAATATAAGGTAGATACTGTCACCAGAACACTCCAAAGCCAGATACTGTAAGTTCCTTACAAGGGTACCCAATAATACTGAGTAAAATTAATAATAATACAAATGATAGTATTTCACCAATGCAGCAAGGCTTTCAGGAGCGGCCACAGTGTCACCAAATAAATATAATTACACTCAAAGGTTAAAATATTCTCTAAAAGACTAGTCACCATGAAAAGTGTAAATATATTTAATAATAATAGTAAAATAACATGAAAATACTAAATATCTATTTACAATAAACATCAGAGTTTCAGATACAGGAAATATTAAAAATAACACCAATGGAAAGATTCATACAGATACAGGAAAAACAATACTTAACTAATCTCACTATATTTTCCTGACTGACCTAAAGAATTACTGTCCCCTAGTTCACTTACTAGAGCAAGGCAAGATGAAGTGGGTGAGATATGAAGACAAGATGATCAATTTCAACAATTGGCTTAAGTATTGGTGTCATTCAAAGGGGATCCAATGCCTGTCAGCCTGGGATGACATGCTTGACAAGCCACGATGCTTTGCTAGGGGCGGCTTGCACCTGTCACTCCTGGGCTTTCGGATATTGGCAAAGGCTCTTGCTTCCCCCATAGTGCCTTTTTAGGCAAGGCTCAAAAGACAAACCCACCTCCATAGGTATCACAAGGAATAAGAAACTAAGAGTAATGCTACTCAATGCCAGAAGTCTAAACCTCAAGATGCATGCACTCGAAACTCTCCTTAGCATGGAGAACATCGATATCTGTGCAGTAACAGAAACATGGTTCAAGGCTCCCGAGAGCACCCCAGCACTACCAGGTTATACCTCATACCATGCTTTTCGGCACAAAAACTTGGACCAAACCACAAAAGGAGGGGGAGTATCAATATTCATCAAAGATACCCACACCTCCAGGTTGGTGGCACAGCACGAAGCATCAGAGACTATCCATGTGCAACTAACAGTGGGTAAAACTGCCTTCCAGTTTATAGCCTGCTACAGACCACCCTCTCAAACCCAGGAACCCCACTCGGCCTTCCTGAGAACACTGGAAAATATGAAGGTCTCTCCAAACACCATTATATTGGGTGACTTCAACTACCCAAACATAGACTGGGAGCATTACTCTAGCTCCAACACCCTAGCCCAAAGGTTCCTAGAATTTATAAACTCAAATGCTATGAAACAACTTGTTACCACTCCCACAAGAGGGGAAAACATACTGGACCTGATCATCACCAACATGGGGACTCTATGCTCCAGACCAGAAGTGTATCCCTCACTGGTAAGATCAGACCATAAACTAATCTCACTGGATATTCACATCCCGACCCCACCCCCTGCCCAGAAAACCACAGTGAAAAACTTCTCTAAAGCAAATTTCACACTCCTCAAAACTGAGATGGAATTCTTCAAAGCCCCCGAGCCTGTGGAAAATACAGCCCAGACCACAGAATCCTTTATAAACACATTCTATGAACACCTTCAGGAATGCATGGATCATGCAATCCCAAATAAAACCAAGACCCAATCCTCCAAAGGCAGACGTCCTGTCTGGTGGACCCCAGCCATAAACAAACTATACAATAGAAGGAGGAAGCTACTACATGATAGAGCAAAATCCCAAAAAGGGAAGGCATCTCTGATCAGTATTAGCAAAAAACTACGGGCAATCATAAAATCGTCTAAGGCCAGCTTCAAGAGAAAAATTTCACAGGACACTAAGGATAATCACAAGGCTTTCTTTAGTTATGTTAGGAACCTGGGTGGGAATTCCCAGATATGCTCAGAATTAGTCCAAAATGACAAAAAATACATCGAACCCACAGACATTGCCAACATCCTAGCTGACAGGTTCAGTGCAAACTTCTCCCCCCCCACCAAAAGGACAAATATCTATCCCAGCAGAGTGCTGCCCCCCTGACATCTCAGATACTCAGGTAAGAGCTGCCCTCTCCAAAGCAAAAAACACAGCATCAATAGGACCAGACGGTGTCCCGGGCTGTGTCCTACATGAACTCCAAGAAGAGCTAAACCCAAACATAAAATTACTGTTCAATCTCAGCCTTTCTATAGGATATGTACCCAAAGAGTGGCGTACAGCAACAGTGGTCCCTCTCCACAAAGGTGGTGCCTCAATGGATCCTGGAAACTATCGCCCCATAAACCTGACTAGCTTGGTCTGCAAGCTATGGAAAGGATCATCATGGATCTCATAAATAAAGATATTGGGGACCTACAGACACTGGATCCTACCCAGTTCGGCTTTGTTAAGGGCAGATCCTGCCTCTAAAACCTGGTTGATTTCTTTGAAACAGTCACCAAGGCCATTGACGAGGGGAAGGTGGTCCACACAGCCTACCTGGACCTCGCAAAAGCCTTCGATACAATACCCCACTCGGGCATTATAGATAAGCTCACCAGCTTAAATATAAACCCCTATGTCACTAGATGGGTTGCAAACTGGCTCAAGGACAGAACCCACATGGTTAGAATTGCTGGAGCCATGTCAGACTCCAAACCAGTTACAAGTGGCATCCCACAAGGCTCAGTCCTGGGACCTCTTGTTCGGTATATATTTCTCAGAGGTACAGGCCAACATGGAAGGACTGTGGCTGACCAAGTTCGCAGATGACTGCAAACTGGGCACCATAATTGACTCCCCAGCCGACACAAGCATCCTCCAAAAGGGCCTCATAGAAACAGACAACTGGTGCCAGAGCCATGGCCTCAAGCTAAACGCCAAAAGTGTATAGTCATCCCCTTTGGCAAAAACAAAGTGCCCACAAATTGCCACATAGGTGGTAATCCATTAAGTACAGAAGAAGTAATTAGGGACCTGGGGACCCAAGTTGATAGCAATCTCTCATTTGACAACCACGTGGCCAAAGTGGTTAGAAAAACATTTTATATAGCCCACCTAATCATGAAGGGATTCACATCTAGATAGGGGAAGTCATCGTGCCTCTTTACTCATCCCTCATCAGGCCCATAATTGAGTACAATGCCCCTTTTGGGATGTACCTTACCAGACACCTGCAGCAACTGGAAAGACCCCAAAAGTACCTCACCAAGAGGATCAAAGGGCTCAAACAGATGCCATATGCTGCCTGGTTAAAGAAACTCCAGCTCTACTCAGTGGCATACCGCCTGCTCAGAGGCGATCTGTGCCTGACGTATAAAGCCATGTCCAACCCGGAATTAATGGACATGCTGCACCTCAGAAAATCCAAATCCCATCGAGCTACGTGCTCGAGACTTGAACCTCAGCACTGAAATAAATAGGACATGCTGGAGGGACAGATTCATAACCCAGAGGTTCCCTTCACTCTGGAATAAAATCCCAGTCCAGGTTAGGCAGAGTCCCTCATTGACTCTCTTCAAGAGGAATCTTGATGAGTGGATGGGAGATCATAGGTTTACCCCGGGTATCACTTCTGTGTCACTGCTAGACAGAGGCACAGTATACTAACCTCGAAAAAGGGCATAGCAAAATTAATTTAAAATGGGAGGAAAAGCCAAACACACTCTGGCTAGGCTTATAAATGCCCTAGGATAGATAGCCTAGTATGAACCTATGAACCTATGAGTGGTCTTCCTTCTTGTCTGGCTTCACAAACAGACTGCCCTGAGACTTCTGTCTCATCTAGTACTAGAACATCATTTCAATGCTGGATTACAGAATGACATCACATACATCTGGTCATCTGACTTCTGGTTCTCACACTAACCCTTTACTAGAAACTGAACCAGAATCTAGCATATATGTCTCATAATACACACCCATAGGGCTTCGCTAAGATGCGTTATAGCATCTGAAAGCTATAAAACCAGTCAAAAACTTCCACCATTCTAGGGTACCAGTTAGTTCATCCCTAAGGACAATACAGTAGGATTCATAGTCCTGTTTTTCACAGAAATTTTGACTCTGGCTGCAATCAGAAGTGTAAGATACAATCTTTATGGCCTAAACCAGGTAATTTAATTTCAGGCTATTTTTCATAGTTATCTGGACTGAAATTAACATCTTCTCTTCCAATATCTTCTGTTACAATATATTTATTTCAACAGTTACTATGCAATATGACATACAGGTGCATTCCTTTTCTGTCCAACATGACCCACTGTTGGTACATATTTAACACAAACAGCTTTATAAATACATTTTCAACACAAGCACCTGTAGAAATCAGTTTTCTATACATATGAAATATAATTCTTTACAAAACTCCAGCTAGCTATGCTGGTATGTGTTACACATCTACTGCCCTACTTCTCCTGGCATAACTCACAATACCTCACATAATCACAATTAGTTTGACTGAATAAAATGTAAACTCCCATAACTGCTCATTCTTCACATTAGAACAGTCTCTATTTTGAACTTAACTCTATTGTCCATAACTAAAATTTTCAAAAAATAACACCCTTTGACCTTCCTCATTTTTACATGCAATTTATTAATTATTTTTAACAAATCATAACTTAGACAGATGAATTTTTGGTCTTTCTTTCTTCATTTTTTTTTGTCTTTCTGACACCCTCTCTCAATCATCATCAGTTGTCCCCAGTTACGCAAATGGCCCATGCATTTCCCTTCATCTATCAGGGGTAAGGGTTAGGAGAACTGGGGAGATACCATCAACTTGTGGACTGTATAGATTGCCACTGCCTCCATCTTGGTTCCAGGCTTGTTTCTAGATGGCAAGACCTGAGAGACCAACATCCCCACAACTCCTATGTGATTTGACTAACTTGGGGTCCCACTCTCAGGGGCCTTGTAATGGAACACTATAAGGCAGCACTCCACCTCCACAGTAACATACTGCCTACTCTATCCCAGACTGTGGAGCACTCTGCCATGTTCTCCAGTCAATATAAGAGCAACATGCTTCCCTTGTAACAATACTCATCCCTCCCCTTTGTGAGAGAGACAGAGAGACAGAGGTGACCAAAAACAGCCACTTCATTCCTTTTCCTACGACTTACTGTCTTCTCCAGTGCCAGGGTCATTAATTGAACCCCAGTTGCCAGTGTCATAGGCAGGGCTCCTTCCCTCTACATCACTGAGCCACCCTTTCTTTTTCTAGCTTTTTTGCTGCTTTGAAATTAGTTCCCCTCTTTGAAAAGGAAACTTATTTTTTCCATTTTCATTTTGTGTTAAATCTCTTCTCCTCCACTGTTTTCCTTGCTGTCTTTATTTCATTCTCTTTCCCTCTGCCTTTTGCTTCACTTTAATGCCCTTTCCTATTTCACTTTTTTTAACTGTTCTCCCTTGTACTTAAAACAAAGAATTTCTCCTCCTTCTTTATTTTCCCTCATTTTTACTCCAGTGTTTATCTTTTGTTATAGACTTCTCTGGCATTCTTTCCATTTCTCTTTTTCCATTCTTCTCTTTTTAACACCTAGCATTTTGATTTTAATATTTTGCTGTGTCTAATACTCTAGCTTCAGCCAATTAGTTTTTCTTCCTCTACATAATTCACTGTTAGCTGCTCCAGTAGGAAGGTAAAAAGTAAAAAATAAAAAGTAAAAAATGCACCAAGATAACATACAGCAAACGTTTAATCACAGCAAAGTACAAAGTGGTAAGCGCTTTCACAACCGAAGTTGCTTCATCAGACACCACAGTAAAAAATGCACAGGTTTAGAGATTCTAAAATGCCAATTAATCAATAAAAATCACACAATGATTAAGTAGCAGTGAAAAACAATTAAGCCTCATGCTCAAACTAAAAAAAGCATTGCTTAAAAACATTGCTTAAAAACATTGTACAAGAAGGAATCAAATACTATACACGAGAAAGCACTTAAAAAACTTATAAAATCATTATAAAACATGGAAAAATACTAGGCAGGAAAAAGTTAAATAGAATACTTGGAAACTAATAATTAAATACATTAGACTAATTTTCAAAGAACTTAGCTAATCTTAATGCTTGAGATGTCTAGCCTTTAAAAAAAGGGACCAAGGAAGTAGTAGCATTCAAACCAGGACACTTTTCAGCATTAAGTTTCAAAGTGGATTTTGTACAATGTTTTTAAACAATGTTTTTAAGCAATGCTTTTTTTAGTTTGAGCATGAGGCTTAATTGTTTTTCACTGCTACTTAATCATTGTGTGATTTTTATTGATTAATTGGCATTTTAGAATCTCTATTTAAACCTGTGCATTTTTTACTGTGGTGTCTGATGAAGCAACTTCGGTTGTGAAAGCGCTTACCACTTTGTACTTTGCTGTGATTAAACGATTGCTGTGTGTTATCTTGGTGCATTTTTTACTTTTTACCTTTCATTTGGATTTATTTCTGCACCAAGGTTTTACCCAACACGGTTTCTTTGGTTTTCTGCTCCAGTAGGAACTTGTGTGCTATCATTATGTCTTTTATGCGTGTTAAGTAAATATTCCTTTTTACTATTTCTTCTTCCCCTGAATGTACTTTAATTTGCTCTTTTTTCCTGTTTCTATTTTCCTTTTCTAACCATGAGGTAAATACTGTTATTAAATTGTCTCTATTAAATCAGTCTTCTTAGCTTCCCCGTTTATTAAACTAATTATTAAATCAAATTCCCAGTTTTAAGGTTTTTTTTCTTCCTACAATCTTCAGCAAGTGCACTATTTGCTTATATTCAATTTTCTGTCTTTATATTTAAATAAATCTTATTTTCCCTCTAACTCAAACTTCTATCTTTCATCTTTCTACTGTAATATTTTTTCCTTCCTATTTTTGTTTTCCACCCAAATATCTGGGCTGTGGTGTTTATAGAATGTGCCTCCCTTCCGTAACTTTTTTCATCTATGATGTCCTTCTTTTCAACTGTTTTGCAGACATTCATTAACCACTTTCTTGTTATTTTCCATAATTGCTGTCTCTGTATTATCTTATAAAATAATAGTTTCATTTTCATACTCAGGGGATGATGGGTGCTGTGGTTAGTACAGCAGTGATGAATTTGAGCATCTACTGTTACATCTACTGTTACAAGTAAGTGCAACTTACATAACCATAATATGTTCATCTTTCCTACTGTGTAGTAGCGTTTACACTATAAGGGTTGATTACCAAGGAATCCAGTATGAAATGTCTTACACAGGTATATACAGAGGACCCTATAGCTCTGTCTACATAGCGTCTACAGTTCACTCTTTTCCAATATGCTATCAAAGAAGACAAGGTCCTCTGTGCCTTATTGCTGCCTGGAACTGGTTTACCATGGTGGGTATACAAAAGGCAATAGCCAAAAATAACCAATTAGAAATTGTCTGTCTGACTAATGTTATCCTCTCTACATCCCAGCATAAGAAATAAATAGCGGACTGGCTTTCCTAAAGGGCTTGGTTCTGTCAAGTTAGTACTTGAGCTGCCTATGCATGTCCAGAGTATGTGAAACCCTTTATTCATGGTTCTGAGGGGTAAGATAGAGTACAGGGAGACTGATGGCCTGATTTGAAGAAACGCTGAAACAACTTTGAGCATAAATAAGGGATATGTTCTTGCAGACACCCTATCCCAAACATAGACCAGACAGGGTTTACCCACCAAAAGAGCTTGCAATTCAGATGCTGATCTTGCAGATGCCATAGTAAATAAAAGAACAGTTTTCCATGAAATGAAACTTAAATGTACCTGATGTGCAGGTTCAGATGGAAATGTGGTTAACTTTTTCAACAAGTTAAAATTCCAGGAAGGAACAAACTGTTTGCAAGGTGGTTCATCCAGTGAAAAACTCCTATGAGAAACTGTTTTACTTAGAAAACATTGAAGAAAGAAAAGGATCCATGGGCAGTCATACTGAAGTGGCCACATGATGTATCTTGGCAAAGTAGTATGAAGGCCAAAGGTTAAAACTCTCACAAATATTTGAGCAATAGTGATACCCCAGGTAGGACCTTGCTTGCTGGGTAGCCACCAACTAGAAAAGGCTTCCATGTGACAATATAAGATTTTCTAATATCAGGATTTCGTGCCTCCTTTAATTACCTGCTGCACATCCTCATACCTGGGCCTAAAAGGGGTCCCCATAAATGTTTTTGGAGACTCCTTCTGAATCTTAGTAATTACCTTGGATATCAGTGGAAAGGGTGGAATACATAAGGAAACATTCCCTTGAAAGGAATGAAGAAAGTGTCTGTTTTAAAGGAGGCCAAGAGATCTGTTTGAGGAATTCCTCAGAACTGATCAATACCTGAAAGACCCTCACTTTCATATTGTACTCATGGTGGTCTGTCCTTGTTCTTCTCAATTTGCCTGACACTATGTATTGCTCCATACATACAGTAATATGCTTAGGGGGGTTAATGAATGCTGAAGAGCTAACTCCCATGTGATCATAGCCAGAGTGTACAGAGGGTAATGACCTGCTCTGCTAGTATATTGATGTATCACATCACTGTGGTGTTGTTCAACAGTTTGAAAATAATGTTCAATGAACTGTCTGAAGAGTCCCATCCCACAAGCCTTGCACCTTTACCCTCATAGGAACTGCACTCCAAGGAAATTCTGAGGCATCTGCAGTTACAGACTGATTTGGAGGTTGAGGAGAAAAATTAGGAGATATATTTGCTAATATTTGCACTCCCCCAGTACAGTTCCCTTTATGTGAAGCCCAACATAGGTATCTGAAAATCTAAAGGATGAAAGTGCTGGGTCCAAGTTTTTTTTTAAATACCATAGAATCTTTCTCATGTACAACCTGGCTAGAGGAATCATGAGAAACAAAAGTGTTCTAAACCCCAGAATCCTGAGAACTCTCAGGCTGAAGTCTGGCTGATTTGAAAAGCCCAAGAAGTTTTCTACGTAAAACTCCACCTTCCTGAAATGGTCAAGGAGGATTTCTGAAAGTTTATCTTGAGTGTTAGGTTGGTCAGAAGAGATAAAACCTCCCATGTTATGGATTCTTGACATCTGGGAGAAAACTCTGCAAAGATAATTAAGTCATCCAAAAAAAGGAAGAAAAATTATGTTTGGTTTGGAGGGAGGGGAGGAACTCCCATGCACAGAGGTTTTCGCATCCCTCCTGTACCACCTTTAACACCCAAGAGTCTACCACAATCCATTGTTCAAAGGGAATGAGCAGAGCTGGTGTTTTGACAGGTTATAAGAGATTAAGGCACGATGGTAGGATGAAGGAAAGAGGCATGGTAGCATAACTTTCCTGGAGTTGTATGTTGTCCTTTTATTGGAAAAGATCCCGCTTGTTATTGTTCCCTTCCTGCCAGCTGTACCGATTCTTAGGCATCAAAGAAGATCTGGGAGATCTGAAAAAAAGGGGAAGGGGATAGCCTGAAAAATCTTTGAAACTCACTAAATTAATTCCCCTCTTTCATGAAAATGTTGGTGGACCTGAGTAGTGGACAGGCTCAGGAAAAACTTTTTCCTCTAAAACTTAATATAAATATTTAGACTTCTTTTAGGTTCATATGTAAGCATTCGGTTTGTTGCCCTTGTGGACCATTTTAAGCCTAGCCAATTTTCCATGGTGAGAGTTAGACCCTGTACCTCTTGTTTGTGAGGTAAGCAATGTAACCATTATGCCAATTGACAGCTTCAGAATTCATACCTAGGTATAACTTTTCAAACAGTAGCAGAAGCAGAGGTTCTAGACAGTATTTGCATGGTCATATATACCTTTAAGGGATGTTTAGAAACAAGATGCATGTCAAGAACAATAGGATACAGATATGTATGGACCTCTAAATAAGGAACTGATAGTTATCCATTCCAAATGCCGAAATGGTGGAATGAGAAAATGTAATATAAAATCTGTACCATAACCTTCCCCTCTATATTTACAAAGGAAAGAACTTAATGTAGAAAATAAGTACTTTTTAGTTAAGAAACTTTATAAAACCTATTTGCTTCTATAGGGACTAAAGAATGTGAATCAGAACTGTTACAGACAATATAATACGCCTCCTCCAAAGCTGGCACTGGAAGAGGAAAAGGCAGACAATGTGGTGAAACCACTTCCAATATATTTAAAAAAATCTCCTCGATATAGTGGGAGCACCCATTAGTTCCCCAAAAGCATATAATTCAATCTGACAACAATTCTGGTAAGAAATTACCTCCCCAGGTGGTTGGAAGACCAGCTTTCCTCATGGATAATTAAAGTGACCTGTAAAACAGGTACTAAAGTCTATTTATCAGGACTGACTAACTGTAGCAATTTCTTAACTGAGGTAAGAAAATAACCTCTACCTATTGATACTATGTCTGCAGGTATGCAAAAATGAACCTTTTGTTTTACCTTAACAGGTATCTTCTGAGGCCGACTAAAAGAGGAATCTGTGTCCCTCCAAGAGTTCTTTTCCTTTGGATACCTCCAGTATTATTCTCTGGAAAAACTCCATGTCCCAGTAACATGGCTCTTTCATGCCCAGTCTAGGCTTTGGAATGGCCAAAGAGGATGTGCTTGACCCCTGGTTCATGGTGGCTAAAATGCTACACCTGAGGAACCTGGAAAAATCAGTGAGTAGTCTGAACAGCAACAAATGGCCACTGCAGGTTCACCCACCATTGGATGAGGTGCAGACTGAGCCTGCTTAGTCAGCAAGGATATCAGGTTAGTCATTTTTTTTCTGTTTATGAACTATGGAAGTGGGACCAGTAGGAGTGGGTAAGTATCCCTGCTGTGACTGAGAAGGATGCATTGAATTTGCCTAGTATTGCTGGAACAAGTTGGTCAGAAGGTGAGTTGTTAAAAGTCTGCACAAGCAGCACACTTACACTTACTCCCTAAAAAGAAAAGTAAATAAAACACAGTAATGCACAAGCAGTACACTAAATTCTTGTTAGAAACCCTTTAGAAGAAAAATTAATCTGAGAGAAATAAATAGCGCATAGGTTATCACAGAATGAACAGAAGCAGTATACTGAAATACTGTTAGCAACTCATTAAAGTAAAATTAATCTGACAGAAATAAATGTGAAGTAAATTGTCGCAGCTTGAACATAAGCATTACACACCCTGTGAATGCACAAAGAGTATGCCAAAATCCTGTAAGAAGCTCCTTAGAAATAAGATTTCATCTGACAGAATAAATGGCAGGTAAGTTGCCACAAAGTGATTATAAACAGTCATTGTACCAGTTGAAATGGAACATTGCCCACATTTAAAGTTTTACAAAACATTAATAAGATTGCATAAGCAGTACATTTCTACATCAAATAAGCCATACACAAGCCAAAGTTAAAAACAGTGGTCTCAGACAGGAAACTGACAGTGGTTAAGAACTACCAGGTTTCTTAAAGGGACCATAACATACATATATACATAAAAAGTAAAAAAAAAATTTTAATTAATATATGTATATATATCTGTGTGTATATATATCTATCTACATCCATGTATATCTATATATGTATGTACATATATATATATATATACACACACACACACACACACACACACACACACACACACACACACACACACACACACACACACACACACACACACACACACACACACACACACACACACACACACACACACACTAAACACATTAAATATAAATATTTCCTGTGTACAAGAGTTCCCTCATAGGGGACTCATTTAACAAAGATAAGCTGAATGACCAGCTACTGTTCTTGTGAAGCCTGTGAGCTGCTTCTACATGAGGCTTCAAGAAAGTACTGAGGATTTTCCACTCTGACTGCTGATGGTTCTTCTTCAAGGCTGACTAATCAACAATCAGAGTGGAGGTGTGGAAAGAAGCCAGAGCTTTTGGAAGCTGGCTGGTTGCTGTGTCTTGGGCAAGAAAACAACCCATATAGTCTACTGCAGCAGTGGAAATGATGAACATCAAAATAACTTATCCTTGGCTATTCTGTGTTCTGCTTTAAAAAAAAAAGTGATGTTAGTTTGTATTTTTTTAACTGTAGATCCTGCTTAAAATAATCGCTGAAATGCATCTGTTGATGACAGATGTTCTCTACCAAAACACTTTACCAATGCATTGATGAATACAGCAACACATACAGCTTCATGCTTTAACTATTAACATTAATACAGTTTGTACTTCATGACAAAATTCCAAAGACTACTCATTTCTATGTACTATTAAATAATTTGTTCATTTTATCTATTATGGCCCTGGTAACAATAAGGCAACTTTTGATACTGTATAATATTAAAGTAAGCTCTAATGCTAAAAATAATCTGAGCTGTTGAGTGTAGCAATTTTCAGAAGAGGCCTTTTTTAAACATTTTCACAAATCGCTTTTATAATATTATTCAGAAAAAAATATTAATTATGAATGCTGGATCGTATAATTATGAATTTTCACATTTCTCAAAATGTTGCAGTTAGTATTTTTATAATGATTTAATAAATCTTCTGAAACCTATGAAACAATATAATTAACAACAGTAAGACACCATCAAAAATAATTATTTATAACATTTTATGAGTTTATTATCTCTTGGATGCATAAAAATTACAGCCAGCCCTCCTCTGTTTATTATGCATGTGCAATGAGCCCTAAAGCTCAATAACAGTGAATGCAGCCAGGAAAGTGTGCACAGTGAGAACCTCATTAAATACCCTGGCTGCATCTGCAGCAGGGACCACAGGTAGAGAATGTAGGGTGCTGCTATAGGGAAATACAAGCAGTGCCAGTTCTCATGAGTGAGCATAAGTCCTCAGGGTGCTCTGCACTACCTGATGTTCACAGTTGCAACAAATGAAAGAAGGTAAGTGGCAGCCTGACAGGGTCATGAAGCATGTAATCCAGTCTACTTTTCTGATGCAATAATATATATATATATATATATATATATATATATATATATATATATATATATATATATATACACATATAGACAGAGAATATAAGTTAAGTACAGCAGTACAACCACACAAACAAACAAATAACACTAGACAATGAAGGAAGGTGGTAACACAATCATGGATGTGGAAAACAATGGAGAAGGGGGCATTACACACACACACACACACACACACACACACACACACACACACACACACACACACACACACACACACACACACACACACACATATGCAGATATAAATGTCAACTAACTGAAGGAAAAATGTAAAACAACACATAATGGGTGAGAGAGAGAAACATACCAATATATCTACCAAATGTTGGTAAAATATCTGCTGAGTCTCACCACCATACCCGTACTATAATGCAATGCCAGGAGACAAGTACCCTGCTGTAACAATGATGTGCCTATATGCATCCCCATAAGACTTGAACCCATAGCCTTCCTCAACTGTCCTATGTAAAGCACTTAATTTACAGATTGAGCTATAGAAGCAGTGAGATAAAAGGCATCAAGGAAACACATTGTAGTTGCTTGTGACACACTTGCAGAATGAAAGGGAAAAAAAGATAAAAAGCATACAATCCGAAGGGAATTTGAACCCACAACCTCCTTCACTTGTACTATGTACAACACTTCAATTATAGGTTGAACTACACAAGCAGTGAGATAAAATATGTCAGGGAAACATGGAGTAGTTACTTATGACACACTTGAAGAATTAAATAATAAGAGAGTCAGTAACAACACAGGGTACCACCCTTTGGGTCTAAGCTACCATCTGTATGCATAGTTTGTATAGTAATTATTTGCAAGAGAAACTACTCAAATCCTGACAGATGTACCCTATGCTGAATACACAAACTGCCATGCAATGATACTCAGCTCATGTGTGAGACCAATGCTGGCCAATGGCAATATACATAGCGCATGACAGTGGCTGTACATAAGCTCTACTACATGTGCTCAACTCCCACCTCCTTTAAAAACCACTGTCCCAAAGCTAGGGACTTTGGCATATTGTAGCTTGTGTAGGCTGATGAGTACACTAAAACTCAAATATGAGTTGGCCAAGCAGCTGCTGCACTTTATCTGAACACATTATTCAATTTCAAGTGAGGTAAGTGCAGCACCCATGGAGAGGGAGTGGGAGGAGGATTTTAGGATTAGGGAGTAGGAAAGGAGTAGGGAGTGGAAAGGAAGTTTTAGGGCTAGGGAGAGGAAGGGGAGTTTTAAGGTTAGGGAGCAATCAGGGAATTTAGATTTAGAGAGAGGATTGGAGTTTTAAGTTTAGCAAGTGATCAGAAACTTTAGAGTTAGGAAGGAGGAGTGGGGTTTCAGAGTGCAGGTGGGAGTTTTTAGGTTAGAGTTAAGGCTCTTGTAGGGCTACAGAGTTTTATAGGATCCAGTGTTGGGAGAGCAACATAGTTACAAATGATAGGACTAGTTGGAGTGAACAAGTGTGTTGTACAATAGATCCATGTACATAGTAGTTGGATATATAGAACATGACATCCCCACTTCTTTGGTATACAAAGAGCACTGTCAATTTTCTTTGGTTGTGCATGGGCTGTGATGATGCTCTTTGTGACCTGCCACTCACAGAATGACCAAAAAGATAAGTGATTTGGAAACCCTAGATGGGCAACCATGAGTTGTGTTCATCTATTTTTGGACCAGATTAAAGGGGTGGGAATGGGAGTATAGGAAAAATAAAAAAAGGGAAGCAAGCAGAAGATAAAACAAAAGGTGAGCCACCAAAGAATGATCAGGATGGAGGTGAGAAAGGTGGGGTAAAATACATTTTGTGTAACAGGTGCCAATTTTTCATGTACCCAGAGAAGGTAAGTTGAAGAAGGAAGGAAGACACATAAGAGGAAGGTATGAAGATTAGGTTAGGTTGCAGGGGAAGAAAGACACAACTGATAGGTTGTGTATTAACATATTAAGGGAGGGAAATCCCAATGGTAGGAGATATCAGACAAAAAGGGGGAAGATAATGTTGAGGGGAGGATTGAACAACAAACAGGGGTAGACATGAACATAAAATCATAGGATCTAGGATCATAGGAAGTTACTAGGCTACTGACCCTCAGGCCCTTACAAGCCTAGCCAAGAATTTAGCCCTTGTTCTGACAAGTCAGCATCCGATGCCTCTGTCCAGGAGGAACACAGGTGGAATCCCAGGGGTGTATTTTCCTTTCCCCATGCAGTTATCCAGGTTGCATTTAAAAAGGATTAATAAGGTTCTCTGCTTGATGTGGAGAGGGTGTCTATTCCACAGAAGGGAGACTCTCTGGGACACAAGTCTATCCTACCAACAAGTCCTACTAATGTCGCAGACCAGGTTGAGGTCATGTGTGTGGGTTACTGGAATGGAGCTTGACTTGCGGATATGCAGCAGTCCCATCAAGGCCGGGTCTGAGATTGCTTTGGATGCCAGACAGAGGTCACCTCTGAGGAGTCTGTATGAAACTGAGTAGAGGAACAGGGCTTTTAGTCTATCTGTGTAGGGTAGATGTCTGAGGTCCTGGATTCTCCTGGTGAGAAACCTCTGTGGTCTCTCCAGCTGCTGCATGTGCTTTGTGAGGTACATACTGAAAGGGGCATTGTAATCAATAATGGGTCCTATAAGGGAAAATACAGGGATGTTATGACCTCCTTGTCCCTGGATAAGATATCCTTCCTAATGAGGTGGGCCATGTAGAAAGCTTTCCATACAATGGAGGCAATATGATGGTAAAAAGTCAGTTTGTTATCAACATGGGTGCCCAAGTCCCTCATGACTAATTGCATGCTTAGGACCTTGCTATTAATGTGATAATTTGTGGGGGCATCACTCTTCCCAAAGGGGATGATGACGCATTTTTGGGGATTCAGTTTGAGGCCATGGTTCTGGCAACAGTCATTTGTTTGGGTGAGATGTCCATCACTAAGGGAATTGATGACAGTGCCCAGCTTGCAGTCATCTGCAAACTTGGTGACCCATAGCCCACTGGCTTTGGCTTGCACTCAGAAAAGTATATCCCAAACAACCATGTCCCAAGGCTGATCCATGGGGTATACCACTCAATACAGATCTATTGCTTGAGGTGGCTTCCCCTATTTTAACTAGGTGGGTTCTATCTGTGAGCCAGTTTGCTACGCATCTGATAACATACAGATTGATGCCTATTGAGAGAGTTTATCTGTTATACCTGAGTAGGGAATAGTATCAAAGGCTTTGGCCAGGTCAAGGTAGGTGGTGCACACTGTCTTCCCCTCATCCATGGCTTTGGTGACTATCTCAAAGAAGTCGACCAAATTTAACAGGCATGACCTCCCCTTGATGAAACCAAACTTTGTGGGATCGAGTGTTTGGAGGTTGCCAATGTCCTTGTTAATGAGGTGCATGATAATCCATTCCATGGCCTTCTAGATCAGGCTAGTTAGGCTGACAGGTCTATCATTTCCTGGACTAGTGAACACTCCACCTTTGTGCAAAGGGATGACAGTGGCTGACCTCCACTCAGCTGGGATAAAGCCAGTACTCAGGCTTTGGTTGAATAGGGTGCCTAATTGCGCTGCAAGTTCATGTAGTATGCAGCCTGGTATGTTATTGGGTCCCATGGAAGATGTATTTTTTTGCCTTTGAGACAGCAGTGATGACTTACTCGGTAGAGATAAGGGGAAGGGGGCAAGTGCTGGGGATGTCCTGCGTTACTGATGGGGGGAACAGAGGGGTGAAGTTTTCACTGAACCTGTCTGCCAGTAGGTAGACTATATCTACTGCATTTGTGTATGTGGTGTCCTTGATCACCAGTTCTGAGCAGAACTGAGTGCTTCCTTTGAGATTGCGGACATATGTGAAGAAGATCTTATGATTATCTTTAGTAGATGTGGCCATTTTGGACTCAGTTTACTTTGCATGATTTTACTAGTGCTCTTATTTGCTTGTTCAGACTAAGGAGAGATTGATTTCAATTAGGCATCTGCTCCTTCTTGGTCCTGGACAGCATTTTTTCCTTTTATTACAGAGTTTATTTACTGCGGTGGTGGTGCTGTGGTAGCGTTGTCACCTCACAGTTAGACGTTGCATGTTCGATTCTCAGATAGAACGTCTTCTGTGTGTCGACATGCGTGAATGGGCATTCCTTCATTGAAGATTGTGCATTAGGCCCGGAAAGCCAGCACGTAAAAATCTACTGCCAATCATTAGCGGACCAGAGTTCCGCTGTGGCGACCCCTAACCGGGAAAAGCCGAAATACTTATTACAGAGTTTATTTATTGCAGATGTCTACCGGACAGGTTTACTCTTCCTCGAGAAGGTTGATTTTGTCTTGTCATGTATTCCTTCCTACAGAGGGGGAGGGGGCTGTGAAGCTGTTTAAACCTTCCCCTCAGAAGGCTGTAATCAGCTTTGGAGAAGTTTTTTTGTTTGACTCTAGCTGGGAGGGAGTTGGTGGAGATGGTGACTTCAAAAGTGACCACTTTGTGGTCAGAACTTACCAGGGAGCAAGACACTGTAGGGATGCTGCATTGGTTACTCATGTTGGTTAATACCAAGTCCAAGATATTATCACCTCTTGCGGGGGGGGGGGGTCGACCAGCTGATCCAAGGCATTTGCATTGACGAAATCAAGGAATCTCTGGGCATTTGTATTTTGGCATGAGTAGTTCTTCCAATCTATGGTTGGACAGTTAAAGTAGCCCAGGATCAAGGTAAAGGGTTGAATCTTGATATATTTTAAGAGGTCCAGATAGATGGAGTGGGCATCCTGAGTCAAAGTTGGGGGTCTGTAGTTAGCCATGATTTGAATAGGGGACTTGTCAATGGTTAACTGCAACGGGAGTGCCTCCTGTGCATCATACTATTTGACCAGCCGGGAGGTGTGTATGTTTTTAATACATATTGAAACTCCACCTCCTTTTACTTTGCTGCCCACAGTTTGGAGTCTGAATGTATGATATGATGAGTAACCTGGTATGGCTGGGATGCTCTTCACTGCTATGAGCCAGGTTTCTGTGACTGCACAAATGTCAGCATATTCCAGGATTAAGAATGTTTGCAATGAGTGCAGTTTCATGCTTAGACTCCTAGTGTTTAGCAGCATGATCTTTAATTTGCATTTTGATGAAATTTTCATGTTGGTAGTTTTGACCTCATGGCATTGCCTAAAAAAGGCTCTATGGGGGAGGCAAGAGCCTTTGCCAGAAGCCTGAACCCCAAGGGAGACAGATGCAGGCCATCATCTATTCCCAGGATGTCAGGTATTGGATCGCCTTGGAATGACACCAGAAACTAAGCCAATTGTTGAAGTCAATCATTTTCTGCTTGTATTGAGGCATTCTGGGTGATGACAGAATGCTGCTTAAGGCTAGGAACATACCTGAATGGGACACATATTCAGCAAGCCCAATCATGTCTCTGTTCATATAGTCCAGGGAGGTTCATCTCAAGTCATTTGCGACATGGACTATGACAGAATCATAACAGTATCTGTCGTTGAGAGACTTGAGTGTACGTGTGATATGGTGGATTCTGGCACCTGACAAACAACTAATCATGACTTTCTCCTTATCCATCCTGTTGAGGGGCACATCTCTGTGTCTCACAATGGAGTCTCTTATGACTAATATGTTGGGTTTATGGTCAGGCCTTAGTGGCTGTGAGATGCAGGAGTGTGGACTATGTGTGGTGTGGTGGGCTGTGGAGTTTGCATGTGTTTTTGTATCGGAGGTTTATTTTGTTTGGGTATGTTTTTGTTGAGGACTTCTGCATATGTGGATGTGTGTTATGTAGGTGTGGGTGGTGTTTGAGGTGTGATGTTTGTGTTGATAAACTTCTCAGTGCCAGATATACTGACTAGTGAAGGAGACAGCATAGACTCTAGGTTCTTGATTTAATTACATCTCTCACAAATTGTGTTCTTAGGTAATAGTAGTAGAGAGTTGTCCATGTACATGAAGCAGTTGCTACACTGTCTCAGGATGCCCATATCAACCAGACTAGCAGAAGAAATTGTGTGAAATTGTCCATCCATATTTGTCAGACTCTGAGGGAGAGAGGCCAGAGAGAGCTAAGGGGGTAAAGGATGGAAGGTCTAAGATGAGTACTACTAGGTGATCACATAAGTGCTACTAAGGGAAAATTTGTACCTGGAATACCTCACAATGGGTTAAAAACAACGCAGCTGTAGTGTGTGATGCACAAACATGCCCAAACCAGCTCAAACATGGGGTTTAAATACCACAAAAAATAGAAGATTTTAGTAACACAAAAATCTAGCCAACCCTGCTAGCCTCTGCTCTCTTTACCGATCAGCTTGTGCCAGATAAGGTCCAGGCAGCCCTGCTACTCTCACTAGCAGAGAAGATAGGCCCCTACCAACACAAGATGGCTGCCAGAAACACAGAAGGCAAACACAAGATGGCTGCCAGAAACACAGATGGCAAAAACAAACAGCTCTGGACGCAGCAAACCAGACTATGCTACTCAATTTAAGGGTTAAGAACACATTAAAATTCACAGAAAAGCACATATTAACCACTTTCAGACAAAAACAGAACTCACAGTATGAAAAATACAGTTAAACAGTAATGAAATGCATTAATATACAGTTAAACAGTAATGAATTGCAGTAAATAGCAATGAAATACAGTTAAACAGTAATGAAATAAAACAGTGCAGATGTGATAAATTAGCCATAAGGCACAGATAAAAATGACAGGCAAGTGCAAGTCCAATAATGAAAATAAATGAAAAAGTTCTTAGATTGGTCTTGAAGCTTCAGAAATTTTGTAAAACTTCCCAGAGATGATGCACCTCAACAGAGCCTGGTTCAAATGGAGGGGGAACACCAGAATTGGTGATAAAATGGGGTTTCTGCAGTTGTAATCTCTGCCAGTTGTGACCCAATAGGAGATTGCTCACCACTGGGTCCTGTCTCAGATGGTGGAGACAGCACTGGACAGGAACATAACTCAACAAGTTGCCAGAGGCGGTTGTCCATATGGCTAATTTGAGCATCCAATCTCCTATTGATAATCTTCCCCACAATATCTGCCAGCTGCTGATGGACGTTACAGGTTTCACTACAATGGGTACAACTGTCTTAGCATCTGATGCAGGGCTACCTGAAGTGGGTGATGCAGGTAGGGAAGGCTTTGAGGAGGTGACCGTGGCAGGCTGGGTGCTTCTGGTGGTAGTGGTGACAGTCCTGCTGCTGCTGTTGCTGCCGCCACATGGGAGCCAACACTCTGTGTTGAAAGAATGGGTGCAGCTCATGACAGTGCTATATATAATAGCAATATAAATGAAGAGAAACAACATAAGAAACAAAATAAATGTACATAGCAGAAAGGACAGTGATAAAGAGGGTAGGGAGAAAGAAAACCATATACAATGAATACATACAGCTGCTATGCATTTGTCCTGTGATTAGGTGTCCTATAATTAACAACAAACACATCTCCCAAGTTAACATCACTGTTACAATGCACAGCTGAGATGGGGACCTGAGCCCATCACCATCAACAACTACATTCCAAAAAGCAAATGATTAACATAATGAACTATTTGGACAAAGTTATAGGGTCTGAATTCCAAGATGCAGTAATGATGTCTGACCCAATTGTGTATATATAAAGATGAAATACTACTCAGCATACCTTTCAGTCATAGATGATAAGCACAGGAAACGAGTATATTGACAGATGCTGTCCATGAACACAGATATTCATCCACCCAAAAATGTTGCTCATACATATTTCCCACATCTAATTTAGGTAGTATAATGAGAAAGAAACCTCAGCTTAAATTTTATGGTGATATAAAGGGGGAGAATTGAAACTATAGGCATCTTCACAATGTGGGAGCACAGCCTTAACCTCCTGGGCCACTTGTCCAAGAATATGAAAAAATGCATGCATAAATACAGAAATAACACTTAACAGTCATACTGCTACCTTTGAGTGATGTCAGTTTTTATAGAAGTGGAAGAGATTTATGAAAGGTAATACTGTCTGAAAATGAATCTCTACCACTTTTAACATTAAATGCTGCACATTCTGAAGCAACTATACTTTCTCTTAGGTGCTCCTAAAGCAGCACTAGTCTTTCCTTCTACAGTCATGATGTCTCACCTTGAAGAATCTCAGTAAAAATGTGGAAAATCAGTGCCCAAGCAGGTCTTATGTGTCCCATCTAACTGGCATCAATAAGCACCTTACTTGCATGACACATGGTGGGCTCAGATAATATAGATATTGCATTATTATGGTTTGGAATGGCACATTAAGGTGTGACACATGGTGGTCCTGTGTTCCTATGTATGCTGTGAAGAAATCAGGCTGTACAATGACTCCATTTACAAATGGCTAGATTTGGAATTACAGATCCCCCTTGAAGGCATGGCCTAGACCTCACATGGGCAGTGCTGCCTGCAGCAACCTGGGTGTGTGCACAGCAATGAAGAGGAGTGAGTGTGCTGTTCAGTAGGTGTGCTCTTCTTCTAATCTGAGCAGTTCAGAAATAATGGGTTGAGCCCTAATTAATCTAAATATCACACAGCACCATAGGTTCATAGGTTCATAGGTTGGTACTAGTCTATTGGCCCTAGGGCCTATACAAGCCTAGCCATAACAATTCCCTGGCTATTTCTTCCCACAATATTTACTTCCCTTGACCCGTGGTCTAGCAGGGTGACTGATGTGATGCCCGAGCTAAATTTCCTATCTCCCATCCAGTTGTCAAGGTTCCTTTTGAAGACATGTATGGGCAGTCTATTCCAGAGTATGGGGAGTCTCTGGGTCAGGAACCTATCCCTCCAGCATGTTTTGTTTATTGTGATGACAAGGTT
The DNA here is from genome assembly GCF_019279795.1 of Protopterus annectens. NCBI lineage: Eukaryota > Metazoa > Chordata > Ceratodontiformes > Protopteridae > Protopterus > Protopterus annectens. The sequence goes on from NC_056733.1 coordinate 204,700,454, forward strand.
TAGGTCCCTGGAGCATGTGGCTCTGATGGATTGGGATTTCTTTAAGTGTAGCATGTCCAACAGCTCTGAGTTTGACATGACCTTGTATGTTAAGTAGAGATCGCCTCTGAGTAGACGATATGCGATAGAGTATAGCTGGAGATTTTTTAGTCAGTCAGCATAGGGCATCTGCTTTAGGCCTGTGATTCTTTTAGTGAGGTATTTCTGCGGCCTTTCCAGTTGTTGCAGATGTCTTGTGAGGTACATACCAAATGGGGCATTGTACTCTATGATGGGTATAATGAGGGATGAGTACAGTGGGGCAACAACCTCCTTTTTTCTGGATGAAAAGCCCTTAGTGATGAGGTGTGCCACATAGAAGGATTTCCTGACTGTTGTGACAATGTGGTTATCGAAGGTGAGACCACTGTTCACCTGTGTCCCTAAGTCTCTTATCACACTTTCGGTGTTTAGTGTACTGCCATCTATGTGGTAATTCACGGGTACATGTTTTTTTTCCCAAAGGGGATAACTATACATTTCTTGGCATTGAGCTTAAGCCCATGGCTCTGGCACCAAGCATCTGTTTCTGTAAGGCCCTTTTGTAGAATATCCACATCATTTGGGGATTCAGTAATGGCTCCCAGTTTGCAGTCATCTGCAAACTTTGTTAGCCAGAGTCCCTCAGTGTTGGCCTGTACCTCAGAGAAGTAGATGCCAAACAAGAGCGGTCCCAGGAATGAACCCTGAGGTACTCCACTTGTCACTTGTCTGGAGCTGGATTTTGAGTCGGCTACTTTTACAGTGTGGGTTCTGTCAGTAAGCCAGTTGGCATCCCATCAAGTGATGTAGGGATTAATGCCCAGCTTAGTAATTTATCTATGATTCCAGAGTGGGGGATGGTGTCGAAGCCCTTGGCGAGGTCCAGATAGGCTGTGTGGACTGCCTTACCCACAGCTCTGGAAACTGATTCGAAGAAGTCAATCAGGTTCAGGAGACACGATCGGCCCTTCACGAACCCAAATTGGGTGGGGTCCAGTGTTTGAAGGTTGCCAATGTCTTTGTTTATAAGTTCCATGATAATACATTCTATGGCCTTGCAGATCAGGCTCATCAGACTGATGGGACAGTAGTTACCAGGATCCAAGGTGGATCCCCCCTTGTGGAGTGGGATAACTATAGCTGTGCGCCACTCAGTGGACATGAAGCCTGAGGTGAGGCTATGATTAAACATGACACTTAGGTGAGGTGCCAGTTCATTTTGTAGTTCATGTAGTAAACAGCCCGGGATGTCATCTGGTCCCATGATGCTGTATTCTTAGCTTGGGATCAGTATATTTAATGCCATTCTGTTGTAGCTCAGAGCAGATCTGAGCATTGCCATTTATATTCTTGACATAGCTATAGAATGCCTTGTGGTTGTCTTTGGAATCTTTGGGAATTTTATTTTCGTAACTAGCTTTGGAGGATTTTATGAGGGATCTCAGTTTCTTAATGAGGCTGGTAAGGGAGTTTTTTGCATCCTGGGATTTCCCTCTTTTCCACAACAGTTTCTTCCTTCTGTTGTATAGTTTGTTTATGAGAGGGGACCACCAGATTGGCTTCCTTTTTTTGGAGGAGAGCATCTTGGTTCTATTTGAGATGGCACGATTCATGCATGAGTGGATGTGCTCATACAGTGCTTTAGTGTAGGATTTGGCAGTCAGACTTTCAGTTCCCGTCTGCATGGGTGTCATGAAGTTTGCCACTTCTGACTTGAGTATCATGAAGTTGGCCTTGGAGAAGTTTTTTTACAGATGCTTCCTTACTGGGTGTGGGGGTGGGATGTGGATGTCAAAGGTGATTAGCTTATGGTCAGACCTAACCAACCAGGGGGTGACCACTGGTGTGGAAAATTGATTTCCAATGTTGGTAATGACCAGGTCCAGCAGGATAGTGGAGCCCCTCATGCGACTATGGATTAGTTGATCCAGGGCATTGGAATTTATGAATTCCAAAAACTGTTGGGCAAAGTTGTTGGTACACGAGTAGTTTTCCCAGTTAATGGCAGGGTACCACGTAAATCTGCACATTATAAGCACAAAGGTAAGCAGATAGCCTCATCATGCTATGGAAGAAGTTGTAGAGCAGCCAAGTTTGAAAGCTGTGAAAGACTAAATCTCTGCTTTTGCAACATAACTGGTACTTTTTACAAGTCTATCTTTTGAAATACTGCTGCTTTTTACTGCTATTGGACTTTTGTACATAATATGAGGTAGGTTTACCAGTAACTGTGTTACAAAGTTATACTGAGAGGAAGACTGCAAGGCTAAAGCACTTGTTGGGCTGCAGGATTGTTAAGTATAGTGTGAGAAACATGAATCACCTCCCACCCTTTTCCTACAACTTACTTTCTATACTCTACCTCTCTGTCAGGTATATCTTCCTTATACCAGCATGTTAACTTACCTCTACTTCTTCCTCACTTTCTACCTTACTTGCTGAATTCTCTCACTCCACTGATTGTCTTCCTTAGTAGTTCACTCTCTTGTCTCTACCCGCTCCGTTCACCCTGTGGGCTCACTCTGCTCCCCTACCCCGCCCCCAATTCCCACCCACCCCTAGGGGTCCTACATTTACACCAATAATAGACACACCCTATCCAGTCCACTCCAATCAGATTCCTAACATCCCTAACTAACCAAACCCTCTTTCTCAATACCACACCCACTAATTTAACACAGCTCCTCCCTTATCTTAACACCTCGCCCACTACTTTACAAACCCACCTTCTCCCCTATCTTCCTTCTCATACTTCTACCCCACACCACACCTTCAACCTATATCTCACCTATTTGCTAACTTCCATACAAATTAATATGCCTATATCATCCATCCATCCACAACTTAAAATACTTATCTGCCTATTACTTATATCTTCTCTTATATCTACTTACCTCTTAACCTCCTACGAACACCCACTGAATTCTTCTCTTTCAATTCCCTCAAAATACACCTCTACACCTACATCACCTTTATCTCCTACCTTCTTAAACCCAACCACACAACCCAACTACCTATTAGCCAAATACCATAGACTAGCACACTTCAAATTAAAGAAACTTAGATCCAGGAAAATATTTGACTCCTTCTATAAACTTCCCCAACAAAAATATTTCATACTCCTCCACCTTCTACTAGATGGAGATATTCATCTTAATCCAGGCCCACATAATAATAAAACCAATACACACAAAATACAAACCAAAGCTACATCTCTCTCATTCTCTAAACCCACCAATTCTCTCTCTATTGCCCATCTCAATATACAAAGTATTTGTAACAAATCTAGTCAACTCCATGCCCTTCTAGAAGTCCATCAATTTGATATTTTATGTTTAACTGAAACTTGGCTAAAGCCTTCAATTAATGACTATGAAATCACCCCGCCTGGTTATAACATCATTAGACTCGATCGTACTGCCAAAAAGGGAGGAGGGGTAGCAATTCTATATAAAACAAAACTCCAAATTAGTACTATAAATCTGACTCTTACCCTAGACAATAATGCTGAAGTAATCAGCTCTAAACTTCAAGTCAGTACTACTAAACCCATAAATATCATTTGTGCTTATCTCCCTCCTGGAAATAATATCAACATCATTCAACATATCCTTAACCTACTCTCGACCAAACTCCCTCAAGAAACACTAGTCTTAGGAGACTTTAACATAGATTGGCATTCCTGTAACAGTACTAACTCCACTTCCCATATCAACCTATATGGCTTCAAACAACTCATTAATAGTCCCACCAGAACTAATAAAACCAACAATACTGAAACCACATTAGACTGGATTCTTACTAATACTCCCTTACAAACCTACAAATCAGGCACCCTTCCAGATGATCTAAGTGACCACTCTCTAACCTATATCATTAGATACAAAACTAACCTAACCTTACCTACCACTTACAAAACTCTACGTACTAAAAATCAGTTTAACTCTGCACAGTTTCTAGCTGAACTAATACAATGTAATTGGGCCCCACTAAAACATCTCCCACTTAATGAAGCAGTTGACTACTTCAATTCTACATTCCTGTCTATCCTAGATCACCATGCCCCAAGTCGTACCATTAGAACTAAAACTAAAGCAGCACCCTGGCTAACCAAGAATACCAAGCAAAAAATCATTCTCAGAAATAAATCTTGGGATAAATGGCGGTCTACTAAAAACCAAACTGACCACCAAAACTTTAGGGAGCTGAGAAACAGCACACAAAAAGCTATTCTGACAGATAAAAAGAACTATTACTTTTAATTACAGGAAAACCACCAAAAAAGAACCTAAAAAATTCTGGACTAGTATTAATAATCTTCTATCCCCAGGCCAGGCAATCACACCTAACCCTCAGGATTCTGACCCTGACAATCCCACACAAATAGCCAATGACTTCAACTCTTTCTTCACCAATACCATCCAAACTCTTGCAAACCACCTTTCTCCTGACACTTCTAAACTACTCTCACTTACTTTAAAAACTACTCTTCCTCCCCTTCACCTACAACCTGTATCTACCTCCTATATCCAATCTCTGCTCCAAAAACTTAAACCTACCATCCCATCTGCAGACAAGCTTCCTGCAGAATTCCTGCAAATAGGAGCCAAAGCCACTGCCTATCCCATTTCTATCCTAATAAATAGATCTATAAAGGAAGGTATTGTCCCTTCTATCTGGAAGATATCCCACGTCATTCCCCTACACAAAGGAGGCAAGTCTAATGAATTCTCTAACTTTCGTCCCATAGCACTCTTATCACCAATAGCTAAAATCATGGAAAAATGTATCCATAAACAACTACTTAAACACCTTCTCCATAATAACCTACTTGCCAATAGTCAACATGGATTTAGACCTTCCCACAGCACCACTACTGCATTACTCTCCTTTACCAACTCCATCAACTATAACCGTAACATCAATAACCTTTCATCTTCTCTCTTCATAGACCTATCAAAAGCCTTTGACATGGTTAACCATAAACTTCTTCTGCACATACTAAAATCTCTTGCACTTGATCCCTCCTCCTTAACTTGGTTTACTTCTTATCTTGGAAACCGTCAGCAGGCAGTACTCTGGAAAAGTTCATTATCTACCCTCCTTCCTATCTCTTTAGGAATACCTCTAGGGTCTATTTTAGGTCCACTTCTATTTTCTATCTTTATTAATGACCTCCAATCAGCTATCCCTAACACCACGTGCATACAATATGCAGATGATTCCACTATAATCTGCACTGCTTCCTCTCAAACTGAACTCCAATCTCTTACCCAAAAAACCTTTACCACTGTTGAACAGTGGTTCTCTGACTGTTGTCTACTCCTTAACCCCAAGAAAACCAAATTATTACTGTTCTCACCTACCCGTAAATCTACTTCCCTAAACTTCTCTATTACGTCCACTGATTACACTCAAATTACTCCTGATTCTTCTACAAAACTACTAGGTATTACTATTGACAATAATCTTAACTTTGATTGTCACATCAACAACACAATAAAAGTAGTTAACAAAAAGATTGGATCCCTTTACAGAATCAAACCCTTCCTTACACCTGAAGCCCGGACCACCTTAGCCCGATCTCACCTCATCTCTACCCTTCTATATGCTTCCCCTATCTACACTAATCTCTCTAAAAGTAACCTTAAGAAACTTGCTACATCTTACCATAATATTGCTCGATTTGCCACAGGATCCCAGTTTAGAACTCACCACTGTCTTAACTTAAAACAACTAGGCTGGCTTGAACTTCCTAACAAGCTCATTTATCAACAGCTCTTAATAGCTCACAAAATTCTATATCAACCATCTATAACACCCATACTCTCTAACCTCCTTACTCCCTACAACAACCTGAAACAACTACGTTCTTTAGACATACTAGTTAATAGTACCAAACCCATTAATGCTGCAGGAGATTGCCTTTTTTCCAACTCGGTTGGCAAAATGTAGAACAAACTTTCATCCAATATCTCATCTTTGTCCACTCTTCCACTCTTTAAAAGACAACTGGAAATCCATCTTAATAAATACTGGCTTTGCTCCTGTACCAACCCTGATTAACCTTCCTTCTTCCTTTCCTCTACCACAATACTTCCTTCTCTTTTACTGCATCCTGACTGATCCCCACTGACATAACATCTTTGTAGATATAACTTATCTCATGTATACTGTATGACAAAAAAAAAAAAAATTATTTTGTCGTCCATATTAGTAAGACAATGTATTATTTACACTATGTTTTGATATTATCAAATTTTCTTATTGCAATTATTTAATAACTTCTTTAGGAATATTATCTTGTTATGGATATTTCCTCTGAGATGTGTATTACCTATACTAAAATCTTTTTATCTTTTATGCTCATTGTTTTTGTTTTGTTTTGTTTTGTTATTTATTTTGTATTCTCTAAACTTGTTATAACCGTTGGAGCTTTTCTCCCTGGGCCTCCACTGAAAATGGACATATATCCAGCTGGACTAGCCTGGTCAACAAATGTAAAATAAATAAATAAATAAAATTGTAACATTATACATGCCAGTATTTTTATCTCTCTGGTAAACAGTTATGTTACCTTGTTTAATTGCAATGGCATGGGTAATTTTGTTTGGGAGACACTTCCTCAGTACACTTATGTGTCTGAGTTGGACTAAAAAGTGTGGCTACAGATACATTAAGTCTCAGGCACACAAATGGTATGCTCTGCAGTTGGGTGGAGGAGCAAGTGGTATGTGAATTTGGAAGATGCATGTTGGAACAAGGCTGCTAATATGACCTTTTTTCTGTACCTATAGATAAATGTCTAAAACAGGAACATCAGAAGTACACTGTTGCCTCTGAGACTTCTGCTGAAACATCCACAGAAGCAAAAACGTCCATTGCAAAGAATGAGGTGCTACTCCAGGCCCTCCATCTCCATTGGTAATGGTTCTTTGCCCAGCATGCAGCTGACCAGACATACAGGGACCATATCTAGATGAAATTGTTGCAGGCAGTAATGTAGTTGGCAGCCACAACCAGAGTTATGACATGGTACACTGCAGGACCAGTGACATTATATCTGCTGCTTAACAAAATCCATAACTCCTGGCAAGAGAAGTTAGGGCAATGAGTGGGGAACTATTGGGTGCAACACATCTCAGAGAAACAGAGGAGTTCTGGTCACTCTCAGAGGTAGTGGAACCTCCACAGAGTCCCACAGTGTGGTTCTGGATGTTGGGGCAAAGCTGAACAGGCCACAGAGACAATTCACTAGAGTTGTCCAGATAAGTAAACCTATTTCTGTGTAAGAATACTTGCAAGTCCTCTGCATCCCTTACTCACTATTAAACTTATCAAAGCTATCTGACTTATGGTATACAGGTACCTCTGGGGTTCAAAATCCTCAGCCATTCGTACAAGGTATGCAAATAAAATACTATTTGCTATCATACTGACATATGTAAATCTAAGTTGCATGTATACTTATGGTGCTTGGCCATACTTACACTCTGGATTTTTTAATCTGCCACCAGCGCTGTGGAACTTATCCTCCATCCCCAATACTGGAGGATATACAGTCTCCAATATTAGAGGAATCTGCCTTCTCTGATAATGATGATGGGGATGAGCTGACACATTCAAGGAGCACAGAGAAAGTGTTGGATATGAGAAATGGGATCACTGCATCTCCAGCACAGACTGTAGACACAGCATCTATGAATGTGGCTACCCACACCTCACAGAGTGATCAGGTTAATGGGGACACTATTAACCAGGAAAGTGTGCTGGTCCCCAGTTGAGAGATGTCAAAATCTGCTCTAGCATTGAGTATCACTATCAGTGAGGACCACACATGGGGGTGGGTAATGGTATGTGATGGAGACATGATTACGTCCTTCCCTGAGGTTGGTGAGCAATTTGCGACAACCCACCATATGTCCAGTGTCATTATGGATCACAGCTTAGTACCATCAGAACCATGGAGGACATAATGAGGGTGATGCAGGGTGTGCATAATCCATATGTGTGATTCTTCCAACAGACTCAGTCACACATTGGAACATGCAATATCTTCTTTGGATCACCTGTCAGGTGTGAGGAGCCATCCATGGAGCTGGTCAACTACTACAGTCACAGATGGTTGCCAATTTGGCTGTGGACATGTAAGATCCCATTCCAACATTACAGAGATAAGTTAGATGCAGTAACAGATCCAAGCTCATTACATGGGGATAGTGACAGTTTCACTTATCCGTAATTGTGTGTTCTGTATTTTACATCTTTTTTCTAACTAATCCCAGGAATAGGAGGAACTTTGTGCAATATAGCTGCTTGCATGTTCAACTCCAAGATTGCTTTAGGCAGTAGATGAAATATTAATATTTGCTTGTTAACAGCTGCAACTTCTCCAGTCTCCAGTCTCTTCTTTCAGTCCTGAATATCTTCACTGATAGTTACTCCCCTCTTAATAAATTTTAAAGGAGTATTTAGAGGACCCTATTTCTGCTAGTTGCTCTGTTTGAGTTTCTTTTCTGGCTGCTTATGCTAAAAAAGCCAATATACCATGTTTCCTCCTTAAGCCTGCAAGTAGCATCCACCTTCACACACACAGGTTTCCTGCATTGTTTTCCTGACATAATTTTTCTCATCCATTGTTTCAGAAGATTTTTCCACACTATAAGATCATACTTGTTGATCAGGGTAAACACACCATTCTGCTGAAAGGGTAACCACACATCAACAGATGTTAAGGATAGGCAGCCAAAGTGAATATGCTGATTCCCAAATTGAGACTTGCCAAAAATAAAGGCAGGAGCATTAGTGACAAGCTTTCACTGCAATTTGAACCTGCAAATATAGATCAAGGATTCATATTCTAAAATATAAGGTATATGTTAGATATAAACAAAAATGTTCACATAGTTTTGGCTTTATATGGTTGCACCTCTTTTTTAGACTTTTTTAATGACTTCAAGGTTTTCTCAGTAAGGTAGGAAGAACAAGCTTTCAAAATGTTTCTGTTAGTTTACTTTTAAGCCTCTTAGCTTCAATAAACCTGACAATTCTCACAAGATTCAAGTTTATGATCAGGATATAACCAAAACAAGCTCTGACTGCAACAAACTTAAGTGCTGTTTGCCCACCACAAAACATTTCTGATCTAGGTTCAGAAGAGGTGAGTTACTTCTATCAATGACAAAAAAGTAGACCATTTGCCAGAAGAAAAAGTTTAGCTTTTAAATACTTTTCTGTTAAAATAACAACTATAGCACATGCAAAATACTGGAAACTTTCTTCAGTTTAAGTGCAGTTTACTTACTGTGCAATATAAAATCAAAGTTCACATCCACCCTAAAGAGAAGATAGGTATACTTTTGCTTAACATGGTCCCGGACAACTTACAGTTCAACTATGTGTTTTCTAGACCATTTTTAAAGTTTCTGAATGAAACACAACAATCCCTGATATTCATAGCATTGGTGTTGCAGTTTAGGCCATGTTACCTTGCAATCCGCAGACATATCCAAAATTGTTTGTGATATTTCTTGTGTAATGTAAGAAGTATACTTAGCAAAATTCAGGACCTTATTGCCCTTTTAGCAGTATACAAGCCAGATATCACTGTGCTAACAGAAACTTGGCTTAAACCAGAACACCACAATAATGAGATCACTGCCCCTGGCTACAATATTATACATAGAAATAGGTTAGGGAAAAAGGGTGGAGGAGTAGCAATATTATTCCAAAAGCACCTCACTATAGAACAATTTGATTGTAATTCCCAGAAAATCAATGATGTAGAGTTAATTCTTGCCAAATTAAAACTAAACTCCAACAAACACATAATTATTGCAGGTGGCTATATTCCACCAGGCAATAATATTACTATAATGGAAAACCTGCTAAACTGAATGACAACCTCCCTTCCCCAAAGAGACCATACTATTAGGTGACTTAAATATTGACTAGTCTGACTGTACCAGCCACAATCCCTCAACCTACATTAACCTTCATGGATTCACCCAAATTATATCTACTCCCACTAGAATTGACAAGACAACCAAATGCCAGTCTATACTAAACTTGATTCTGCTATCTGACCCCAATTTCACACATCAATCAGTCTGTCTTCCAGATAGTCTGAGTGACCATCAAGCAACCTATCTAATTAGGAACAGATCCCATCACATTAACCAACCCATCCTTAGAGTAGTACGCAACAAAAAGTACTTCAGAGCCAATGACCTAATAAATGCACTAAAATGTTGCAACTGGACTCCCCTAAAACAACTACCACTAGATGAAGCCATGCAATACTTCATCTCAACCTTCCTAAACATCTTAAACCATCATACACCTTCCCAAATCATCGAAGCCAAAACTAACTATGCCCCATAGCTAGCAAAGGATACTTAAACTATAATAAAAGAAAGGGACAAAGTTGGTTACAATACCAGAAATCCCCACTACCTTGAGACAAAACTATCTGGAACTTCGCAACAAAGCCAAAAAACAAATTAAACTTGACAAAACTAATTATTACAAATTCATGCAGGAAAACTATGCTCACAACACTCAAAAATACTGGGCCACATTAAATAGTTTACTTCACCCAGGGAAAGCCACTACCCCTACCCCTGTATTACCAAACAACCAGGAGGACACCCCCACTCAGTTTAACAACTACTTTACTACCCCAGTTCACTAAACATTTCCCATGGCTTTTCGCTACATCCAGTACCCACTAAATAATAGCCAAACTCCTCAAAAGACTTAAACCAACAACACTAGCCACTGATAATCTTCCAGCAGACTTCCTTCAGTGAACAGCAGAAGCTATAGCCTATCCCATATCTATTCTCATAAATAGGTCTGTATCAGAATGTAAAGTTCCTGATGCATGGAAAATATCACATATTATTCCACTGCACAAAGTAGGTAACTTTCTTGAACTCACAAACTATCACCCAATCGCAGTTCTATCTCCATTATCAAAATTATTACAGAAAGTAGTTCATTCTTAGCTAATGCAGTGCCTCCTAAATAACAATCTACTATCCAAATCTCAGCATGGCTTTAGAACTTCCCATAGCACAACCACAGCATTACTCTCATTTACCAACATAGTCAATCAGCATAGGAACAAGGTATTATTTGTATCCTCCATATTCTTAGATTTATCTAAAGCATTTGATATGGTTAACCACCGTATAATTCTCAAAACTCTAACTACCCTTAACATAAGCTCCCCCTCTATATCATGGTTTAATTGCTACTTATCAGGCCATCAGCAAGCAGTCCTATGGCAAGACCAATTGTCCCCCCTACTACCAATATCCATAGGAGTCCCACAGGGTTCCATCCTCGGTCCTTTGCTGTTCTTCCTATTTACTAACCAGATAGCTTCATCCTCCCCCTCTGCCTCAATAGTGTAATGCATTTTATATTGGAAAAACAAATAATGCATTTAATAAGAGAATTTATCAACATATGTATAGTATATTAAAAAGGGATAACAAAAGTGTGCTAGCTAGGCACTCCATAATGCAGGAATTTTGTTAAATTCACTTTTTTCTGGTAGAGCAGATTCCAGGACATACTTTTTCAGGTGACTGGAAAAATAAACTTTTGCATCAGGAGATGTTCTGGCAGTTCAGATTTGATGCAACAATGCCACCTGGGCTTAATGACAGTATCTCCATAGCAAGTGAATTAAAATATAGATCGAATAATATTTAATAGTTTTTAGGTGGTTTAACATTCACATTGACACAACATTTGAGTATGAATTCATGGTTCTTTTATAAGACAAGTGCCCATACAGGGCTAATTTCTTTAAAAATCTTTGGAGAAAAAAAGTGATCAGATGACCTGTTTCCTATGGTAATTAATGAGGGTGTGTCAAGGTGTTTAGCTAATAGTATTTAAATGTTGTATTGGTAGTGAAAATTCAGGTTCTGATGATGTCTTTTATTGAACAAGACGAAAGTGCTTAACCTGCTTTTTTATGTGATTTTATTTAATAAATTAGTGTGGAATTTATATCTTGGCTGACTGCTGCTTCCAGTTTGGATTTTATCAATAGTGCAATATGCAGATGACACCACTATTATATGTGCTACCCCCACCCTAAATGAGCTACAAACACTAACTCAAAATAACTTTACTTTAGCTGAAGCATGGTTCACTAACATTAAACTTATTCTTAATCTGAAAAAAAAAAAAACTAATGCTCTTTAGCCATGGTAGATCTCCTCCTCTAAACAATGAATTTACCAAAACATTCAAAAACAATGCTCAGATCACCCCAACAAGACACATAAAACTGCTAGGCATTGAAATAGACAACAATCTAAAATTCGACATACACATATCACAAACAATCAAGAAAGTAAACAAAAAGCTTGGTCTCCTTTATAGGAACAAACACTTCATCACTAAACTTACCAAAGCCACTATTGCCAAGAACTCACCTCTTATCCATCCTCCTTTATGCCTCTTCCATCATGACTAATCTCCACCACACAGAACTAAACAAAATGGAATCTTGTTACAACAGGATAGCCAGGTTTGCGACTGACACCTCTTATAGATCCCACCACTGTCTATCCCTCAAGCAACTCAACTGCCTCATCTACTCTCATACTCAATCAACTCTCAATAGCACACAAGCTCTACTACCTTCTTGTAAAAACCCCAGAACTTCAGCAACTAATCCAGCCCTACCTCACCACTAGAACCTTAAGATCTACTAACCAAACCTCATAAATGTCATCAAACACAAAAAAATGATGCTGGTAAATTTCTCTTTGGATGCACTATTGCCAGAACCTGGAATTCACTCCCAAGCCAAATTACTTCTACCTTTATTACCCATTTAAAAAACTCCTGAAAACCCACTATGAAAACAGTTATCTTTGTTCATGCTACACCCCTAGCTAATCCACCCCACTGCACCATTGCAAGGACTCCATCAGGGAATCACCTGTTTCCCCCAGTATACTTGTTCATCCACTGATATGTACCTTTCAGATTCAATGACATATACTGTATAGAACAAATACATATCTTCTAAAAAAATGTGATTTTATGTATTTTTCAGTCATTATCATGTATTAATGTACTATATGAATGTTCTTACAACAAGAACTTGTTAATAACTACTGTATATATACTTATATGTATTTCTTTCATGGGTGCTCATATGTATTCTTTTATATTTGCTTATATGCTTGCTTATATTTTCTCTCATGTCCATACTGTTATATGGAGCTTTTCTTCCCAGGCCTCCAATGAAAATGGATATGTATCCAGTCGGACTTTCCCGGTTAACAAATGCAAATTAAAATTAAATAAAATAAATAAATAAACCCACAGGAATTCCAGTGATTCTTCTGGCATTTCCACACTTCCTCAGGCAGGGTACACTGACAGTCTCAGTTCTCATTCTCAGTCCTATTCTAACAGAGGCAAATGTCTCTGATCATTGTGGTGTCAAGACCTACATTTAACAACAGCTTTTCTGGTGATTCGCATTTGACTGGCCTATCACAGGATTTTGCTACTGTAACCATACTGACAATATATACTGCCATCAAGTTCTTACCAAAATATATAGTATAGTATTGATACAGCACATTCTCATCTGAAACAAGCATTATGCCATAATGACCTTCAGTTCTTTTCTGAATGGGTTTGGTTATAGGATCAGAGTAACCCATCCACATTCATGCAGCTGTTGTCAGGTCTATGTTTAATGATGAAATTAAAAGGTTGTAGTGACAAATCCACCCACCACAATTTCGTGTTTGCATGCCATGAGCAGTTATCAAAGTGAAGCTACATCCCAAAATATATCATAAAGAAATCAGTGCTAACTTAAAAGCAAGACAATCATGTTTGATGGTGGAATATTTTGTATGTCTTACTTAGCCTGTTACTCAGGTAGCAGACTAGGTATAACTAACCTTCTACATTCTGAAATAACGCAGTCCTTAGCCTACTTCTTATGTACTTATGTAGACAATAAAGAGCCTAGTAAAGACAGGAGCAACCAACACTGGCTCTGAACATAAGACAGTTTAAAGTTAATTAAAAGTCTCATATGCTTTTATGATCTACCTTAATATTTGCCTTACATTGTGTAAGGTCTGTAAAAGGGCAATCTATGGTATCAAAGTTGTATACAGTTGTTCTAAAGTAATTTGTTAGTCCTAAGAATATTTCACTCGTCATGTGGTATAGGCCAGTTTTTGACAGCTTCTATTTTTTTCTGAGTCCAGTTATCCCCTCCTGATCACATACCCTAAGTGTTTTGCTTCTTCATACAAAACTTACTTTTGGCAACATTAATTGTACCAAATGTTTGGCTTAAAATGTCTAGCATGACCTACACTTTCAATAAATGTGACTCTCAAGCTTCTGAAAAAATAAAGTACACTGCTGAATATCTGATGTGAAATTTCAGAATTACATCTGTAATATTCTGAAAAGTAGCAGTTCTGGGAAGTCCAAATGGTAAAGGAGTGTAATGCAAAAGCTCATCAATGGTAGAGAATGCTGTCTTGTGTTTTTTTTTTTTTTTTTATTGGTACTGGTAATATGCCATTACCTATTGGTTAAATCTAGGGTTTTCAAAAGCCTTGGTTTGTCTAGGCTGTGACCTCTTCAACTCTGGGCACTAGATATATGTCAGATTTGGATATGGCATTCAGTTTGTAGAAATGATTTCAAAATCTTGTAGAGCCATCTGGCTTATGAACCATCTTAACTTGATTGTTCCATTCACTTTAGGTTTCCTCAGTAACTATTCATGGCTGATCATTGTGAGTCTGGTATCCTATATAGTTTCAGGTTAGCCTTCAACTTGTCAGTTTCATAATGGTGCTATATTATAGCAATAACCCATGCCTGGGTGTGGGTAATGCTGGATTTACCCACGGTTGGTGTGATTTGGTCACGAGGGCGAAGCCCGAGTGGCCAAACAAAGCCAACCGTGGGTAAATCCAGCATTACCCACACCCAGAAGTGGGTTATTGCTATTATACAATGACATTATTTAAGAAAAAAAATAATTACTTTTCTTAAATAATGGCATTGTGTAATGCCTCCTTGCTGCCCTTCCGCAGCTGTCTGGTATCCTGCGGCAGTTCTGATGTACTGCTCATGCCTACGTAGTACATCAGAGCTGTGGGCAAAAGCAACGGAGAAAGCAAGATCTCCGTTGCTTTTTAAAAACTGTTTTGCTATGTTAAATGAGTTTAACATAGCGAGACAGCTTTAAAAACAGCAACAGAGAATATCCGTGACTGAGGGCAATCTGCCAGCAGATTACCCAAATGTAATGACTGCAACAGTGAAACACGAAGAACATAGCCTTCTTATTTTTTTAAACTTTTTATTTGAACAAAACAATAATCATTTACACAATTATTAATTAACAATCTCATGAAACTATGTACATACTATTTATAAAGTCCATAACAAAATTCAAAGCATTTCTGATATAATTAATGCTTTTCTAGTAAGCTTTGTAATTTTTTCCATGCTAATAATTTATGTGTCACATTTTTAGTTCTCATTCTTATATTATTTAATTATTACATACTGACTTTGCTAAACAGAGAAATTCATTTTCCAGTTTTTTAGCTATTGCTAAAATATTCCAGAGAAGAAGTATTTGTGATACTGGAATCATTTCAGGTATAGGTGTGTTAAATAATATAAGAGAATCTGAGATGTTACACTTATCCAACTACAATGCTCTACAAAAGTTTCTGAAGCCAGTCCAAAATGGAAGAACTATTTTACAACCAATTATCATATGTTGCCAATCAACATTTAGGTCTATCTCACATCTCCAACATTTTGTGTCATCTAATTTATATATAGCTGCTGTCTTTAGAGGTGTGAGTAAATTTCTGTATATAAATTGCCATGTAAACATTTTCCAGTATGGTGAAGATGTTGTTTTCACTGTTGATTTAAATATTATTTTTTTATTATCCAAAATTTTTTTCTTTATTAATTTTAGTTGAGTATGACTAGAATGAGCTATCAGATAAGGCAAATTAAATTCTTAGGATTTTGTAAATGATTAATAAGAAATAAATATTATTAGATGATTTGTTATTGACATTAGTTAGAAGGTTTAGAATTTTGGGAATCTGAGTGTTTTGTGTATTGAATGTTATTTTGATTTTATCTTGTATAAATTCTTTTACATGTTTGCAAGTCTAACCAACTATTACTTTCTATGCTATATTTTGCAATTAAATAATCTGCAGAATATATTTTGTTTCTTGCTAAGAATTGATGCCAGTGTATGAGCCCATTCTCCTTCAAATCTATCATTTTTTTGGTATTAAAATATATTAGACATCTGCTTGTGTAAGCTATTGGGAATAATATTATCAATAGATCTTTACATAAATAATTTGAGTTAATGAGTTTTTTAAATAATATAAGAATTTGATTCATAAATAGAAAGAAGATATATTAGTATTTTTCAATCAATAAATAACCTTTTATAATCCATATAAATACATTTATATCAATATCGATAAATGACTCAATTATATTTTATTGCTTTGCATTATCAATGTTTCATGAATTGATTTCCAGCATGAGGTAAAAGAAGAATCTAGTCACATGTAAATGGTTTTTATAATAACAGGTGTAATATATAGTTCAACTTTAGAAAAGCTATACCCAACTTAAAGTGTGCCAATGTTGGGAGATTCTAGGTTTTTGGGTGTCACAAGAACTTTATTAAAATGGAGTCTAACTTTTTTTTATAATTGCTTTTGATGGGGGGAGTATTAATGATTGGCTGATGTATAAAATCTTTGGTAATACTATCATTTTAATTAGAGTTAGCCTGTCCTTCAAAGTAAGGAATAATTTCTTCCAAATGCTGATAATTAGTTATTGATTGTTTATAGATTGATTCAATGATTATTCCTAAATATTTTATTTGAGAGTTTTCTGGGTTGAAGTTTTTAAATGTAGTCAACCTATCTGTTATCTATTTGTTTAACAATGTCTTTGTTTTATTTTGATTGAATTTTAGCCCTAATAGTTATCCAAAAAAGTCCATAGATTGTATTAAATGTTCTAGAGATGTTTCAACATTTCCATTAGTGATTAAAATATCATCTTCAAACAACTGGATTTTAGGGGCAAGATTTTCATTTAATGTATAACTTTTTATATTTATATTATGTTTTACAAAGTTACTGAAAGGTTATATTGCAAGTGCAAATAATAAAGGGAATAGTTGACATCCTTGTTTTGTTCCTTTTAAAAACTTAAAGTGACTAGATACGAAAGTGCCTATTATTACATAAGATGTTGAGTTAACATAAATCTTATTAATTAGATCTATGAATTCATCAGAAAAGTTATATTATTTTAATGTTCTGAACAGACAGGACCAATTTATTGAATCAAATGTTTTGTTTATGTCAAGGCTTATTACAGATAATTAATTCTTGTTTTTATTCACAATGTCAATCAAAGAAAATGACCTAAATAAATTGTCATGTGCTTTCCTATTAATTATAAAGGCTGTTTAATCTTACTTTATTAAGCAAGAATTGAGTTTAATCTCTAGCTAAGATAGACATGAATACCTTATAATCTATATTTAAAAGAGATAGATGAACAAGAAACTGGATCATAGTTTGGTTTTAGTATAGGGGAAATAAGGGAATATTTCCAAGAGGAAGGTAAATTATATGTAGTCTTAACTTTTTCAAATGTGTTTAGCAAGAGTTTTAGAGTGTTATCATTAGTTTGTACAATTCTGGAATTATCCCATCTAGTCTTGCCACTTTGTTAAGTTTTATATTTTTAATTTGTTCTTTTAATTCTCTAAAGGAGAGGGGCTTATCCATTTTAAGTATTTGTTGTTTTGATAGCTTTTGTTGTATACTTTTTAAAAATCTATCTAAAAGATTATTGCTACTTAAAATTGGTTTTGATTTGTTTATTTCTTCATATTTCTAAAGCATTTTAATACGTCATTCAAGTCTCTATTTTTTTATCTCTATCTTTATATATAATTTCCTTAATGTGGTTCATGCATTTTGATCTAACTGCTATTTTATGTAAGCTTTTGGGATTTATTGAGTATGATTGTAGTTTATTTTTCACTAAGTTAAAAATCTTGTGTTGTAGTATATCTGTATATTTCTTGTTTAGATTTTTTAACTGAGTATTTACATTTATATCATTAGGTTTTATATTCAGTTTTAATTTGTCAGTTTCCATTTGGAGGTTTGTTAATTCCTTATCCAATTATTTCCTTTTTGCTCTATACCAGTTTTTAATCTTGCCATATAAAACTACTTTCACTATATCCCAAGGAAGAGAATAAGAAACGTCTCAATTATTGCTAATGGCTATGATTTGATTAATTTCTTTTAATGATTTGATGAATTGCTTTCATCATATCTCTTTACAAAATAAAAATGGAATAAACATTTTTATATATAGAAAATGTAATCTAGTGGCACACATGACAAGTTCTGTTATATTATAATGCATATGTATTACTTTTGTCAGTGAAAATACAGTGTTATCTATATCCAACATATTTATAATACAACTTTACAAAACTAGCTTAATAGTATATAAATGTTAGAGTTAACTAATATGAATGAAATGTCTGAGTGCTGTCATTCAGTTTGGCTGCAGCTTTAACTGATTTTCCAATGTGTAATATTATGAAGTGGCTGTCACAAGCATTAAATAATTCATACATAGCTATCTATGATGTTTCTTTTAGCTGCTTTATTATTACAGTCTTTATTTACAAAGACGAAGTATTAGAAACAGTTTTAATGTTATAACTGCAGCACATGGCTAAAACTACAATTGGTGTTGCAATAAAATATGTCATTCTATGTGTAACTTTATAAATGTTCCCCCTCCCTATTAATTTAACATAAGAATGATTAAAATACTTTAAATAACATTTTGCTTAGAAAATAAAACATTACCTACAATATTCTGGCAGTTAAAAATAAAATTTCTTTAAAAAAAGATTAAGACAGTCTGTTTTGATCTTTTCTTCCAGTTCTGTGCACTTCCTACTTTTCACAGGTTGGAGGTTGCACTACACTTCCTTTTGAATGTGTGAGCATTTTGCAGTAAGGATGGAGTGCTGTTTACAGTTGTATAGGCTCAATCTGTGCATAAAAAGTCCTAGAAGCACTGTAAGTCTCCTAAGTGGGAAAAACAAACTGAAATGAAAGCTTTTAGTTCAAATATCTCAGAGATGTTTTTTAAAAGCCATAATTTAGTCAAAACGCCATTTTTTTTATAAGTTAAATTATTAGTTAAAGCAAAAATGGCAGATGTGTCTTTTAAGCATTACGTTAAACATATGTATAATGAATACAACATTAAATTGCAGATTTTGATCTTTCCAATAGTCAAAACAGGCTATACTTAATAAAAACAACAGAAAGACTTTAAAATGATGAGAAACATTTAATCATATGGATGACTATATTAACCAGCATTTTCCAAACATAAAACACTCATTTCAATAATTAGAATATTAGCATATATGCTGCTATGTTGTTGAACTTGTTTTATATGTACCATTATGTGTGTAAAAAACTTTAAAAGAAACTGGTGTAACTGAACTACTTTAGCAATAATTCATAAAGATTAAGATAAAAAAATTAGTTGCAATATACTATTACTATAACTATTATTTAATACTGCAATAGTATAAGATTATTTGTTTTTTTTTTGTATTATTAAAGGAATGAAAAAATGAAAAAGATTACCTTTAGTTGATTTTCTATGTGAGTGGCAAAGGAACATCACTTTTAGTAACTACCTTACATTGTTAATAAGATATTTATTTGTCCTTAGACTTTTTCTTCTCTTTGACAGTCCAGTCACTTTTTATTGCTTGCCTCTTTAATGATATAGTGGTATCCATAGCTTCAGAAGAAGATAAAATGTTTTTCTTTTGGATGTAAAGACTGGGCATCTTCTAAATTATCAAAGGTTTTGGTTCCTTCAGGTAGAAAAAGTCTTAAGTTTAGCAGGGAAGACAAGATGTGACTTGAGTCCTTCTTTTTTTAAATATTTCCCCAAAGGTATGCAGGCTTTCCATTTCTTTATTACCAAAGAAAAATAATCATTATCAAATCTGATGTGTGAGTTTTCAATTTTTAGAGATGCAGCAGACCATGCTGTTTTTTAAAACTAAGTCTTTGTCCTGTGTTGATATGAATTTGACTATGAAGGATCTTGGATGAATTTTGTTTGTGGGAACAGTCACCAAAGATCTGTGCACCCTTTCAGTTTCAAAGTAAAAGGCTTCTGGTAGAATTAAAACTTTTAAATCCAGGCTGTTAAAAAATGTATTGGTACTTACATATTATCGCAACCAGATTTCCAAGCTGCGATAATTCATTCAGTTTTACCAAACGATTCCTGTTAACCTTGAAAGGGGTTGTGGGAAGTATGAATTAGTAGTGTGTCACTTTGTGTATCAATCAGAAAGAGGGATAATGGTCATCTTTTGTATTTGTGGGTGATGTACTTTTGCGACATAACTTTTCTACTGAAAGATAAATGAACAGATTTTTTTTTGCAGTTGATCACTATGAAAAAAACATAGTATAACATAATCAGAAGAAGGTTTTGTGGGACCTAAATGCTTATAACAGTCAAACAGCTTATTTAGTAGGAACAAGACTCAACTTTAATAAGACAGTTAGTACTGACAACAGCAAATATTATCATCACAAAAATAACATCAACAGCTTGACTGAAGACACTAGCTCCAGTGTTTGTGTCCCTTTACGTGCATCAGAACATCTGATAGGAAGTGAAGACAATCGGGGGGTTTTCAGCTAGAAGAAGTAAATGCCACTACTGGAAAATCTTTTGCATCTACTAACTTCCCTTTCATTCCCACAATGCTAGTCTCACTTTGGAGATCAATTATAGCAGAGTGGGTAATCCAAAAAACTCAAACTGATGGAAAATGAAGAATTTTTCAAAGCACAGTCGGGGAAGAAGCAGCAGAAAAAAATGCTGACTGTTTTACCACAGAGTGTGAGTTGTAATGACTTTAAAGTATACAACTTATCAGATTTGAATTAAATGAACATTATTCCAGAGTTTTGCATCATGGTTTTGACTTTATACCAAGTCATACAGCCAATTTAATTAAGACTATTCTTGATTTAAAATTATATACAAGAAAAATTAACTTAAAATTTGTGTTAAAAGACTTCAATGTAAAGAAAAGTTTGAGTAAGCCCACTGTTTACAATCCATCCTTACATTACACCTTAAAAATATTTGAACTTTTTTATGAAACAAAGATTAGACAGACCTTGCAAGGCAAGACCAAACATCCGTTCTTCAATTTAACATCAGTTATTTCAGCTTGGAAATCTGGTTGTGATAATACGTAAGTACCAATTTATTACACTACTTCCTTCAATTTTTCCTCGTACTCCATATATTCTGATGTGGTTTCTCCATGATCTATTTTCTAAGTCATATATCTGCTCCAATAGCGTGTTATTTTGGTGCAGAATGAAGTTGAGATTGTTCCCCCTTTTGTTAACCTGACATCTATATCTGAGACAGATTCCTCCAAGCTTTCTATTTGTGATTTTGGTTGCTTTATTGTTTCATTCATGAGTTCTATTTGTTTAGAGCAGTCTTCTTTTATTTTGTCCAATTTTGAATCCAGCTTGCCAGTTTTTGTAACTAATTCCTGGATGGCAGAAATAAGTGGTTGTATTTCCTTTTTTATGCAGCTCTCTTGTGTCACCAACTTCAAGTCACTCATCTCCTTCTTTAGTGTATGAAGATTTCCTGTTGATGAAATGACAGGACAAAATATGTAGAGTTTTACACCATAATATTCCTTGTGTCTTCTACTTCAATAATATATTACTTTTGATAGAATTCTGATGGTATTGACAAAATATCCCTGTCAGAAAAAAATGCATGAAGCAGAACAAAAGAACTGTGCTGCATTCACTTAGCCATCTTGCCTATGCTCTCACTGACAGCCTCCTTATTTTAATGGCTGGACACTTATAAAAAGGTTCCATATCATGCACTATGGGCTCTTCCCTTTCCATTTCTTCATCTACTTCTTCAACTAATTTAACAGCTGGGTTTTCTGGAAAGACTCAGTAGGCACAGGCTCTTCCATCCCCTTCAGCTAAAACCTGATACTATCTAGTACGTTCTGAAGTTTCTACACTCATCTCTTTCTGTCTTTATTGAGGCTGTGTACTTTTCACAATGGGTCAATCTGCTGCTTCTCCCACACCATTTCTACTAGGACTATACTTAGACCACAGAGTATCTGTACTCCCTCTCCCATAAATTTCACAGTGCCTTGAACTATGGTAAGTTTTGCCCAATTCTAACAACAGCATATGTTAAATTATGTACCATATCTACAAGATGCAGTCCTTTACTCAAGATTTTCAATTTCCTTATGTTATAAGGCACCCCTTCCTGACTCCATGAACTTCTTTTGTATCTCCCTTCTTCTTGTCATTTGTTTTATGTCTACTGGTATACATCTCTCTAATACACGTGCCCATGCTTCCAGAATCTGGTAGCCCCCCTTCAACCCCTTCCCATTCTTGAAAACTGTACATCTGGCTAATGTAATAGTGACAAACAAACAATATGCTGATTCTACTATCCAACCATTATTTATCATATTCCATTTGGTACATTATCATAACCAACATGTTGTTTAGATATCAGTTTTTCTGAGAGATACAGCATTTACATTTTTTAAGACAAACATTCTTGGTAAGAAATCAGTTTCTCTTGAATGTCCTTTTAAAGGCACAAAAGATAACTATGTTCTTCAACTGTTTTTAAAACAACTATTTGGTAAGCAGCAAGTATTGAAGCTGCAGTCAGGGGGGTGTTCACCTACTTTTGAGTGTGTTGCTATAAATGACCCACCCCAAGACCGAATGTGAGTGAGCAGATCTGTCTCACATTGACAGAAAGATGTGTTTTCTTGTCTTTGCATGTTAGGCTTGAGAGATTGTGTGTCGTACAGTATTTAGTAAGTGATATTCTTTCTCTTTTGGTAATGAAAATTATGGATGAATTTTGTTTAAATGATTTAACAAGGGGATATTTAGTTAAATGCAAAGGTTGCTTTACATATAGGACTTCTACAAAAAATTTAAGGAAAGCAATAAGTATTGTAATAAATGTTATGGTAAAGCAGGTGCATCTGATGGTAGTCAAATCTGTCCTTTCCCAAAGACTAAAACTTTAATTAATTCAGCAGTTCAGACTGCTTTAACCCAAATGTGTGAGTCATCTCAAACATAACAATATTTTATAATCAGTTATGTTTACTAATAAAGCAAGAGGGGATTTGGGTGAACATAATAGGTTGGGAGAATTATCAATTAATTTGACAAATTTTGAGAATGAAAGAGAGATCATTTGAGAGAGAATGTACTGAATGATATTATGTTACATAAAGCAGATAAATCTTTTCCTGTGGCTAATTTGACAACAAATCAGAGCAAAAGTGATTCAGGGGATGTATTTAGCAAAAATGGTTCTGTTTTCACAAATAAATGTTTAAGGAATGAGGTAGAAGAATGTTCAATCAATGATTCTTGTACTCAGTCTATTAAGAAGTGCTGTTGCATGTCTATAGATGGAAATCAATCTACACTAATGGTAAACAATGATTGTGTTGTCTATGAGTCAAATGGTAAAATAGCTATTTATAATACCAGTGTTTACAATCATGTGTCAATAATTGAGGACTGATTATTAAGAAGTGTAAGGAACATTATTATGAGAATAGAAAGAGAACAGGTCACTGTATGGTAGCAATATGTCAAAGAGAGTATCAAATGCTTATTTACAAAAGAAGTGAGATATAGCATTGTCATTGTTTTTATTTAGGAAGAACTAATGATGATGATGCATTCCAAGTAGCTGTTAACAGCATTATTGACTTGAGTAAACATTTCAAATTTAAGTTGGTTTTCAGTGATCTTCCAATTCCATGTTTCCAGGGTGAGATTAGGCAACAAGCAAAGGTCTTTCACAGACTGGGTAAAGTGAAAATCTTTGCATAACTCTATTCAAGTAATCTATCTTTGGGAAATGTTTGATAAAAAAATAAATTATTTAATAAGGACAAGATTCACATACGTAATTCCGGCAATAGGATTATTTTTACTTAGTTGACTAAATTGATAAGCAGCAAGTATTGAAGCTGCAGTCAGTGGGTGTGTTCACCTACTTTTGAGTGTGTTGCTATAAATGACCCACCCCAAGGCTGAATGTGAGTGAGCAGGTCTGTCTCACATTGACAGAAAGATGTGTTTTCTTGTCTTTGCATGTTAGGCTTGAGAGATTGTGTGTCGTACAGTATTTAGTAAGTGATATTCTTTCTCTTTTGGTAATGAAAATTATGGATGAATTTTGTTTAAAAGATTTAACAAGGGGATATTTAGTTAAATGCAAAGGTTGCTTTACATATAGGACTTCTACAAAAAATTTTAAGGAAAGCAATAAGTATTGTAATAAATGTTATGGTAAAGCAGGTGCATCTGATGGTAGTCAAATCTGTCCTTACCCAAAGACTAAAACTTTAATTAATTCAACAGTTCAGACTGCTTTAACCCAAACGTGTGAGTCATCTCAAACATAACAATATTTTATAATCAGTTATGTTTACTAATAAAGCAAGAGGGGATTTGGGTGAACATAATAGGTTGGGAGAATTATCAATTAATTTGACAAATTTTGAGAATGAAAGAGAGATCATTTGAGAGAGAATGTACTGAATGATATTATGTTACATAAAGCAGATAAATCTTTTCCTGTGGCTAATTTGACAATAAATCAGAGCAAAAGTGATTCAGGGGATGTATTTAGCAAAAATGGTTCTGTTTTCACAAATAAATGTTTAAGGAATGAGGTAGAAGAATGTTCAATCAATGATTCTTGTACTCAGTCTATTAAGAAGTGCTGTTGCATGTCTATAGATGGAAATCAATCTACACTAATGGTAAACAATTATTGTGTTGTCTATGAGTCAAATGGTAAAATAGTTATTTATAATACCAGTGTTTACAATCATGTGTTAATAATTGAGGACTGATTATTAAGAAGTGTAAGGAACATTATTCTGAGAATAGAAAGAGAACAGGTCACTGTGTGGTAGCAATATGTCAAAGATAGTATCAAATGCTTATTTACAAAAGAAGTGAGATATAGCATTGCCATTGTTTTTGAAAAAATTACATGGAGCTGCTTACTGCTTGGTGTGATGGATTTGAAGTGTTCTTAAGACACTGAGTCTTGCTGGCTGGATTCTGCTAAAATTCAAAGTCTGGTTATATTTGCATTCACAGTCTGTTGCATACAGAAACTTGCAGAATATACACTGATGAGAGAATATACTTTGCAGCATCAACTTTAGAGAGCAGTAACAAATAACTTTTTATAATAAACCAAACGGAACAACGTTGCAGCTTAAAAGTACTGTTCCAACTTTACTTCTCATATAGTACAGATGATGTGAGAGATATAACATTTACCTTAGGACAAATGAGTCCCTACCATACCTCTAACATAACTGGATTTACACAGCTCTTTATATACAGTTTTAGTCCTCTTGGTATTCTATTTTGGAGAATTGCTTATCCTGTAGAAACAATACTAAGCTTCCTTGTTTAACAATGTCTTGTAAGAGACCAGCTTTTCTGACAGTGTGAATATCCTGTAACAGTGTCCTGTTGTTCATGCAAAAAAACATATTTTTGAGGAAACACATTGTTCTGTATTCTATTTGGATCTTTGTATAAGAACATCTGTTCTTGTGCCAATGCTGATAAGCATATCCTGTTTTCCATGCAGAAAAACATATTTTGAGAAAACACATTGTCACAGTGTTATTGTCCATTCTTTAAAAGCAGATTTTACATTTTTGCTCTTGCATACATCCTGTTTTTAAGTCTGTAAGGGAAAAATGTCCATTCAGCAAGTTCCTTATTTTCCAAGCCATGGTCATTTAGTATGACTGCTGATCACATATTACTAAACTCTGTTTCTGCATTTAAGCAAGCTTTTTCTTTCAGCATATTTACAACATAATTATTTTCAGCATTATATTAATAAAATCTAACAATTCCCTCTGTTTTTTAAACATACTCAAAACATTTTATATAGAAAACACATTAAGAAACAAACCTTTAGTTTGATACAACAAATCAAAATGCAATTTTACATAGTTAATACAATGATATTAAAGTATTACTACCAAAACTGAATGTATTTAACAACTTTTTCTTTTGCAGACCATTCTGTGAAAATATTTTTTATCAGTTATGAGCTGTGTCTGCTTTAATGTTATTTTTTTTAACATGATCAGTTTATTCTTTTGCAATCACAGAATTTAATTTATGACTTAGAACTGTTCCATTAACTCTTTGCAACTGTTGAATTAACTATAAGAGACAATAACTATGTGCTACTGCAAGCATTTATACACTACTGAAAACACACAATTTCAATGTCATTTTAACCATAACATTGTGGTCATGTCTTTGAACTGCCCATTAACATCTTGGTAAAGTACTGAACTGGGCTTAGATAATAAATATTTGAAAGCAATTATTTTACTGGGGTAAAACCAGTGATATTACAACTTGACAAATTAGTTTTGAACTTATTACAATGTATCCTGATCAGTATGTATTTACACAGACTGTTTGCTATTTATGCATTTTAATCTAGTTGGTACCCTGGACCCATTGTTTTCTTTAAATATGTTTTTTTCACACATATTCATTACTAGACATTAATTTCATTTGTACTGAATTTTTCTGCATTTGTACATACAAAGACTATCATTTGTACTGACATTTTCTACATTTGTACATACAAAGACTGTAAAGTACATTTAGTCTAATCTTACAAATTTAATAACATTAATATTAAGCAAAATCTTGGTAAATTTTTATGTCTCTTTAGAAATATCTAGTGGAATTGATACCATATCCATATGTCCTGTTATTTTAAACTACATACTCAGAAATTAGAAACATTGATGCTTTTTTATACCAACATTGTTTTGCCAAAACATATTAAAAATAGTGACCAATCTTGTTCATTTTTTTACATATCTTTACTCTCTTTTGTATAGCTTTAATAAAGCAATTTTAAATCATCTCTTGTTTTTTAACCCATCTCTTGTATAGCTTTACAATTTAACAGGTTGTAAATACAATGTAATTCTAAACAATACAATAATAACCATTATGATAGCTATTAACAACTTGTAAAATATCTTATCCTGTCAGGTTTAATCCAGTTTACCAGTATTTCTAATACACTAATACCTGTTTTTTCCCTCCATAAAAGAGTATTGTCAAGAAGGAATGAGATATATTTTTTTTGTAGCTTTATTTTAGACCCTTGTTGTTTATTTTTTCTGTAGCTTTATTTCAGACCCTTGTGCAGTACTGCTTATACAGTCAGTGTAAAACTGAGAAAGTGCCCTTCCCCCTTATACAGTCAGTGTAAAACTGAGAAAGTACCCCTCCCCCTGTAGTACTGCAGCACTGTTTACCTGCCCTATGCTGTGAGAATAGAATGTATGTCAGCCCAACACTTTGGTTATACATTTATTTTATTAGGTTACTAAATAAAGCTTTCACTGTATATTACCTCTAGTAGGTATTTACACCCTCCTGCACAATTGATTTGAACTGTATATATACTATAGCCCATTTGCTGGCTGTACTTGATGCAACTGAGGTTTTTTTTGTCCTTTTAACATTTACTTGCAAACAGATTATAAGTGACATCTATGCACAATTGTGGCATTTTATTACAATTACCAAATAGTGTTGCTTGTAAACATTTTAACAATTATGTTTTAATAACAATGACGCTTTAGAAAAACTCAAGCTACTTGCCTGGCAATCAGTTTTGTTGTTTATCTTATCTTTTCAACATTTCCTGTAACTATTCATTCAGTCTAGGAAGGTCTGAGCTCACATTTCATACTCTGTAAACTATAGTTAATTCTTTTGGCATTTTTTTTAATGTGATTGTGATTTGCATAACTATGCATTTATACAACATAAATAGACATCATTTTACAATTACCTTACATGGATTTCAGTATTTTTTTTTATTTATGTAACTATTTAACTGTCCTGCCATTAATTTTACAAAAACTGTTTGAATAATACCATCTGTGATTTTCTTTTTAAAATTTAGAACTTTAACTGTTTAGTGTTACTATATAATTATAAACAAATTGTAAAAAACAAAATAGATATTAGTTTAATCAACACATTTATATTTATATTATTTATATTTGCTGTTGTCTGCCTGTTATTTTTGTGTATTGTAACAGATGTACTCTAGATGAAAAGAATACACATGCATGTCTGTCTTGTATATGTATATCTTTATACAAGCATGTCATGTCTTGTGACTTTAAATTTTTACTCATCTATTTTTATTTAATTTTATACACTAGAACAGTTTTGTTTACCTTTTGACTATGCTAATGAACGGCATTCAAATGCTTTACTTTACTGTAGTACTGATAGATGTCTTGCTTTAACTGAATGAAAGTAAAACATTTAAGAATGATTTGTCCAGACATCAGATCCTACCATCCTACCATGTATGTTTAACCATTTTCAAAACATAAACATATTATAAAATATATTTCTTTTGCACAGATTAACTGTGTATGCAGGAAGTTCCCAGTCTTTGTCAGTTCAGCTAATTTATTTCCTTTATCCTGCAACTGCTGTTGAATTTTCTGTGATGTTGCATGGTCTTTCTGACATTCTTTAGTAAGCTGTTCTGCTGAATTTGAAACTCCTATGCACTTTTGAAAAGATGTGTGTATAACTTGTCTAAGCTTCCTGAACTCATTGTGTCTGTCTTTTAGAAGTTTACTACATTCCTTTGTAACAAAATGTACTAGGGGTTCTATCAGTAACTGATTTGACTCACAAGTGGTGACAGGACATAACTGTTCAACATCAGAATGTAATGGAAACACTTTACCCTTAGTTAATTTTTTATCATGAACAGATCTGTCTTTGCAGTCTATTTTTTTAGCAATATGATGCAATATTATTTTATGGCATAATACACAAAATGCAGTTTTTGTTGAAGCACACACTAAACATTTGTCATTTTTTACATGGTTTTCTTTGAGATACCAGTCAAATATTGTAATACATTTGCATAATGCCTTACTATCAACCTGCCCTAATAAGGTTTTACATTTACTAATGTGCTGTGTATACCAACATAGCAATTTACTAAAGTTTGGTTTGCTCCTGCATGAATTATAAATAATATCCATACTGTCTAATAATATACAAACTGTCTAGGAATACACAAACTATGTATGAATATACAAACTGTCTTAAGAATATACAAACTCTCTTAAGAATATACAAACTGTTTAACATCATCCACACTAAATATGTGACACAGAAAAAAAGTCTTACCAGTTAGCAAGAAAACAGGTGATCAAGCTGTTATTGCAGATGGCTAGAAATTTTTCAGAGTCACTTGAGAAGCTGGTGAAGCACAACAGGCAGCGGACTACTGTGCTAGTGGACATTCACCTTTTCTTGAAGAATTTATGGCACTGCAGATTTCTTGAACTAGTCTCACTCCGGATTGTAGACGTCTAAAAAAACTTTACTACTGCAAGCTGCATAAACTGGAATACTTTTGTTTAGGATTTACACATACGTACAAATGTTAGTTACTGCAATTTGACTGAAGTGACCCTCTGCAGGGCTTACCAGGCTGGCTCGCCATTGAAAAAAATTACATGGAGCTGCTTACTGCTTGGTGTGATGGATTTGAAGTGTTCTTAAGACACTGAGTCTTGCTGGCTGGATTCTGCTAAAATTCAAAGTCTGGTTATATTTGCATTCACAGTCTGTTGCATACAGAAACTTGCAGAATATACACTGATGAGAGAATATACTTTGCAGCATCAACTTTAGAGAGCAGTAACAAATAACTTTTTATAATAAACCAAACGGAACAACGTTGCAGCTTAAAAGTACTGTTCCAACTTTACTTTTCATATAGTACAGATGATGTGAGAGATATAACATTTACCTTAGGACAAATGAGTCCCTACCATACCTCTAACATAACTGGATTTATACAGCTCTTTATATACAGTTTTAGTCCTCTTGGTATTCTATTTTGGAGAATTGCTTATCCTGTAGAAACAATACTAAGCTTCCTTGTTTAACAATGTCTTGTAAGAGACCAGCTTTTCTGACAGTGTGTATATCCTGTAACTGTGTCCTGTTGTTCATGCAAAAAAACATATTTTTGAGGAAACACATTGCTCTGTATTCTATTTGGATCTTTGTATAAGAACATCTGTTCTTGTGCCAGTGCTGATAAGCATATCCTGTTTTCCATGCAGAAAAACATATTTTTGAGAAAACACATTGTCACAGTGTTATTGTCCATTCTTTAAAAGCAGATTTTACATTTTTGCTCTTGCATACATCCTGTTTTTAAGTCTGTAAGGGAAAAATGTCCATTCAGCAAGTTCCTTATTTTCCAAGCCATGGTCATTTAGTATGACTGCTGATCACATATTACTAAACTCTCCGCATTTAAGCAAGCTTTTTCTTTCAGCATATTTACAACATAATTAATTTCAGCATTGTATTAATAAAATCTAACAGTTTTTATTTAGGAAGAACTAATGATGATGATGTATTCCAAGTAGCTGTTAACAGCATTATTGACTTGAGTAAACATTTCAAATTTAAGTTGGTTTTCAGTGATCTTCTTCCAATTCCATGTTTCCAGGGTGAGATTAGGCAACAAGCAAAGGTCTTTCACAGACTGGATAAAGTGTAAATCTTTACATAACTCTATTCAAGTAATCTATCTTTGGGAAATGTTTGATAAAAAAATAAATTCTTTAATAAGGACAAGATTCACATAAGTAATTCAGGCAATAGGATTATTTTTACTTAGTTGACTAAATTAATGAAATTTTTTTAGAGTCAAGTAATTGATTATAACTGATAACAAGGCAGGCTTGAAATTTCTTCTGCTAAATGCTCACAGTTTAAATAATAAATTAGAAGATTTAGAGGCTTGTATAGTTGACAATAGGCATGCTATTGATTACAGAAATGTGGTTTAGTTGCAATAATAAACCGATAGTAATACCAGGTTTCTCTGGCCATCACAAGTTTTAGAACTGATAGGTGAGGAAGTGGGGCATCTATCTATGTAACCAGTAAGCATGATTCTGTCATAAAATTTAATGATATGGCCTATGGACTTCTCACAGTGAGTATGGATATCAGTGGAACTAAAATGGATATTGTAATATTTTATCAGTCTCCTAGCATCTCAAAGGAGATGGATGAGCAACTTTAAAATCTTATTAAGAAGTGTTTTCTGGACAAAGTGGAATTTATTGCTGGTGACCTAAATATTCCTAATGTAGACAGTGTAGCTTCTGCTACATCATCAAAGCATTAAACTGTTTGATAACTGGAACTTTAACAAATGGTTATATTCAAACAGTGAATGCAGCAAGTAGAGAAACTAATTTAATGGATGTTTTTGGATCTCTAAGAGATTAAATCTGGATGGTTTTAACAGGTCCTGAGTTGGGAAGCTCTGACCAATTGAGTATAAGCTCTAAGGTTGTTTTCACATGTCCTAAGATTGTTAATTATTATGAAATAGTGAAAAAAAATTATCAGTCAGACTTTGAGATGCTGAAGGAGGCTATTGAAACTTGAGACTGGTATGCTAGTTCTGAAAATAAAGATATGAGTGAAAACTGGGATTGTTTTTACAGTTTTGTTAATAATTTGATAGATTATTATGTCCCAGTTGGAGTGAAAATACCCTGTACGGGTAAGGAGTTTGAAGTTATCTAAACTAAGAAGGAACAAGATAAGTTTGTGGAGAAAATATAATAATTCTCCTTAAATAGGAACAGTTACAAGAAATTCCGAAAAATGTACCTCATAACTATTAAAAGAGTAATATCTAATTATGAGGTATATTTAACAGCTAATTTGAAGGATAATAACAAAGATTTATTTAAACACTTAAAATATTATACACTAGATGATTCTTCTAGTACAGCACTGATGGATGGGTCTCAAGCAATCACTGACTTAAATGTATTAGTGAACTTGTTTGCAGATGGTTTGTTTAACAATTACTCTTAAGAGATCTTGAGAAATTATTTACTTATGCTATTTAGAGGCACTTGTCCTTTTCCTTTTTTAATTTCTCCAAATCTTTTGGGTTTCTAATCCCATGACAGGAATGGACCGCATTCCTAAGTCAGAGTATGATTAAAGATCACAAAATTAGTATTGTTTCAATCTTTGATGTTAGCCAGAAGTGGCCTCTGCAGCACCTTCAGTGTGCCCAGTATTGACTCCTTTTGCAATTTATATGGAGTTAAATGTATTGGTAACATATCTAAGTATGATTATATATTTTTTTTTATTAGACCTGTTGCTCCTACTACTATTGCAACTGTCTGGGTATCCTTCTTCCACACTGCCCTCGCTTCTTCCTGCAAATCCCTGGATTTTATGACTTTGTGTCTTTCTGTACTTAAGATGCTGCAGTCAATGGGTGTAGCAATTTCAATAATCAATGCTACTTTTGTCTTCTTTTCATGGACTATGATGTTTGGTTTTCTCGCATCTATTTTTTGAACTGCTGGTAAAGGGTGATCTCATGTGATATAAACATAATTTTCTATAATGCTTTGTGGCTCATGTTTCTAATGTTTTCAGCTACTTCACTATTATAATGTTTCCACAATCCTCCATGCAACAGTCTTGCCACATTATTATGCCTTTCAGTATATATAGTCCTTCTGCCATTAGTATATCACAACCAGCAACAAGATGTGCAACAGTTTCAATTGTGTTTTACAAAACCTACAATTTTCTGTTGCTCCCACATGTTCAATGGATTTTGTAAACCAGTGTGTACATAGTTCACTATCTTGGGCTACCAATATTAGCCTTTCCTCTTTTGGTTTAAATTCACCTCTCCTTAACCATTCCTGTATTCGATCATGATCAACATAAGGTTGTTCCAAGAGTTTTCTGTATATGCAGCTATATTTATGCATTTTCCATATTTCTTGCCTTCTCATCTGATCCTTCACCTTATATTGTTTCTTTTTTTGGCACATTCATTTGCTGTCTGATTTTTATCTACTTCTGGTTTGATTTCCATTCCCACTTGACACAGATATTCTTCTGCTAAACTCAGCAGGGAAGTCCTCTTAGACTTATTCTCCTCGTGTTTTAAAAAATTCACTATGTTTGGGTCTTGTGAGGTCAGCAGATATGTATGCAGTCCTATGATTGCAGATATATACATGTAATCAATTTCAAGGAGGCTCATACCTCCTTCAGAACAGGGAATATATAGTCTTGGTATACACTGATTTTTATAAATCATTTGATAAGCATGAAGAATCCTTCTTGTTTTCCTGTCCAACCGATCCAACACCTTTTGGGGCCAGTCAATCACTCCAAAACTGTAAGTTAGGACAGGAAGAGAAAATTAGTTTATAGCTTAGACTTTGCTCCTAGATGTCAGTGAGCGCTTTTTTCAGTATTAATTTTAGTCTTCTAAAATATTCCTTAGTAAGATTTATTCACATTTTTTCATGTTTTATTGTTGATTCTTCATCAATTCCCAAATAGTTATACACCCCCTCTTACTGAAGTTCTTTTATATCACATTCTTGTCCCAGGCTGATGTTTTCTTGGTGCTGCAGCTTTCTTGCTTTAAACATTGATTTTGTACATTTATCAAGACCAAATGATGTTCTTATATGATCTGAAAAAGTTTTGACCACTTGCAGTTGTGCTTTCAGTTCCTCATCTGAAGAACTATATAGTTTTAAATCATCCACAAAAGAAGATTAAGAAGTCTTTATACTTTGTTGTATTCTGGGAGCCAAATTATAGCCATGACCTAATCTGTTAATTAGATAGCTTAATGGGTTAAGGGCAAGACAAAAGAGCAGCAGTGACAAAGAGTCACCTGGAATTCCCCCCTTTGAATTTTTATCCCTGGAAAAATAATTTGTCCTTTATCATGGCTTAACTGCAAAGTGGTTTGCCATTGTTTCATGGTTGCTGTAATATAATCAATCAGTGTAGGGTGTATCTTATGCATTTTTAAGCACTCTTTTATCCATGAATGTAGCCTATCCATGCCATAATTGGATTCTTCCCCTTTTTACAGTCCTAAATTATAGACTTTATTAAAAAACAAATGATTCTTTGTTCCATATGACTTTCTATTGTTACCCTTTTGTTCTATTGCCATGACTGAGTTTTCTTCTAAATGAATATAAACTATGTTAGCATCATTTCCATTGTATAGTTGATACATCGTCGTAAGGCAGGTTATTAGTCTATAGTTTTTTGGATAGCTTGTAGGTTCACGCTTAAGCAGGAATCCTGTTGTTAACCAGCTTGGTGTCTGTTCAGGATGCACATAGAAATAGTTCTTACTCATGGCTAAATCTTCATGTAAAGATGTTATTACTTTTATCCAGAAGTTAGGTTAAGAGCTTTTCTTAACTTTTTTTTCAATCTCTCTGGCCGTTACTTCATCCCATTTCATATCCTGTACATTTGAACTTCTTATTCTTTCTTTTACTTCTTCAGTTTCATCCTATGTAATCTGTTGCTCTTTCATATGGGAACTCATTGGCCTATCACTCTACAACATTGACTGTATCAGAGTTGCCATAATTTCCTGTTCCTTCCCGTGCTGTGAACTTTTGTCCTTGTTTCCTATGGAAGGCTCCAAAGTATCTTCATATGGCAACTGATTAGATGTTTCCTGCTCCACTGATTTCTCCTTAATTTGGGGACCTATTGCTCTATCCTGCTGTGATATTACAGAGTTAGATTTTCTACACTAAATCCTTCACTTTGCAGGTAATCCACAACCTCAGTTTCTATTTCTTTAATTTCGCCATTACTAATCCTCTTTTCTACTTTTCTTAGTTTTGTTCTGTAAAATTTTCCATATGCAGATACCTTTGCCTGTATTTCTCTTCAAATATCTTTGGTGCTGCTCTTTCTGTATTGATTATTTTGCTTTCTCCTTTGTATAAATATTTCACCATATTAACCTCTTTTTCTTCTCCATGTCTCCTGCTCCACCTTACTTGGGGGACTCGTTCTATCATGTTGTGATGTAACCTGTGTAAGACTTTCTACACTAAATCCTTCATTTCGCAGGTATTTCATAACTTCAGCTTCTATTATTTTTTTAATTTCTACTTCACTGCTCTTCTGTTCTTCATTCCCTCTCTGTGATCTTATTTTTTTTGTGTTGTGAAATTTTCCACATCTGAATGCCTTTGCCAGTATTTCTCTTTGAATATCTTAGGAGCTGCTTTTTGTATTGATTAATTTGGCTTTCTCCATTGCATAAATATTGCACCACATCAGATCTCTCTTTCTTTCCAGTGTCCGTATTTCTTTTTTAATACCTTTCAAAAATCTGTAGATTTTGTTTTTTATATTTTCATCCTTTCTCGGTTGCTTCTTTTTCCTAACAGCCCAGGGTTTCTTGGTCTATATAATGTTTTTCATAATCTGTTGTATTAATGAACACAAATTTTTATTTGCTGCTTTGGACAGTTTTTCTTGTGCAAGTATTTTTCTTTCCTCTAATTTCTCTCATTCTTTTTGTATATCTTCTGTCTGGAAATTCTGGGCTTCTTGCATAATAGTAACAATACATAATTTCTTTCGTATCCTTAACAGTCAACTCTGTCATCTTTATAGCTCTTTTTTGGCCTATCAGTTTTTGTGTATTTGTGGATGACTACTTCCTTCTACAATGGGGGGGGGGCATCCTCCCCATGAGCCTGGCCTAGCCCCACTGTAGGAATGTTTCTTGGTCTTGAAGATTCTAGATTGTCATTTTTTCCAGTCCTAACACCAGTGAGCCTACCAGGATTGGTCCCTTTTTTATCCTAGGTCTTGCACACCCAGCTATCTTTTTTATTTTTTAACCTACGTCTGTCCATATATGCTATATAAAATGCAGTCTATATATCAGTGTCATCTTGGTGAGATTTTGTGAAAAACAGAGTCCACCTCATGAAGGCGCTCACCAAGTAGTCTATTGTTCCATTATGAATGAGGAAATGATAAAGCAAAATTCAGCAGTGGGACCTGATGGTCTTAATGGACATTTCTTAAAAAGAATATCTGATAAGTTGATTCTTGTTAATTTATTTGTTTCAGAAATCACACAAGGAAGCACTTCTTTCTGAACTGTAAACCAGGATATTAGAGAACTATCAACCCATTAGTTTGACTTGCATATTGGATAAGTGCTTTGAGAGGACACTGTGGCTTTCCTGTAAGCAATTTCTGGACTTTAGCCATGATATGGATCAACATTGATTCCTTCCAGATAGATAATGTGTCACTAATTTGATATATTTTTATGATCGGATTGTTAGCTCATTGGATAACTCACTAGCCACTGATGTGTTTTTGGATCTTGCTGAGGCTTTTGACTACATCCCCCATTAAACAGTTATATGGACTTTAATGAGAACAGATAATTCTGGCTGTGGAACTAAATGGGCATCCAAATGGCTATTTGATAGAACCTACAGAGACTTAAAAATTCCTACTTCAAGTATAGCTTAATGGCAAGTGGAGTGCCTCATGGTTCAGTCTGGGGCCATTATTACTTGGTCTAGAATGCCCAAAATCTAACTCTGTATGGTTATATAAATTCATCAACAATATTAAGATAGGGCAGATAGTAGCTAATATTAGTTATTGGTATGTGTTGCAATCTTACTTGGATAACATACATGAATGGATAACAACCAAAGGAATGAGATTTAACAATGGAAAATGTTCTATTTTACATTCTGGGCATAATAATAATTGATATCCTTTTGCGGTGGACAATCAAATTTGTGTTTCTTCTGAGGTAATGATAAATCTAGCTATCATGATAGATACAAGTGTTAACTCTGAAGTTAAAGTGACAAACATTATTAGGAAATGTTATAGTCTTATGAGGAATGTCCTCCAATGTTTCTTAAGCAGAGATTGTTGGGTGTTATTAAAGATCTATTTAACAAACCCGATCAGTGAGTATGGGGGCCCTTTATGTCTATTAAATGCTTCACAACTGGAAAAGTAGGAATGGATTCATAAAACCTTTACAAAGATAAGTGCATTTGTCTTTGCATTCTTTGGCTTACCAGTTTATTATGATATACAGATGCCTTAAGACAAATTATTGGCTGCCATATTAGATTTTGACATTATTGATCATGGCATTGGTACAAGGAATAAAACATTTGATGTAAGAATTCCTATTTACAATTTGAAATTAAAGATATATATATATATATATATATATATATATATATATATATATATGTGTGTGTATATATATTTAATATTAGGGCAGGAAGGATGTGGAATTCATTACCTAGGCATGTAAGACTGGCAAATGATTTATCAATATTATACAGGCATTAGAAAACTGTTTTTTCTAAAATTCTATAATCTCAAATGATGTCTATTGGGCAAACTTTAAACTGGACAATGTAGGCCTTAAGTATGTTAGTTTATTCTTTGAACCATTAAACAACATTGAACAGTAATTTACTCAAGAGTATAAACTTCTACACATGTTGTCAGATACGGTCACTTATATTTCTTCCACCTTCTTTCTCTTTTATGTCTACTCATCCTTGGTAACTGTGACCATGCACCCAAAATCTAGACAATCCTTCAGTTCCATTACATCCACCAATACCATACATTTAACTAATTTGTTAGCAATGCAGGGACCCTGTGCTGATTCCACTATTTTGCCTTTTACTTTATTATATAGTTGTATTTATCATACCCAGAACTTACACAGTTTCTTTACTGGTAAAGTGGACTTTGACAAGTGTCAGTACAGTGGCTATTATAATTATCTGTTCCAAGATATGTGCCCCCTCTTCTCACATCGAAAACATATTATTTTGGTAACTGACAATTCTGTATGTACAAAGACATCTGTACATTCTTGGTGATATGCTTAGGATGCTAGGTTTTAAAGAGTGATTCATTAGCTAGCAACCTTTCAGTTAGTACAACCAATTTATCAGTACTGTTAGGGTGATTTGAAAAAGCCCTTTTACATAAATTACTTGGCAATGCCCTTTTAAATTTATCAGCTGATAAAATGTTTGTCATTTTACTTTTTACTTCTGGTTATAACCTTACATTTTAAATATGCTTAAATCAGGTATTTGTGATCATACCATTTTATTTGAATTAAACATCCAGTTAAGAGAAGTCACTGCTTGTGTTTCAGAAGACCCACCAGTTCTAGCTAGCAGTTCACTTTTTAATATTTGACAATTCTTATAGTCAGAATGTCCTATCTACCTATATGCTTTGAGTG
The DNA here is from genome assembly GCF_019279795.1 of Protopterus annectens. NCBI lineage: Eukaryota > Metazoa > Chordata > Ceratodontiformes > Protopteridae > Protopterus > Protopterus annectens. The sequence goes on from NC_056733.1 coordinate 204,739,010, forward strand.
ATTTCCCTGTAAGATGTAAAGACAAGATTTTTGTCCAGTCAGCCTGAGCCCAGTTCTACTGGATTCCATGTATTTCATAACCAACAAGGTAGGCTTCAGTGTCATCATCCTTACTCAGTTTCTTTAGTAATTGGGTGATCTTTGAAATGGTCAGTACAGTGGCTATAACAATCGTCTCAGACATTGGTTAAATGGCAGTAGCCTCACTCCTCTCCTGAACAGCCACTATATAGTGTACCAATTTTGTGTTGGTCTGTGCCAGTGTCTAGGAGTTTCTCCATTTTTAGAACACTGGAATAGTTCATTTAAAAAATTCTCACTCTCTCTCTTTTGGGTGGGATAATCACAAATAACCGTTATTCTTTCCCTCAGGTGAGGTACACAGGCTGAAAAAAAAATTCTCTCTTTTCAGGAGTATTAACTAACTCAAATCTTCTTGCACTTGTACACTAATAAGGTGCAAAGCAGGAATGAAAACTGTATTAATGCCTCAGGTATAAAGAACTGGAGACAAGTCTTAATTTTAAGTGTAGGTTATTTACAGTGAAATGTAAAATCAAAGTTCACATCCAACTTACACAGAAAATAAACACACTTTTGTTTAAAATTCTGATCAATTTAGAGTTTGGCTTGGCATTTTCTAGTCCAGTTTTTAAGTTTTTCAGTAGAACACAGCAATCCCCGCAATTCACAGTACTGGTGCTACAGCTCATGCCAAGTTGCCTTGTAATCCTCTGGTAGAAATACAAACAGGTTGCTGGTACTCCTTGAGCAAATTCACAGAACTTCCAGCAATTGTTCTAGTAGTTTCAAATTTAACTCTAGTCAGTGTCCTCAAACAGTGTCCACTCCCTTCCCTGAACTCCTTCTATGTGAGAAGCAAATGTCTCTGATCACTGTGGCTATAAGACCTACTTTTAACAGTTTATTTTTCAAGTGGTTCACATTTGAATGGGCTCTGACTAGATCTCACTACGATAACACACTGACAGCATGTGCTGCCATCAGGTTCTTACCATAATACACTTTATGTAAACACCATTTTATATGTGAAATAGCCACTATGACATATTGTCTATAATGGGTAACAAGAGCCAGCAGTCATTTTATTTCCCCCAGAGTCAACTGAGAGGATAGCAGTTACTTAAGGAGTGAGAAGAAATGAACAAGCAACAAACATTGCATCAAAGAGGTGTTTTCCCACTCACCTCTCCCAGAGAAAGGGAGGGGTTTTGTACATACTGGGGAAGGGGATTTATTTGGTGGTGATTGGAGAAACCACTTGTTCCTTGCAGTGAGGGGCAGGGCTGCTTGGAGGGAATCCACTTGCAAAAGAGAGGGGACAGCCTACACAAACAGCACATTGCATGCTTCTCCATCACCTTGTCAGAGTATGTCAGTTAGGGCCAACGAAACTAAGTAGATAGCATTGAACCATCTCTGAATGATGACCCTCCTGGTCAACCCTCATTACTGTGATGGGGAAGAAAAGGGCCAAATGGATGCAGAGCCTGTTGACTGACTTACACCAGGGCAAACAGTGAAAAAAAACATCCTTACATGGGTATTTTTTGTTCCTCTGCTTAATTCATTTCAGTTTACCCCAGTGTCCCATCCATTGATGGGTCTAAAAGTCTCTCCTAGAGTCCTGGGCTTTCTACATTCTCAGGCTGGGGTGAGGCCACCATCAACACTAAGGGCATCCTGGGGGGGGGGGGGTCATGCCATTGATTGCTTCTACTGGTCATTTTTTCATTTATAATCTACCCTCTGATTTTCCCTCATTTCCTGGATTCATCTATTATGACCAAGTGTACTCCCCCCTTTGGGCCATTCCTCCTCCCAAGAAATGCCTACATATATATATATATATATATATATATATATATATATATATATATATATATATATATATATACACACACACACACACACACACACACACACACACACACACACACACACACACACACACACCTCAGGATGTGCACACCCATCTCTCTCTGCCAGCACCTCAGACTCCTGAATCACTAAACACACCTGGGTCATCTGGGCCATGGTTAGACCTTTACCCCTGTACTCTGCAGTGCTGGCTGCATATTTATGCTGGATATTTTGAGCAATTTGTATGTCAGCATTCTTGCAGCCTATGAGACCTGCACTGGTTCTTTCAGGGAATAGAGCCACCACTGGAAAAGTTCAGCATTGGAAAACAGAAGGTGGATAAAACCAAATGCTATGGTTTGCTACAGGGACTCTCCTTGAAAAAGATGAAGGGGATTGTGGACAGTGAAAAAGCTGTCCACATCATGCTCACAGCTTCCAGAAAATAGAGTCCTCTGAATGAATTCAAAGATAAAGATTCACCACCCACATTAGTTTTCAAGGTTGGGATATCAAAATCCCTGGACTGCTCTATCAAGGAAGATACTGATAGTGGCAGTGACATTTTATGTGCCTGGTCTTCATTAGAATGAGGTGCTTCAGCAGAAAGTGAAGATTCCAGAGAAGAGCTGGTAGCATGTGAATGAAAACTGCGTGTACGATGACATACTTGGAAAGTCTGATAATGATCAGGTTAAGTGCTGTCAAGGAACTAATGTTGGTGGATGTCAACTGCTGGAGTATGTTCTCATGAACCAATCTGATCCTTCATGCAGTCTACAGTAGGGTGAAGACCAGATCCCGAGACACTAGTGCTGGGATAACTCTCACTTCTGTCTAATAAATGAAAAATGATGCTCATTGGGAAACACTCTGCAAGGAGCCTCCATAAGCCTCAATTTAACTACACTACATCTATGGCAGAGACAGTCCTTGAGCCTTTAAAAATAGTAAAACACAATGAGTTTGCAGGGTATGAATAGAAAATTGTTGCCATTGTAACAGCATAGTCTCTAAGATTATGCACCATGGAGATGCTTCACTAAATAAGTCAAGCATACTGTGACCTGTTGCACTGCTGTATGAAAGAACAGAAGCCATCACAAACATAATGCTTTGGGTATGGGGTCAGACCTTGACACCCAGACCTGGACATTTGCTCCATTATCTCAGTCTTAATCTTAGTCCCACATGTCAGTGGGGAAGTGGCTGTCTAAATCTTCCTTATAATGGTTTTCTTCTCTGGGTTTAGCAAGATTCCATCTCAGCCAGGTAGCAAGATGGTCATTGAAGAGTGAGTAGCACTGAGGCATAACTCCATACTTAATGTAGGAACATCCACTGACATCTGTCAAACTATAGTACAAATATGAATACTGGGAGGCAAATTAAGCAAAAAGAAATAACCTACAAAAATTAACAAAAATGGAGTTCTCAGCTGAATACTGTAAACAAAAAAAACTTCAAAATGTTCTCAGAAACAAGTATGAATAGAATTTACAGGAACTAAATCAAGACAAGTCTGAACTATAAGTAGTTTAAAATGTCTGACGAAAATTATTTTATGGATCGACAAATATCTAAACAGAATTTATTGTGACAGTGTATCCTGAAAAAAAAAAACTCTACAAGTTAAAGACGCAAGAGAATGCTAAAAGTGAAAAAGGAAATCTGCATGCTAAGGCCACAATGAAACACAGCTGTGCTCTCATGGAATTAAATTCTGTATTACAATCTCTGCACCAACCAATTGAGAACTTATCCAGTCAACATATAACTATGAATATAACCCTGTCAGCAGTTTCCAAAAGATGAGACCACTCTGAAAATGAAATATCTGAAACTAACAACACAAGTAAATGAACTTGGAAAATATGTAAGAATGTGCAAAACTATTACAAATATAAATGGAAAAACACCTGCTTTAGAAGCTTGCAGCAGAATAAATATCTTAATCAGAAGAATACCAGAAACGTATAAGCAGCCCTAACAATAAATGCTGTTCAAGACATATACTAGCAACTCTAGAAGAAAATCAAAATTCAGCGAAAAGCTACAATGATCAGAACACGTAGAAACATGCAGGCAAGTATATTAACATTTTAAAGTAAGAAGGTTCGGCCATAATGAAAGCTACCAAATGTAAAAGACTTTACACACAAAGGTACCAAACAGCAGATCCTGCAATATATTTTACTGCATTATAATCCTGAGACAAATATATCACCTTTCTGTTCTTTAATCCAAAAACAATATCAGATTCCAAATTATGTTTCCTGCCAAGCTTCAATTCACATTCAATGGGATTAAAGCTCAAGCCTCAATTCAATAAAAACTGCAAATTTCATAAAAAAATTTCTAAAACTAAATGTGGATTTCATTTCAACTTTACAAATAGTTCGGTATGTATTACTGTTGCTGTGATGGTATTACCTTACAAAATAGGAGAAATATATATTACAGCAAATCTTGCAAACACAAATAATTAAATTTTATCGTGTCTACTAATTATAAGTTGTAGAAAAATATAAATATTCAAAGCTGAAGGGTCATGATACAAATGTATCCTGTTAAATATGTTTCATACATAAAACCTCTCTCTAAAAACTTAATAGTAACTTAAAGAAGAAAGGCAGCTTCTAGTTAAACAGTAAAATGTTAAGAAAAATGTTGTTTCCTGAATTAGAATTAAGCTGAACCAACATATACCAAAATAAACACAATATATTAAATGTGTACTTTCTTTCATTGTAATGAGGGGTTGTAAACTGGTGTCTAAAATGGTGAAAAAGGAACAAGTAGAGCATAACTGGAAAACAAGGTATTCATAAATGATTCATGACATAGAGAGTTACATGCCTATGTAACTCCATGTATCAATATATTTATTTATTTATTGCATTTGCTTACTGGTATTGTCCAACTGGACAATGCAAGATCGGTGAGACAAGTGCCATAAACATAAAACATTTATAAGTACATCAGTGTGATAATTAGGTAAAATATGTGCCAGTTCAAATATCTCATAGTTGCCTGCAGAGATACCAAAGCAAACAAATCTTACATAATAAACATCTTACAGTGATTTAAATATGATACTAATCATTTCTTAAATATCAAAAGCAGCTTAAAATGTCAGTGTTCCAAAGTAGCAACAATGTCGCACGTTCGAAATTAATAGTGCTTTGATCATTAGAAAGTTAGATGAAGAAGAGGCATTTATGCAGGAAGAGAAGAATGTTGGATAAAGAGAGAAAAAGGTAATTAAAGTACAGGACTCCTTTTTAGGCTTCTGATGCTCAGTTTAAACGTGAATTAAGTCTTACTTTTACATGGAGTTAATATGAGATTTACATGGTAAGAAAATCAACTGAAACTTACCTGAAGTATCCACATTAACTATGATGACTGTTGACATTTTAAAAGTGAAGCCTATTAATTACTAGCGAAACATATGGGATAAATGTACAGGAAGAGATTGGCTTTGAAATGCATGCAGACTTGTATTAGCATGAAACTGATTCATTTACAAGCATGTGCATACTGACAAAAAAGAACTAGCTGCCGTCAATTCATTGATAAAATTCAGGAATACTTTAAACTTGTTTTACTTTTCTATACACTCAGCTTTGAAGAGTGCTGATGAAGTACACATTCATGGCTTCGTTAATGGAATACTTTGCATTATAAAACCCTCACTGTGCATGCAAGGCAAAAACTACTTGTAATAAGAGGCTTTCAGTTATTTGAATCATTTAGGAGCATATGCAGTGAAGAAATGAAAAAATATTATTATAAATGCCATTAACCAACAGAGCTATTACTGTTTCAAAGCAAAGTCAGACTGCTGTGGAAACTTTCAACATAGAGCAGTAAACAGAAGGATCTAGTGTTAAAAGAAAAATGCTGAATGCACAGATTGCTGAAATTATACAGTGCATGTGGAGTAATGTCAAGTAAACCTCTACTTTTTGTTTGGAAGTTCAAATGTGTATTCAGTACTCTAGCCATGTGAAAATATAAAATAGTTATGTTAACAGTTTAGTACAGTTAAATAATTTTAAAATAAACTGTACTTTAAGTTAAAAAAATACACACTTTAAAAAAACTAATTCTGTGAAATACATTTATTTGAACACCCCCATAATGATATATAAACATTATTAATGCATGGGAAACTTAGAAAAGCAGTCTATTTTAGCCATTATATTCTATGCCATACTATATTAAAACTGACTTAAAAAGACTTTACATTTGAACAACTGTGTAAATGTCCTATGTTATTATGATGAGGTAGTTGGCAATGAAAGAGTCACAGTGCATAATAAAGAATTTTAATATAGTATCATCCACACTTATGAATATTACAAACATAGACCTTTCAGAAAAGTTCCTGCAATAGTTCATACGTATCTTTCAGAAGTGAGATGCAAATCTAGAGTTTAAAATATAAATGTTTCAGTAATTTATGTGAGACATACTACATTATATAAAGACTATATAAGCTTCTACAAGTATGACCAAATGTTCAAGATTATTACATTGCAAAAGGACTACAAAAGCATCTACAAATATGATCAAATATGAAAGGTACACAAAGTAAAGGATGTGGTGTTAAAACTGACCATGACAAAATACATACAAGATTGATCTTATGTGATTAATAAGAAAAATAAAACTTCCAAATAACTGATATCTAAGTTTGGACTGTCAAACAAGAAATAACAGCAACACATAGATAAACAAGATAATCATTTTATTCAAGTAAAGCTGTACGTGTGGATTGAAGCTTAAATTATTAGGAAATGAATTATAAATATTTCAGATTAGAAAATTAGAAACTATTTGATGACAAAATATACATATGGTAATGATTATAAACAGCCATCCACTTATCTAGATGTCTAAGGCATTTCACTTTTCTTGAAACCAAACAGAAGTAGCTCAGGCTTTTATATCTATTTAGGACCATATGTAAAGGCACAGATGCATAAAATGTATATACACATGCCTATAGTATATATCTGACATACAATTAGGCTTATACTTGTACCTTGCTCACTCATATTCAAATATAAAATGTTCTCATACTCAGAATATATACAATATTTTGAATTATGGTATGTTATAAATGAGAATTAACATAAAATAATTTTTCTAATGAAAACACGATGATTTATTAATATGCCTAAACAACAGATAGAAGTGGTGAAAAGCTGCTGATATCCAAGGCCATTTTTGTTAAATAGTTAAAGCTATATTAAAATAAATGTAAATAAAACAAGCTCTTTATTATTTCATGCATTTAAATTTTATGATGGGAAATATGATAGCCAAAACTGTTTGAAAATCTAGGACATGTAGCTTTCAATAAAGACTAAGGTTACATTATTACACATTTGTTATCTTACAATATGGGACTTTATACTTAGTGTGATAAGTGTGTATACCTTGGTTTAATATGTCATAAAAATTATATATAACTCATAGTAGGTGAGTTAGGGTTAGCTTCAGTTGTGGCAGGGCAGGAAGAGATTTGATAAACTATACATATGGTAGATTTGACTCCTCATAAAAAGAATGTTATATTATTTTATATAACAAGAGATAGCATGCATGTCCACTTCTCACCCAAACATCTTAACGTAGCATACATTAGAAATAAAACAAGATATAAATGACAAGATAATTGACTCATGGAATCTGAATGGAATTCAAATAACAAATAACAGAAAAGTGTTTTTTCTTCTGTTAAATGAAGCCAAAGCCCAACTTACCTGTATTTAATAAACTCATATGACAGCTGAACATTTGGCATAAATTAATGAACAAAAATGTCTATATAGTACTGCAATAGCCTGTAATTTCAGAAATAAATCAGGGCAGTCATACTAATTAAGAGAACATTTAAAGATACATTAGATTCTTATGCAGATCCTAAAGGAAGATTTTGCTACGTTAGCCACAAAGACAAAGCATCAGCTACAATATTTGAAATATTAAAAAAAAAACGGCTCAGTGTACAGAAGGGTACAGAAAAATAAACTGTGAAAAGGAACAAAACTGCACCAATCTTGCACCAACCAAAAAGCATTTATTAATAGAACAGTAAAGACGTAAGTGCTTTTGCAATAACTCCTATCGCTTCATCAGACAAATGAATTACAAAAAACTTTAGACAGTTGTTTGCACATGGAACAAGAACTAGTTTTAATAATATGTCATCAAGTGAAAATAGGGCACTGAATGAGCTTAAACACATGCACTCCATAGAAATTAAACAAGCTGACAAAGGAGGAGATATTGTGATATTAGACAAAGAACTATACCTGCAACAGATGAATGTTTTGTTACAAGATGACAACACTTACCAGTGTGTTTCCAAAAGTGTTGTTAATGGCATCATGGAAAGAGTGTCCTTTTTAATTTTTGACCTACTGATGACTGGTTTAATTGATGAGAATTTATTCAAGTTTTTTAACACTAATACTCCACTAGTTCTGATGATTTATGGTCTCCCCAAGATACACAAAAATGATAAGATACCACCTATTAGACCTATAGTGTCTGGTGCGAGTTGGTGCAGCGAACCCTTATCTATATATGTGGAGGGTAATTTACATGAACTGCTTAATGACTGTCATATAGTTCTCAAAGATACCAAACATTTTTAGACAGACTGCATAACAGGATAGCTACCATTGATTGTGACTATATGTTTGTGTCTATGGACACTGAGTCTCTATTTACCTCAATACCTAATGCATGGGGCATTGATAAAATGAGAGAATTTTTAACTGTCAATAGATGCTTTGATGACAACAAAATCTCACTTATTTGTAGTTTGCTTGAGATTGTGTTGGAGAACAACGTCTTTGAAAATCAATTCTACCTACAGAGGACTGGTGTAGCTATGGGCACGGCATGTGCTAATAGCTACACCAATCTAGCTTTGGTTATGTGGGAGCAATATTATTTATTGTCGGCTAGCAATGAATTTCTTGGCAACATCTTGTGGTATGTCCTTTTTGGTGATGATTTTTTTTGCTGTGGAAAGGTGATAGTCACGAGCTTGATAGTCTAGTTAGCTATATGCATACTACTACTAACTTTTTAAGGTTCACTTATGAATATTCCACAACTGAAGCTCATTTTTATATGTATTAGTCAAGAAATCAGACTTGAATGATGTGCAGAGTAGTATTTTCAGAAAACCTACTAGGAAGAATGCATTACTTCATAAAAAGAGCATGCACCCGAGACACATCCCCAGAAATTGATTAAAGGGACAGATTTATAGGGTGCTTAGGCTAAACAACGATGATGAAGCAGCTCAGAAAGCACTTGACATTCTTCAACAAGAGTTCTTAGATAGGGGTTATTCTAAGACAGAGATTACCGCCATTATAGATGAAGCATGGACACAAAAGAGCCACAGATGTGGACCATATTTTAGCAATACAACACATTTATATTAACCTGCCCCCACTAAAGATGACTTTAGAGTTGTGCTCCAATATTCCAGTGATATCAATGAATATACCTCCATTATTAAGAGACACTGGAGGTTACTCTATGAAGCACCAGGACTTACAGATAAAGATGGGAATGCCCCTCTGTTCTCTTTTAAGAACAACAAATCTTTGAAGCAATATTTTTGTAATAGAATGAGCGTAGCTAGAACTATTCCTTCTATGCAAACTGGTACCTTTCCCTGCAGAGGATGTACTGCATGTCAGTACATTTATACTAGAACAGGTTATATACATCCTACATGACATTTTACGATCAGATGTTGAAGTTATGTTGATTGTCACATGACCAATGTAGTCCATTTTTTGTTCTGCCAAACATGTCATGCATATTATGTTGGCAAAGCGAATAGGATGCTAAAGGATAGGATCCTTGAGCATAAAACAGATATAAACAATCAAAAGGAGAGCAATGCCCTAGCTAATCATGTGACACAGACGGATCCTACACATACTTTCATATATTTAGCTATTCAAGCTATGCACTCCAATATAAGAGGGAGTGGTATTGAGAATCACAATGTGAGTTTCAAGCAAAATGGATCCTTATACTCAATGCTGAAAGGCCTCCAGGTTTGAATGGGACTACGTCTCTCAAACCTTTTTTAAAGTCACACCATCTTAAGCATTCTTAGCTGATGATGTGCACAATACTGTTATTAGTATTATTCTACAAATTTTTTTAATGTTGCCTATACATCCATTTAATTGACTGGATTACTATGGTTTTAATTAAGATGCTATTATTGAATGTTTTTAACATATTTAATTGTTTTAGATTTTTAAGTGTTGGATGTCTTGTGATTGGCGTGAGTGTATCACCTGACTGTTTTAAAAGAATATATGAACTGAATTTTTTGTAATTCATTTGTCTGATGAAGCGATAGGAGTTATCGCAAAAGCATTTCCGTCTTTTCTGTTCTATTAATAAATCCTTTTTGGTTAGTGCAAGATTGGTGCAGTTTTGTTCCTTTTCACAGTTTATTTTTCTGCACCCTTCTGTACCCTGAGCCATTTTGTTTGATATTTTGAGTTTGTTTTATTCAGCACAAGGGGCACCAACTTCCAATGGAGGATATATCGTGCAGTACTAATGATCATCTCCTCCGTGTTTTAGACGTACAGGAGAACCCACTACTGGATTTGAATTCTATACGTATTGATGAAAATGATATTGCTGTAAGTAACCAGCTACCTGCATTTTTGAAGCAGTATAGAGAGCATGAGAACAATATGTATAAATACAAGAGATTGCAATGGCAATGCCTGCATCTTCAGGCATCTCTTGAACATAAAGTAATCCCATGGGGCTTAAGAATTTTGAATATGTCCAGCTATGGTGAGATGTATCCAGATCTACTCAGGAGGTTGTAAGAACTGAATTTATTGTTTATCTCTCAATACATGCAGTTACTTATTGATTTTTTTCTCCCTATGGAGCGTGAGCTTAAAAGTGACATTATCGCTATGGAATGTAAAATTTCTACTACTTTTTCTGTGGATGTTGTAAGCGACAAGATAGATCAGTTACAAGACAGTATTACTTCTTATGGAAAGAGGCTACAAGTTACTAAACTCAAAAAATTACAGCGAGATAAGAAATATTTTGAAAATAATCATGTGTTTTCATGGCCAAGGGAACATACAAGATCTATGGCTCAACAGAACGCCGATTTTATGACTGACCAATCAGGTGTTAGTTCTAATGTTTCAAGTAATACGTTGAGCCTACAATCGCAAACAGTACAACAGGTAGCATTAATAACGAATGCAGAAGACGCAGCGACTAGACCAGATGAATCTGGAGAGCAAGCTTGTGCTAGTAATGGCTCCTTTTTTAATAGCAGCTCAAATAGAATGAGGGAGCCAGTAATGTTGTCGCAAGACTTACGACTCAATAAGGCTAATAGTGATAACCAAGTTTTTTAGCAACCAACACAATGGCGAGTTTTCTATTGAAAAACCCTTTACCTATCAAAACTCGCTCGAGGAGTCTAACCAGGCAGGTGAAGGGACAGAGAATCCTCAGCAAACCAAGAGGAGATAGATTTAACTCCAGGTTTGGTTTTTAATATTTCTTCAATAATACTTACAGAAGAACAGACTGGATTATTAAATAAAGGCCTCTCCTTTATTCCTGCTAGGAGAGCTAATCATGCCGAGATGCTTAAAAATTTGAGGTTATTAGGTAGGAACTTGTCTTTGAGAAACATGTATAACGGTGCCAATAGTGATGGTCCAACTTTTTGTTTAGAAGACCTAGTACATTCATACCGAACATGCATCCTGCTATACAGACCTTTATTAACATATCTGAATCTGACTTTAGACAGTTGTTTGCACATTTGCACATGGAACAAGAACTAGTTTTAATAATATGTCAAGTGAAAATAGGGCACTGAATGAGCTTAAACACATGCACTCCATAGAAATTAAACAAGCTGACAAAGGAGGAGGCATTGTGATATTAGACAAAGAACTATACTTGCAACAGATGAATGTTTTGTTACAAGATGACAACACTTACCAGTGTGTTTCCAAAAGTGTTGTTAATGGCATCATGGAAAGAGTGTCCTTTTTAATTTTTGACTTACTGATGACTGGTTTAATTGATAATAATTTATTCAAGTTTTTTAACACTAACACTCCACTAGTTCCAGTGATTTAAGGTCTCCCCAAGATACACAAAAATGCTAAGATACCACCTATGAGACTTACAGTGTCTGGTGCGGGTTGGTGCACCAAACCCTTATCTATATATGTGGAGGGTAATTTACATGAACTGCTTAATGACTGTCATATAGTTCTCAAAGATACCAAAACATTTTTAGACTGACTGCATAACAGGATAGCTACCATTGATAGTGACTATATGTTTGTTTGTCTCTATGGACATTGAGTCTCTACCTCAATACCTAATGCATGGGGCATTGATAAAGTGAGAGAATTTTTAACTGTCAATAGATGCTTTGATGACAACAAAATCTCACTTATTTATAGTTTTCTTGAGATTTTATTGGAGAACAATGTCTTTGCCTTTGAAAATCAATTCTACCTACAGAGGACTGGCATAGCTATGGGCACAGCATGTGCTAATAGCTACGCCAATCTAGCTTTGGTTATGTGGAAGCAATATTATTTATTGTCGGCTAGCAATGAATTTCTTGGCAACATCTTGTGATATGTCCTTTTCAGTGATGTTATTTTTTTGCTGTGGAAAGGTGATAGTCATGAGCTTGATAATCTAGTTAGGTATATGCATACTACTACGAACTTTTTAAGGTTCACTTATGAATATTCCACAACTGAAGCTCAATTTTTAGATGTATTGGTCAAGAAATCAGACTTGAATGATGTGCAGAGTAGTATTTTCAGAAAACCTACTAGGAAGAATGCATTACTTCATAAAAACAGCATGCACTCCAGACACACCCCCAGAAATAAATTAAAGGGACAGATTTATAGGGTGCTTAGGCTAAACAACGATGATGAAGCAGCTCAGAAAGCACTTGACATTCTTCAACAAGAGTTCTTAGATAGGGGTTATTCTAAGACAGAGATTACCGCCATTATAGATGAAGCATGGACACAAAGGAGCCACAGATGTGGACCATATTTTAGTAATACAACACATTTATATTAACCTGCCCCCACTAGAGATGACTTTAGAGTTGTGCTCCAATATTCCAGTGATATCAATGAATATACCTCCATTATTAAGAGACACTGGAGGTTACTCTATGAAGCACCAGGACTTACAGATAAAGTTGGGAATGCCCCTCTATTCGGTTTTAAGATCAACAAATCTTTGAAGCAATATTTTTGTAATAAAATGAGCATAGCTAGAAGTATTCCTTCTACGCTAACTGGTACCTTTCCTTGCAAATGATGTACTGCATGTCAGTACATTTATAATAGCACAGTTTATGTACATCCTACATGACATTTTACGATCAGATGTTCGAGTTATGTTGATTGTCGCACAACCAATGTAGTGTATTTTTTGTTCTGCCAAACATGTCATGCATATTATGTGGGCAAAGCAAATAGGATGCTAAAGGATAGGATCCTTGAGCATAAAACAGATATAAACAATCAAAAGGAGAGCAATGCCCTAGCTAATCATGTGAGACAGACGGATCATACACATTCTTTCAGATTTTTAGCTATTCAAGCTATACACTCCAATATAAAAGGGGGTGACATTGAGAATCACACTGAGTGTGTTGAGCAGAAATGGATCCTTATACTCAATGCTGAAAGGCCTCCCGGTTTGAATGGGACTACGCCTCTCAAACCTTTTTTGAAGTTATGCCATCTTAAGCATTCTTAGCTGATGATGTGCACAATACTGTTATTAGTATTATTCTACAAATGGTTTTAATCAAGATGCTATTATTGAATGTTTTTTTAACATATTTAATTGTTTTAGATTTTTAAGTGTTGGATGTCTTGTGATTGGATTAAGTGTATCACCTGACTGTTTTAAAAGAATATATGAATTACATTTTTTGTAATTCATTTGTCTGATTAAGCAATAAGAGTTATTGTGAAAGCACTTATATCTTTTCTGTTCTATTAATAAATGCTTTTTGGTTAGTGCAAGATTGGTGCAGTTTTGCTCCTTTTCACAGCTACAATATTTGACCTACAGACTGAATATGGTATTTTTGAGCTTAGTTGGGTCATTTTCCTATCAGATAAAAATTACTTGTTACTCATCATATCAAAAAGCCTGGTGAAGGATAAACTCTTTCTTAATTTCAACAAATCATCAGATGGATATAAAGTTAAAGCACAGTCCACATATTTTAAGAGCATTCTAAAATCCAGCTATATTTTGAATTAAGCCATATAGCTAAAAATATAACATTTAAATGGAACCTGACTTAAGAACATTCTAAAATCCAGCTATATTTTGAATTAAGCCATATAGCTAAAAATATAACATTTAAATGGAACCTGACCTTAAATCTTAAATTATTAAAACTGGAGAAGATTAAAAAGTTCAAATGTTATTACAAGATTTTTACAAACCTCTTGAAAATAGTAAAATAAAATTATATATTTAATGGACTACTGTAAATGTTCACATAAGTGATTTTGTTATAAATAATGCCTCATGTTACAAAAAAAATGAATGAACAAAATAAAAGAAAATATATTAAAAGAAAAATGCAAATGTGAAAAGACTTCAGTATTACAGGATAAGGAAGACACAAATAGAGTAAAGAGCTACAAAACAGACTGAAAAAATCTGTGCAAATGCCATGGCAAGAAATAAGATTGCTGGAACATATTCTGAATGGTCACAACTCCTATCTATGTTATTTGCTAGAATAATAACATGAATATATATATATAAGAAATAAAAGTAAATGATAGAACAATGAGTTCAAATAAAGGAAAAATACAAACTTTTACTGACATGTTCAAACATATACAAGAGACAGACAATTGCTTAATCCAATTTAACTTTTTAGTAACATATAATGACTGCAAAAACTCTGCAACTGAACCAATTATTGCCTTAAAAACACAATGTAATAAGCCATTTAAAAATAAAGTCTGTAGACCAGATAGGTCTCTGAATTTGGAAAACACTTTTAAATACTTACATAAAAATATTCATTTGAATACTGAATTAAATCAGAATAAAGGGAATATACAAAGCTATTTAATTCCAAAAGTAAATATGAGCATAACTTACATCACAAATAAGAGACTGACATCTTTTATAAACTTAGACATAAAACTCTATGCTGCTAAAATGGCAAAGTGTTTGAAAAATATCACACCTAAAATATAACATCTCACGTCAGTTCGGGTTCATTCAAACAAAACAAATAACTAAACTACTACTTTTGAATCTGTATAAATTCCTAAAAAGTACTCAAAGATAATATATTCATACCATACTAGCAATACACACTTCTAAAAAAATCTGATAGAAAAAATATATTAAACTTTAAATTTTCAGTTATGACTAAATCTGGGTTTACTGAGTTTGTTTTAAACTCTTTTAAAGCTCTGTATAAAAACTCAACAATCCAAATACCAGTAAACTGTCAGTTAAATTACAACTATGAATAGTATAAGATGAGAATGCCCATTGTCACCATATATATTCTATATATATATATATATATATATATATATATATATATATATATATATACTCTATACTTTTTCATTGAATACAATAAACATATTGCAATTTCCCAGATATCTAAATATTAAAATACCATTAACAGCTTTCACTGATGTTAACGTTTGTGTGTGTGTGTGTGTGTGTATGTATATATATATATATATATATATATATATATATATATATATATGTCCACTTCTAAATCTTAAAAGCTCATAATCTCAAAATTCAAAATACTGAGTCCAAAATACTGAAAGTTCAAAATACTGAAAACTCAAAATACTGAATTTCATAATATCATAAAAACAACACTTACAATATTCCAGCACAACTACATAACAAAACATATTACTCTTCTCCAACTATAAGGAGGGGGGCAAGCCCCCTCAGCCACTCATGTGGGGGGCTGCACCCCCTACACCCCCTGCTACTTAAATATATCAACTCCAAGATCACGCTCCACAGAGGAAAATAGCAAACATACCATTACGTGCTTCATGACTGCCTGTTGTAACCTGAGTCATGTGCCCTTTTAATTTGCTATACAACAACATAACTCATCTTAGTGTAGTAAAGTGGGATCTCGGAGTTGATAGACTTAATGGGGGATGCAGCGAGGCTTGCCTCCCTGCTAATAGTTGGAGTAATATGATTTGTCTTTTATTTGTTTCTCTATGTACTTCGGGTGGAGTATAGTAAGTATTAGTATCCTGTAGTTTTTTTCGATATTATGAAATTCAGTATTTTGAGTTTCCAGTATTTTAAACTTTCAGAATTTTGGACTCAGTATTTTGTATTTCGAGATTATGAGCTTTCAACATTTAGAAGTGGACCCATGTGTATGTGTGTTTTTATATATATATATATATATATATATATATATATATATATATATATATATATATTTAAAATTGTACCCAAAATGATACCTGCAATAAAGTCTTACTCTAAATCAACAGCTCCTATGCAACATGAGTGTATTATATTTTCCAGATATTTTTACCTACTATTTAATTATTAGGTCAAGTAGAATACTTAAATCTACTTGATCATATACAAATGTCCAGCCATGGATCACCATATATATATATATATATATATATATATATATATATATATATATATATATATATATATACTATCAGCACATATAAATGTAACACTTTAGCCATAAACACAGTCTTAAAAATTGTGAAAAATATATCATTTATTTATGAACTTATATTTAAATATAAAACCATTGGTTCATCATTAGTCAGATTAAATAGTTCATTAAATCTGCAATAAATTCTTACTCTAAATCAACAGCTCCAATGCAACATAAGTGTATTATATTTTCAGATATTCTTACTTATTAAGTATTAGGTCAAGTAGAATACTTAAATATGCTTGATCATATACAAATGGCTCAGCTATGGATCTCCATATGGAATGGATATATATTTGGTCAAAAACTATCAGCATATATAAGTATAACACTTTGGCAATACCTTTTTAAAAACATAATCTTAAACTTTTGAAAAATGTAGAATTTATTCATAAACTTATATTTTAAAATGTATAATTTATTTATAAACTTGATAGATTTTTTCTACAAATTAATGAAACTAACCTGTTTAACATCTGTGTTTCAACTGAGCCCATACGGTGTATTAACTGAACAAAATGACTGACCTGTCACAGTTCCTATTTATTCAAAATAAAACTGTTTGGAATTTCATCCCTAAATACTTAAAAATGCAAACTAAGGTTAGACTTGCCACTACAAAAAGGGTATGTACCAAGGATATATGTAATCTGAACCTCTCTTAAATGAAAACATTGTTATTCTATAATACAAGAACATAAAGCCAATTTCTTTAAACAACTAAAATTGCATTAACATCTAATTATTAGTCTTCAATATAGCAAGCTTGTAGTCCCAAAATAATTGATCTCACATTATGGCTAAAAGCATTTCAAACGCTATGACAGGAATATATAAAGGTATCATGGTAATCCTTTGAAATTTAGAAAAAGTCCTAGCATGGTGTTCTAGCACAAAGTTATGTAGCACTGTGTAGGGCTACCTCCATGGCTGTGCTGTATACTAATAAATCAATCTAGGAGGGAGTCATATGCTAATTAGCCCTGTACCGCCTCTTTCAGAACTACCTCTGTGAAGGCATCTACATGCTGAGAGGTTCAGGAAGTTGTGTGGATGTGTAGAATAGCACAGCTGGCACTATCCAGTCAGGGTAATGAGCATGGACAAAAGGTTGTGTTCATAAACTGAACATTAAAAAAGCAAGGGGAAATGGCAGGGGGTGGGTAGGACATCAGTCACCAGGAATAACACAACTCTGCCTTAATGGCACCAACAGCAGCATCGGGACTGGAGGGTGGAGAAAACAAGCTAGCCACCATGCATATTACTTTTGTGCCATAATGACACTTTAACTAGTATGGGGACCAGGGATGTGGGAACCACTAGACACCAGGGATACTATAATTGTGCCTTAACAGCAATACTGGGATTGGGGACTGGGGAACACACTAACCAACAGGCATAATACAATTGTACCTTAATGGCATCTACAGCAGTACAGTGATCAGGGGTGAAGAGAAACGCTACCCAGCAGGGATACTATACCTATAACCTAATGGCACTTAAATTAGTACAAGGATTGGGGGTGAGGGAATCACTAGATATCAGGGAAACCACATTTGTGCCATAATGCCACTTCAACTAGTATGAGGATCAGAGATGGGGAAACCACTAGACACTCAGCAAAGGACAATTTTGCTATAATGACACCTACAGCAGTGTGGGGGAAGCACTAGACACCAGGGAGTACTGTAAACTGTTGTGCCACAATAGTTCATACACTAGTTACAGGGATTGAGGATAACTCATGGATCATTATGGGGACTGTGATGTATGTATGACAGTGGCTTAAGAGAATGCATATGGCTACAAAATGTGGCCAAAGCAGTTAACTACTGCAACATGCAGATCAGCAAATGATTTGCATGTTGTGTTGTAAACTGTGATTCAGAGACATGCAAATTAGCTGATAATGAGGTCTTTCCTCATCATGGCTAGTATACCTATGAATCACAAAATACTGCATCGTAGGCACAGGGCCTTTTTAGTGTGAACAATACAACTAGTGCTAGTCCCATTAATGAATCCCTGCATTTATTTAATTTCTTTTAAGTTTACCATATCCAGTTAATGAGATTACATAATGCATATCTCATACCAACCAAAATAACACATATTTCCCAAACTTATCAGCAAATTGTAAAGCCTGCAACTCAGATAATGTAGACATTTTACATCTCTGCTCTGGAGTTGACAAAATGCATGTGTAAAAAAAAAAAAAAAAAAAAAAAAAAAAACTACATTACAAAACAAAAGAACTGGACATTCATGACAAAAGAACTGGACATTCATGACAAAACTATAAACTGGAAATTTACAGTTAATGCATATTCCAGCAGGTAATATAAAACAAATAGTGTATGGATATCTACTGGAATTTTTAAGTTATCACAATGGTATATCACCAAGATTAGATGGATTTGAAATCTATGTCATACTACAGTTTCAGTAACTTGGCCAATAGGCATATAAAAGAATTACTTATCACCTAGTCAAAATATTTTTTCCAAAGAATGCTGGGGAATTATTTTACAGATTCCTATGTAACAAAAATAAAGTTTGTCAGCATATATAGCATTGAATTCAGATTCCACATTATAAGAGCATGCTGTTGCACTTGTTGCTACAAGACATTTATACTTTATGTCAGTAATATGGTATAGTCAATGCTTTTATACTGTAAATGTAATAATCTCTGCCAACAATAACGGAGTTATTGACCCCAGCTATATGATAACTAGAAGATGCTAATTTTAAGTTTTAGCAATATTTTTCAGTGATTTTAACCTACAGTGTATATACTGCATAATTTTTTTCTGTGTTTGGAATTCAATTGTTTTACCTATTTCTCTCAATAGGTTATACCAATCCCTGTTTGTGCCACTTTTTGAAATTACCCTTTTTTCTTCAATAAAATATTTTTATGGTTGCCTGTGGTCATGTTTTTTTGCCAACACATTTATTAAATTATCTATATTAACATTTTTTTTCGATTTATTTACATTATACATCACTTATATTTGCTTTCTTTGTAACAATCATCAGTCCAACATTACATAAATTGCTGAATACCTGACTTCCTTTAAACTTCACTCCTCCTCCTGAACATTATTCTACATGTTTTGTTCCTATAATTTCTAGTTATGTCTATGTAATTTGCTCCTTCCCTTTTTTAAAGATTCCCCTTCCAGTTTTATTATCTCTTTTTTTAATATTCAGTACTTCAAAAACAGTTAGTTTAGACTATGATTTCCATTTTCTAGCATTTGATTTTTTTTTTGGCAGACAACATAATTAAACTTAATAAGCCCTTACTGTGCCTAGGTAATTCAGATTTGTGTCCCTCTCAAAAGAATAATTTCCTTAGTTGCAGCCATTTGCTAACCCAATATTTCTGACAGAGTATGCTGTAGGGAATTTTTAAAATCTAACTGTTTACATTCCCATAACATATCTTCCTAGTAACCTCTTTCTACCCATCACACTTCCAACATTTGTTATTTACCTGAAAAAAATTCTTTGAGGTTTGCTTGGAGTATAAAAATACCTATGCAGATATTTCCAGGCAATGATCCGAAATCTTCTGGACTTTGTTGCATACTTGGGAGGTATGCCTATACCCTCCAAATGTTTTCTTCTACATTGCTTTTCCAGTCTCTCTTCCCAATCTTTTCTAACCTCCACTGATTGATTCTTTTAGTTCTCACACAATATTTTATATGCTCTACTAATTATTCCTTTTTTAACAACAGCAGCTTCTGTTCTAGTTACATCTAAAAACTCTACCAGAGCAGGTCTTTTGCTTCAGATGCCCCTATGCTTTCATCTCTGCCTATATTCTGATATCACTCCGTAGAATGGAAGGCAGTCTGTAGCTTGTAGTCCATATTCTTCTTGGCCTCATCCCACTCTATTACATTTCCCTCTGTAGTTATTTTCTCCCATTACATTGGTTCACTTGCCTGTTTTCCACAGTAAATTCCATCCCCTCTTGCTTATTCTCTGAACTTCTACTTGCAATCACCCATACTGGCAAAATTTCCTTTCTCCATTTTTGTATTGCATATGTTCTTAGCATATTCTCACTACATTATGAATACAATATTCTGTATTTATTCTGCTTAATGATCTGCATCCAAAATTCCATTTTCTCTTTATTTCTTGAACCCCCCCACACACACTTCCTCATCATTTTCCCTACCCATTCTGAATTATAACCTTCTGCTTGTGTTATGTATAAAAACCTTAACTGTGTAGTTCTAAAATATCCTTTCAAATCAGGTAATCCTAAACCACCCTGTTCTATTGGAACGATCAACTTACCCCACTTAACTCTTGCCCCCTTTTCCTCCCAGATAAATTATTTCAACTCTTTATTATTATCCACAACTTCCCTGGTTAATAAAAATATGCCTGACCCATATATAAAACAAAAGGGACTAAAAAGAGTTTCACTGTTTGTATCTTACTACCAATATCAATAAACAACAGCTTCCAGTTTCTGTGTTTTTTGTATTATCTTTTGTTTAGTTATTTAGCTTAGTCATTTCACACATATCCTTACCTGCCTTTAAAGAGGCCTTTTTAATCCATGCTCCTAAATATTTCATCTTATAAATATGAGTATAACAAGAATCCACAGAATAAACGTTCGACCAGAACAAAAAGTAATAAAAATCAGTAATGCAATAAATGACTGGAAGAACAAACAAGGCAGCATCAACAAATCACTATAATTTGTTTAATTGTTGAACAGAGGTTGAGACTTAATATATAATACTAACAAACTCAAATGAGCCAATCACATTCCGTTCTTAATTAAATACAACTCAAGCTATTAAAAAGACAGAGCAATCTTCAAGTATATTCAAACATATACTAAGAATGCATATCAAGTTAATATATAAAAAAGTGTAACACATATAAAAATGACTATAAAAAGTAATGTAAAACAGAAAGGCTTATAATTGTGGTTCATATTTTCATTTTTATTTTGGTGCCCTTCTTTTCTTCAAGTAAGGCTTAATAGATGCTCTTTCATTAAGCCCAGAGCCTCTATCGGCTCTCAGGGTAACCATCCAATTATTCTCCTTGAATTCAGTATGATTACATATATCCCCCATCCGTAAGCTAGGGGGAATACTGTCAATTACTCTAAAATTAAAATAATGTGAAACACCATGCTCATGGACATGTTTCGAGAGGGCATTAGTAACCGTGCCCTTCCTAATATTTTATATATATATATATATATATATATATATATATATATATATATATATATATATATATTCTCTAATTCTGTCCCATAGGCAACGATTAGTCTTGCCCACGTAGAAAGAACTACAATCAATGCACTGAGCAATGTAGACCACATTGGATGATTTACAGTCCGCATTTACATGGAAAGAAAAACATCTTTTCAGATCTGGATGGTAAAATGACTCAGATGTGTTAATATAATTACAAAAACTACAGCTCCCACATGGCAAGGTGGTACCTGCCTCAACAAAATCCTTATCCAAGACTCTCTGGCTACAGAGAATTCTCTTCAAATTGCTCATGTCACCCAATTCAGAATCTATTAACAAAATAGACCAATATTCTCTAAAAATATCACAAAGCAAACGTTAGTCTCTAGTAAAAAATAAAGGAATTCTAACATAATCAGATTTTCTAGCAGCATACAATAAAGGTTCATTCAATGTGGTTACTTTAGGACCATAGTACGGAGCTGCTATCCCTTCCCTCAGGGTATCCAAATCAGACCAATTAGTCAAAATCTCATTAACAGAGTAACCTCTCTGTATAAGTCTCTGTTGTAAAGATTCAATTTCATTTTGGAAGCCTGCAGTGGTAGGATTAAGTCAAGATGCCCTAATGCCCTGACCACGTATCAAATTACGAAAGATATAGTTCGGATGCATACTATTTCTTGTTAGCAAGGTATTACGGGCACAACTCTTCTTATACACTCCTGTATTGATCAAAGAGTCTGATAGTTTCTCAATAAACAACTCCAAAAACTCGATCCTATCACTAGAGTGTACCATAGTGAAAGACAAGCAATCACATAAGCTATTAATCTGCATATGGAACCTATCCAGCTCAACAGCGGTTCCTCTCCAAAGAAGAAAAACGTAATTGACAAAACACCAATAGAAAACAACATTATAAACAAAACTCTCCAACTTAAACAGAACCACATACTCCCATTGTGCCAGAAACATATTGGCATAGCTATTGGCACACGACGTACCCATCACTACGCCATGTTTCTGGACATAAAACTCCTCTTTAAACATAAAAACATTATTTTCTAAAGCAATTTCCAACAAAAAACAAATCAATTCAATTTCAGATGGAGCATAATCACTATGTGATTCCAAATAGTTACATATATAACAAAGCCCCAAATCATTCGGAATCATTGTGAAGAGAGACTGAATATCCAACGTTACAAATACCAAATCCTTTATGTTCTCTAAGCTGTGAGTGCACTCATACAAATCTACAAGGAATTCTTTGGAATCCTGCAATACCATTCATTTTAAATTAAGAATGGGTCTAAGATGTTTCTCTATATAAATAGATAAGGGTTCTGTCACCCACGCAGCTCCAGAGACAATTGGATACATTGGGGGATCTAATAACTTTTTATGAATCTTAGGAAGTCCCTGGATGACGGGGATCAAAGGATCCTCTACATTTAAGAACCTAAAAGTCTCCTCTGAGATTAATTAATTCATTAACCTTAAATGTACAGGAATGGTATTACAGGATTCCAATATGTTTCTGGCACAATGGGAGAATGTGGTTCTGTTTAAGTTGGAGAGTTTTGTTTATAATGTTGTTTTCTATCGGCGTTTTGTTGATGACGTTTTTCTTCTTTGGAGAGGAACCGCTGTTGAGCTGGATAGGTTCCATATGCAGATTAATAGCTTATGTGATTGCTTGTCTTTCATGATGGTACACTCTAGTGATAGGATCGAGTTTTTGGAGTTGTTTATTGAGACTCTTTGATCAATACAGGAGTGTATAAGAAGAGTTGTGCCCGTAATACCTTGCTAACAAGAAATAGTATACATCCGAACTATATCTTTCGTAATTTGATACGTGGTCAGGGCATTAGGGCATCTCGACTTAATCCTACCACTGCAGGCTTCCAAAATGAAATTGAATCTTTACAACAGAGACTTATACAGAGAGGTTACTCTGTTAATGAGATTTCGACTAATTGGTCTGATTTGGATACCCTGAGGGAAGGGATAGCAGCTCATTACTATGGTCCTAAAGTAACCACATTTAATGAACCTTTATTGTGTGCTGCTAGAAAATCTGATTATGTTAGAATTCCTTTATTTTTTACTAGAGACTACGAAACTATTCAGTCCAAACAAGCAACCAAATAAGAGATGGAGAGCTGGAGAAACACAGTAAACAGTTTAAAACAATTTATTAACGCTGTCAATACAACTCTGCGTTTTCGTATAAAACACTTCTTCAGATAATTTCATATAATTGAAATGCTGTTTAAATACTGTGACCAATTCCAAATACTGAAGATCATTGGATATCTAATATTACTTGTAACGCCCATTGTATTGTAGTTTGAAAAGTTATTTGAATAACATATATTCACCTAGAATCACTTCAAAAAACTAAATTACTCTTAATAACAAATACACATGAAAGATATATGATAAAATAAAATAAAATGTAAATATACAAAAAATGTAGAAAAACATTTACATTCATATTAAAAAAGACCACCAATGTTATAAATATTGGATAGTATACCACTACCCTCTAGTGGACCAAAATGAAATAACATGCACTGCTGATTTTACAGCTTAGCTGATCTAAGTTTTAGAACAGGTATAATAGACAACATTTCATGTTGGCCTCTAAAGTAATTTGCCAAAACAGTTCCCAGTATTCCAGTTTTGCCTCCAACATACCCCCCCCGGATTTCCTTGGGAACAATTTCAAGGACAAAAAAAAAGAAAAACTAGATTGTGGACAAGTCAATTTATGATGAAATAATGCATTTTTAGAATTAGCCTTATTAATCTCATAATAATGTTCATAAATTCTCGTCTTAAGTTTACGTTCGGTCTTCCCAACATAAAATGAATTACAAACTTTACATGTAGCTAGGTAAACTAAACCTGAACTATTACAATTAGCATAAACCTTATTCATAATATGTCTTTTCCTACTAGTAATTTCGATAGAAGGAGCATTTACTATATAGTTACATTGGGAACACATCCCACACTTATATGTACCATATTTCAAATGACCACTTGTATACCTTTTCATACCTCCAAGTTCAAAAAAATTTTTAAAATTCAAATCACGTCTATATGTGAAATATAAGGGTCCCAACACTTTTGGATCAATATCTGAAATTTGTTGACATCTTTCCCCTTCCCTATTCACTACTCTTTTTATTATGTTGGAATCTCCATTGTAGTCAAGTATATATGCCCCATTAATGTCTTTCTCTTTACTTCTTAAAGTTGAATCCATGGTTGGTGAATGATTGACCGGATGTAACCCCAAAATAGGTCCAAACCTACCACTTCTACCTTCACTAACCTCTTTTTCTACCTGGCATATTAAGTCTGTTGGGTAGCCCCTACTTTTAAACATTTCACAAACTTTTTTACATTCAACCACAAATTCTGTGTCCTTAGATGTCATTCGGCTGATTCGAACCAATTGACCCTTGATAAGATTTCTCTTCTGAAAATAGGGACGGCCACTATTAAAATGCAGATATGAATTGGAAAAAGTTTGTTTCCTGAAAATTCTTGAACTAAAACTATCCATTTCCTTCGAAATACTAATATCAAGAAAATATTATATGTAAAATCTAGGAAGTGCGTCGTGCTCTTAATATAGATCAAGAATTCCATGAATTTTTGTTCTGTATCAATCCATAATATACATATGTCATCCAAAAAACGTTTATATAATGACCAACAACCCTTAAATTCACTATTGAGGATGAATTGATATTCCCACCAAAAAAGGACAATGTTGGCAAATGTAGGAGCACATCCTGCCCCCATAGCCACTCCCTGGATCCTGTTTGTAAAATTCTACCTCAAAATACATAAAAGTATTGTTTAGTACTATTTCCATGAATAAAAGTATATTATTAAATTCCGTAGTTGTGAAATTTCCAAACTTTAACATATATTCTTCCAGCTAATTTAAACCTACTTCATGGGGTATACAACCATATAAATCCACAACATCCAATGTAATGAATATCAAAGAATCATGACATAATTCCGGTTTCAATAGTCTTAATAAATCCCATGAGTCCTTTAGTACTGCAGTACCCTCAAATGCCAACTTTTTAAGCTTGTTGTCTAAAAACCGTGAAATAGGAGAAGTAATGCCACCTTCAGAAGAAACCACCAACCTTAAAGGTGGGTCCATAAAATTTTTATGGACCTTGGGAATACCAAATACCGAAGGGACTCTGGGAAATTTGTTGTACAAAAAATTATATGTATCTAAATTGAGAGAGCCTTCTAATAATAAATCGTCCAACAACATATGTATTTTTGAATTAGCTATATTAACCTCATTAACTGATGCTAAACTGTATTTACTAGAATTTTGTAACTCTTCTTTCATTTTAGACTCGTAAATAATAGTATCCATCAAGACCGTACCACCCCCTTTATCGGGTTGCATAATCCTGATGGTACGGTCTGATTTTAAATCATTCAAGTATTGTCTTTCCATTAGTGTTAGGTTGGAACTAATTTTATGATTATATACCTCTCTTCTAATTTCCCTTTCTAAAATAGTTTCAAGGTTTTTCAACTGGGGATGCAAGGGGGATTAAAAATTCATTTTCTCTTTAAAACTGGGTTTGAAAATAATTCCGAACCTAAATTTCCAAAAAATAAAGCTAGATTATTTTTTCTGATAAACAATTTTAGATCTATAACAGTTTTGACCATGTCTGCTTTCCTGTATGGAACATATTTAAAACCCTTTGAAAATAAATTGAAATGCTCTCTATCAATAGAAATATTACTATAATTAAAAATGTTGTACCCTTGGTAGGTATACACATTATTTGACTCTATAATAGAATCATCTCTGTGGTCATTTGAAATCACTGTTTCATTCACTATTGGTAGTGGGGGTGGTTGTAGTTGTAAAGCGTCTGAGGTTTGTTTCGTATTCTGTCAGACCTCCTTGGAAGGGGAGGGGGTGGATAATCTAAAGGGAATTCCCCCTGTTCTACATGTTGTTCAAAACTGTTGTCTGAATATCTAAACCCTCCTCTATCATTCGTTTCCTGAAGATTGTCTCCTTTCTGTATAGAAAACTTTTTAAAGGGTTTAGGGGGTGGGTAGGCAGTACCTTCCTTATATTCTCATAAATCCCTTTGTATTTTACCTTGCTTTCTTGACATATTAATTGTGCATTTCTTATCTATTTGTGTAAAAATATCATGATATTTAGCTTTCTCTTCTTCCACAGTAAACAATAAATCATTTAAAATGTTGTCATTCACCTTTTCCATTTCTTTCAACAAAAATGACTTCTCTCTTTCATTCTCTTCCTTAATGGCCCTAACTACTTCCAATCCACATTTATCAAAGATTTTTATAACAGTAGTATGGAAGTCGGACCCTGGTTGAACCCTGTTAGGGAATTTCCAAATTCTTAATCCCTTGGGTACTATTTTATGTTTTAAACATTCATTAAAATAAACATTATCACATTCAAAACCTTAAATTTGTCCATGAGGACATACAAATGGTCTAAATTCTCCCTGTAAGTAGGGATATTTTGAATTGTACGTACTTGCTGAACGTGATTATCTAAATCATATTTTCTAGCCACAATGTCTTTGAAATTTAATAAATTTGATTTAGAAACAGTTTGACAGTCACCTTGTGTAGCGTTATTGTCGGCGCCAAAATTCAAACGTTCTGAAGACGCTCTAAGTTGATTCGGGTGTTTCGCTAGCATTTGTATTAAAAATATTGGGAATTCCCGTTAAGTCCATAGTTCCATTAGAATTCGACACTGGTGGACCTTGTGAATGATGTATATGGGAACCTGAAATGGACGCCATCTTGTGAATGCATTTCCTTAGCATTTCCTGGGTATCCGGAACACCTGATAAAATAGCAGCAAATGATTGGCAAGCTGGTGTAAGTAACTCCACAAGCTGAGAGAGCTGGCCGATCATCTTGCGCAGCTCTCCCCTTCCACTTCTGGGCAAATCATTCTCTGCCTCCACTCCTGGTTGCTCGGCCATCAAAAAACCAGTAAAGACACCAAATGGCAAAAAACAAAAAGAAACTACGAAACTATTCATTCCAAACAAGCAACCAAATAAGAGATGGAGAGCTGGAGAAACACAGTAAAGTTTAAAACAATTTATTAACACTGTCAATACAACTCTGCATTTTCATATAAAACACTTCTTCAGATAATTTCATATAATTGAAATGCTGTTTAAATACTGTGACCAATTCCGAATACTGAAGATCATTGGATATCTAATATTACTTGTAACGCCCATTGTATTGTAGTTTGAAAAGTTATTTGAATAACATATATTCACCTAGAATCACTTCAAAAAACCAAATTACTCTTAATAACAAATACACATGAAAGATATATGATAAAATAAAATAAAATGTAAATATACAAAAAAATGTAGAAGAACATTTACATTCATATTAAAAAAAGACCATCAATGTTATAAATATTGGATAGTATACCACTACCCTCTAGTGGACCAAAATGAAATAACATGCACTGCTGATTTTACAGATTTTTTAATATGAATGTAAATGTTTTTCTACATTTTTTGTATATTTACATTTTATTTTATTTTATCATATATCTTTCATGTGTATTTGTTATTAAGAGTAATTTAGTTTTTTGAAGTGATTCTAGGTGAATATATGTTATTCAAATAACTTTTCAAACTACAATACAATGGGCGTTACAAGTAATATTAGATATCCAATGAGCTTCAGTATTCGGAATTGGTCACAGTATTTAAACAGCATTTCAATTATATGAAATTATCTGAAGAAGTGTTTTATATGAAAACGCAGAGTTGTATTGACAGCGTTAATAAATTGTTTTAAACTATTTACTGTGTTTCTCCAGCTCTCCATCTCTTATTTGGTTGCTTGTTTGGACTGAATAGTTTCATAGTTTCTTTTTGGTTTTTGCCATTTGGTGTCTTTACTGATTTTTTACTAGAGACCAACGTTTGCTTTGTGATATTTTTAGAGAATATTGGTCTATTTTGTTAGTAGATTCTGAACTGGGTGACATGGTTGGTCCGTATCCGAAATTTGTTTTTAGGAATAAGACCAATTTAAAGATAATTCTCTGTAGCCAGAGAGTCTTGGATAAGGATTTTGTTGAGGCAGGTACCACCTTGCCATGTGGGAGCTGTAGTTTTTGTAATTATATTAATACATCTGAGTCATTTTACCATCCAGATCTGAAAAGATGTTTTTCTTTCCATGTAAATGCGGACTGTAAATCACCCAATGTGGTCTACCTTGCTCAGTGCATTGTTTGTAGTTCTTTCTATGTGGGCAAGACTAACCGTTGCCTACGGGACAGAATTAGAGAACATATATATATATTAGGAAGGACACGGTTACTAATGCCCTCTAGAAACATGTCCATGAGCATGGTGTTTCACATTATTTTAATTTTAGAGTAATTGACAGTATTCCCCCTAGCTTACAGATGGGGGATATATGTAATCATACTGAATTCAAGGAGAATAATTGGATGGTTATCCTGAGAGCTGATAGAGGCTCTGGACTTAATGAAAGAACATCTATTAAGCCTTACTTGAAGAAAAGAAGGGTACCAAAATAAAAATGAAAATATGAACCACAATTATAAGCCTTTCTGTTTTACATTACTTTTTATAGTCATTTTTATATGTGTTACACTTTTTTATATATTTACTTGATATGCATTCTTAGTATATGTTTGAATATACTTGAAGATTGCTCTGTCTTTTTAATAGATTGAGTTGTATTTAATTAAGAACGGAATGTGATTGGCTCATTTGAGTTTGTTAGTATTATATATTAAGTCTCAACCTCTGTTCAACAATTAAACAAATTATAGTGATTTGTGGATGCTGCCTTGTTCGTTCTTCCAGTCATTTATTGGATTACTTATAAATATGAGTATTGCTGAACCAATTTATATGTGGGTACAAAATTTACAGCTATAACCTTTCTTTCATCTTTATTAATTTTACGACCCAGAAAGATTGAAATTGTCTCAAAATGTTCTACAACACTGACATCTTCTTTTATGGATTTATCAGGTACAAAATAATATAATCTGCAAATAAAGCTAACTTTCTTGATTACCATATCAATTATATCCTTGCATATCTGAGTCTCTTATTATTATTTTTTTTTGCCAATGGCTCTAAATATAAAGCAAATAACAAATGGAAAGAGGACACCCCTGCCTGGTTCCACTGTTCAAAGGAACGACAGTAATTCTTGCCTCTGTTCCTTCATATATACTCTTAACTAACCTTACTATTGTAACAGGGAATGCAAATGTTACAATTGCTCTACTCATAAAATCCCATCTTACTGTGTTGAATGTGTTCTCTGCATCAAGACTCACCAGCAACAGCAATATTTTCTTACATTCTGCTATACTCTGGGCCATCATTGCCCTATTAATGTCTTTTTAAAACAAGAAACATCTTTATTACATTATCACATATAACCTAGGCAATCATACATTTATATACATGAAAACAAACCATATTGACATAATTTTGGTTACAGACATTATACATCACAAACCACATTGACATAATTTTAGTTGCAAACATTATACATTACTTAAAATCTATCCAGTCATTGTCAGTCAGACATTACATAGTTCATTCAAATCCTGGATTCTTTTAAACATCATTCCTCCTCTGCATGTATTGTTCCCACAATTCCATTTTTTCTATGTAATTTTCTCCTACCTTTTTCTAAAAATCCCAGTTCCAGTTGTTTTATCTCTGTTGCTATACTCCCCACTTCTAGTACAGTCGCTTTAGACTTTGATTTCCATTTTCTAGTACTCACTTTTTCAGTAGTCACCATAATTAGACTCAGCAAGGCCTTACTATGTCTAGGCAATTACAATTCTGTATCATAGCTCAAAAAATAATTTTCTTAGTTATATAATTCTGACAGAATAGTCTGCAAGGAATCTTTAAAGTCTACCAGCTCCTCATACTACCAGAAAACATTTTCACAATTACCTCTTTCTTCCCCATCACACCTCTAACATTTGTTGATACCTATGTAAACACTCCCAAGCAAAGATCCTGAATCCTAGACTTTGCTGCATATTTGCTTCTTTGTTAATTGGTTATCCAATCTCTCTTTCCAATTCTTTCTAACCTCCTCTGATTAATTCTTATAATTATCTTGCAATATTTATATGTTCTTCTAATTATTCCTTTTTTAATGGCAGATTCTGTTCTAGATTTTACTAAAAATTGCATCAGTGCTGGTCTTTTGCTTATGATCACCCTTCTTCTTTCTCTTTGCCTATACTCTGATACTTTGCCTATACTTTTATCATCCTTGATACAGAAGGCAGTCTCTAGCCTGTAGTCCAAATAAATTCTTGGCCTCTTCCCATTCTATTATCTTTCCCTCTCTAATTATTTTCCCCAATACCTTGGTTCTTTTGCAAGTTTTCTCCAAAACATTCTAGCCCCCTCTTGCATGTTGTCTGTATCCCTATTTGCAATTATCCCTATTGTCAGAATCTCCTTTCTCCATTCCTATGTTGGCTTAGTTCTTAGAATACTTTCTGTTATTACTTTATGAATATAATATTCTGTACGGTTATTGTTATTCTCCTTAAGGAAAGATCTACATCCAAAATTCCAGTCTCTCCTTGTTTCTTGGGCTTTCCCATTTCTTCATCATCCCTTTCCACTTTCAAATGATATGATTCTGCTTGTGTTATGTATATCAGCCTTAACCGTGTAGCTTTGAAATACCCCTTTAAATAGGGTAATCCCATACCTCCTTGTTCTACTGAAAGAATCATTCATCCCAGGTATTCCACAGAATAACCATCCTGAAAACCTTTCTTTTTCAAATTCACATTCAGTTCTTTCCAAATGTGTCTCCTATAGAATAGCTATTTGCACTCTACATTTTTCAATATAATTCACTACTGTTTCTTTTTTGTATATATCTGTAAGACCATTTACATTTAAACAGAGTACAGAAGTTATTATTCCCACCTTTTATGTGTAACAGCTTTTTTGTTAAGTTTCTATTTCCAGCTTTTGTGTTACATGCCTACACTAATGTTTGGCAAGTTGATCTTTTATAGAGTTGTTTCTTGTCATATCCATTTGAGACTATGTCACATCTTACAAAAAAATTAGTTTTATTGAAAGTTCTCCAACAAAAAAAATATACCTTTAAAACATTTTAACTTAATATTAGCACTCAAAACTATGTACATCTTCAAATATTGAAATTTTACCCTCCTAATAGGAACAATATCTCAAACAGACAGCCACACTCACAGACATAAAAGGAAGGTTATCCATGCTCGGATCCATGGTACAGCCTGTGTTTCTACTAAGTGATGTCTTGTTTTGTCTTATCTTTATTGGTCTCCCAGATTGGGAAAACATTTGAATTATTTAAAAAACATTATCTCCTAGCCACTGAAAGAAAGAAGTATTCTGTTTTTATTGGTCTTTATCAGACCATCTCCATGGAGACATGAGAACCAGATACAGTGTTGTTTCTACAAGTATTTATTTATTTGCTAGAAAAAAGCTTTATTATATTGAATGTTCTCTCTTATTTATTTGATTTCTCTTAAACTTGCTACTAGACTAAGCCAAAGGCCTTAATCCAGCCATTCCTCTATGCAAGAATGAGAAAAAGCACATTGATTTTTCTTGTATCATGCTCTTTTGACAAGACTTCTTCTTTTTTATGTTGCAGTACCTACATTTCTTAAAACTGAACAATAAGAAAGAGAGAAGAAGGGAAAACAGGGGTTTCTGTTTATTTTAGTATCCCCATCACACTTGAAAGTAACTGAGAAAACTTTAATTGATAGCATGCAGATTATATCATGCATCATAAAAATACTACTGTTAAGAACAAAATTTAGTTTTTCTCCTCTTTCCCCTCTTAAGTGTTCTTCCAAAGATTAATTTCATGAAGTAGGGCATATGCATGAGTGTCCCCTAAATGTTTAACAAAGTTAAAAAGTTCAATCATTCCAGGTTTACTTGTTGTGTCATGTTTCACAAATATAATTAATACTTTGTAATCCCACATTTATTTGTCAATGTTCAAACTGATGGTTTTATTCCTGTTTATCTTCATCTCCCAAATTTATTCTCTGCTTCATTTCCAATGTACTCTAGGTTCTGCTAGTTAATAGTTGTGTTTTTTTCTGTCTCTCAAGCATTTTTTGTTGAAACAATGGAAAAGGTTTCACTGGCATAGTCTTTCTGTGGGTTTTACTACCAGAAAAACAAGAAACAGAATCTATTCCTGTTTCACAGCTCACTTTTGTCAGACCTTATCTACTTTAAACT
This sequence comes from Protopterus annectens, assembly GCF_019279795.1. Taxonomy (NCBI): domain Eukaryota; kingdom Metazoa; phylum Chordata; order Ceratodontiformes; family Protopteridae; genus Protopterus; species Protopterus annectens. Next base: position 204,772,369 of record NC_056733.1, read on the forward strand.
TTGGCGTAATTAAGTCTTCCATAAATATTTCCATTTGTGCTCTTTCTTGATTTCCATATTCCTCTACTTAATGGAAAATTTCATAAACTTTCCAAGATATCGCTAACACCTCACTGTAGTAAAAGTTTTTGTGCTCTGAAGTTATTACCAAAAATATTTGCTTAAAACAATCTTTCTAAACTCATCTATATTATCCAGATACTTGCACTTTGCATTTGTGCCTCTTGTTATTATGTGCGATTCCCCTTATTCTGCAACACTTTAACCTTTTTCAACCCTCTAAGTAATTCCTATTACTTCTCAACCATATTTCTTTTTCTTTTATTTCTATCCCATTTTTAAACTCCATTTTCATTTATCCCACTCACTAGCTATAACTTCTGAAGAAATTTATTTTTTCCCTAATAACTCTTGAATAATTTCTGCTACCTATTCTTTAAATTCTTCTCCTTTTAAAATGTAGGTGGAAAATCACCAATTTTTATTTCATTACCCTGCATTTTTATTGTAGTTTTTATCTGTGCATGATCTGAAAAAGTTATTGGACATGTGTTGGAGCTTTCAATTAAATGCACATGTCCTTGGGAAATATATTTTCTATCTAGTCTAGCCCAGGTACTGTACCTTAGGGACCAATGACTGCTCCAGGTTCCTTTTCTTGCCAGGTCACAACAGGGGCAGAATAACTAGCTAATTGGTGGGGCATATAAGTCATGATGGGTTATGAAGGCTGACAAGAGAGGGGTATTGTTGTTACTGATACCAGCAGCTATAACCAGAGGATAGAAGAAATGCTGAGTGACATTAACTATTATGAGTATTTAACTTTAGAAGAGATTAAGGCATCATACAACTGGTACACAGCCTTGACTGCACTTTATGATGATAGTTTGTTAACAGATAACTTGTTTAACTATCAACAGACACCTTCCCCCAACTTGCCTAAATCCTTTGGAATCACTAAGCCACATAAAAATAGAGAAAACCCTCCTTACAGGCCAATGGTTGCAAGCGGGGGGTCCCTGGCTGAAGCTGCTGCCATCTACCTGGATTTTTTTGTTACAACCTCTGGCTGAGAAGTACATTCACACATAAAAGACTCTAATGATTTTTTAAGAAAAATAAAAAAATTACAATTGATGCTGATAGCATTATATTAACAATAAGTGGTGAATCATTATATACTCTGCTTCCACACAATTATTGTATTGAAACAGTGATCGATTTGTACAGGAAAACCAACAATGGCACACCAGGGTAACATGAAAGAATAGATAAACTTTTATATATGGCGCATAGCTATAATTGTTTTATGTTTAATGGAAATTACTATAAACAAAAGACTGATATAGCCATGAGGCAGCTATGGCCCCTAGCCTAGCCAACATAGCCCTAGGCAAGTAGGAGGAGGATTATGTTTTTAATAACAGAGAATATATGCAACATATCACAGTGTATTTATGCTTTATTGATGACATCTTTATTGTGTGGAAAGGACACAGTGCTAGATTAGAATAGTTTATCAATTACCTAGATCAAACCACTAGCTTCCTGCATTACACCCCTTTCCACAGCCTCATCTCATCAGTCTTCTTAGATATGCAGATTACTAAAGACTAGGACCAAGGTAACATGGGCACAGATCTTTACAGAAAACCTACCAGAGTAAACTTCCTACTACATAATAAGAGTTTCCATCCCACCAGGACAAAATATAATGTTGTTAAGTCCCAGGGCCACAGGTTCATTAGGATCACAATGAAAATGAAACCCTTTCTTAAGAGCCTAAATGATCTTGAAAATTAGTTTTTGGTGAGGAGATAGGAAATAAGTGTGTTAAAAAGTATTCTATAACCTATAATTGAACTAAAAAAGACAAATTCACCAGCGGTTAATAGTCCTTATAGGAGGGTGTTATAGAAATCTATGGACAACAAATCTAAAGACAGTTGTATCTTGACTTTTACTGTTGACTATCACAGCATCATTAATATTATTAGAGAGAACTGGGCCATAACTACTGAAAACTCATATTTAATGGACATTCTTGGATAAGCTCCTTCCTTTGTGTATAGGAAGGCCAGAAACATCAGGAGTTGGGTTAAAGGTAGACCTAGACCACTGAATACATGCACCAATAAGTGTAGAGCAAACTGTATTTTGTCAGCACATATAGGAGGGAGACATGTTTTTCTGCTCTTATTTATAAAAACTGATTAAAACCAATGCAGGACGTGACTGTAACTCAATTCAGGTGGTTTACAGGGCAAGCTGCAATGACTGTGAAGTATTTTATGTGGGGAAAATGTTCAACAGATTTAAAAGAAGGATTTCTGCCCAGCTTTTTGAGTTTAGAGCTATACCCAAGAATAATGCACTGGCTCGGCACATGCAGCTTCACAAAAGACACACTGGCTTTAAATTTCAAATTATTGATTGTGTGAACTTTTTGGAACTGGAAGGAGACATCCCTAATCTTTCAGAAAAAAATGTGAACTGTTGTGGCAGCTGAAACTGAACTCATTTAGAAAACCGGGCCTTAATTATTATTGCTCCATAAAAAGCATACTAGAACTCAGAAAACTGCCCCACTGTTTAAAAGACTACTAAAAGTCTGATATGGGACAGATTAATGCTGACATTACATACTAATATTATACATGTTAACATTGTTATAAACAAACATGAAACATTGTAATTTTTTGTACCTGGCTGTTTATCTGTGACTGGCTGCAAGAACTGCAGTCCTTCTAAGACCATCTGGATACACTAAGCTGATATAAGTATACTTTTTGCACTTGCTCTGTTTCAGTGATATTTTACATTCCTGTGCTGCATTTATTTATTGGTTGAATTTATCACTGCTTGCACTTGTTAAATCCATCTGCTTGTTACTGCACTGCTCTTTGCTTCTTGTTTTAACAGTATTCTGCAAAGGCTATGTTTTGTGAACATATCTCAGGGTTGTGAACTTTACTGCAGGAATCCTTTTTCTGTTCTGATTATGTCTCCATTTTATTTAGGAGAGTACTACTGATCTATAGCTCTTTGTGATTTTATCTGATTGGCCTTAGGGTTTATCTTTAGAAAAGTATTTCATCTGCTGGTATAAAATAATTAATTTTGTTGACACAGCTCTTTTGTGCCTGACTGTTTATCTGTGACTGGCTGCAAGAATTGGAGTGCTTCTAAGACCATCTGGATATACTAAGCTGATATAAGTGTTTTTTTGTACTTGCTGTGTTTCAATGATATTTTACATTCCTGTGCTGCATTTATTTATTGGTTGAATTGATCACTGCTTGCACTTGTTAACGAAATCCCATCTGCTTGTTACTGCACTGCTCTAAGGTTCTTGTTTTAACAGTATTCTGCAAAGCCTGTATTTTATAAACATATCTCAGGGTTGTGAACTTTATTACAGGAATCCTTTTTTCTGCTCTGTCTCTATTTTATTTTCCCACCCACCAGACCAACTGTTGTTGTGTTCTTAAAACTTGGTGGCTTTTGAGTTGCCTGCTTCTGCTATAAATTTGATATTGGATACTCATCCCAGTCCTATGGTATCAGTTCATTCTATTGAGTACAATGATATCACTTGGGAAGGCCCACTACCTTATTTCCTTAACCTTGAATTATCTTCTGTTTCCTTCCTTTCTACTTAAGAAAAAAAAAACACTTTTCAGCTGCCTTTACTGTATTTCTGTCTCTTCCTACTTTATTTTGCTTTTGTTGCTTGTTCTTAAAGTGTTCAATTACATTTATTCTGCTGCATTTATTAATGCCTGTTAGTTTCCTGATTAAATTGTAATTGTTACTCTAGGTCTCTCAGTTTTGGTTTAAGGACTTGGGATTCAGGGCAGTTATTTTACATCAAGAAGGTTCACGGTCTACACTCTTGTGGGAGGAGAGGGTGGCCTCTGCCATTCTGAGCTGGGAATTGCTGGGTGAAGGCTTATTGTGCCTGTTGTTCTAAGTGTCTTTGCTCAATTTTAAGGATTTGGGTTCCAAACCAGTTATTTTACATTAGGAAGATTTGTGGTCTAAACTCATGTGGCAGGAGAGGATAGCTTACACTCTTCTCAGATGGGAACTGCTGGTTGAAGGATCATTGTATCCGTTACTCTGAAAGTATGTTAGTTCTGGTTTAAGCACTTGGACTCCAAACCAGTTTTTTTACAATGGAAAGGTTGTGATCTAGACTCTTGTGGCAGGAGAGTGTGGCCTACACCCTTCTGAGCTGGGAATTGCTGGTGAAGGCCTATTGTGTCTGTTATTCTAAGTGTGTTGGATGAAGTGTTCTTATGCTACAGTGTAACAAGTCAAGGGCAGAGCTACCAATTCAGCAGAGGTGGTAAAATGTCAAGTGTGGAGACATTTGCTCCTTAGCAGAAAGAGAAAAAATATCATTAAACCAAAGTTAAGAACAGAAAGTTGATTTCTTTTGTTTTGTTTTTGTGCTGCATAGTGAGGAAAATATTTTTAAAACAAATACAGTACAATTTGACATTTAACATAAAATACATTTTCTTACTGCAGACACTGTTGAATAGCACAGTAGTTTATGAGTCTGTAGCGTTTTCTGGCATAGAAGCAAGAATGTTCAATTAACAGCTTCTGGATTACAAAGACAATTTTGATACCTCAGGAAAAATGTGAAAGAGAGCCTGTCAGCACTTGGACTAAAAACTGGAAGCCTTAAAACATGCACTTCAGCTAGTTTATTTTGTTGAACATTTGCAACTAAGAATGCAAAACAGAGTAATTCAAGCAAAAAAGTGAAAATGAAAAATAGGTTGCAGAAGCTTTGTAAGGTGCCTGTTACTCACACTACTGGCATTCTATTTACATGGAAATTAAAAAATATATTTCTTTATGTCTAGCACAACTTGCATAAAGAAGGCTTAAAGTAGATTCTGAGACAAAACTACAAGATTACTTTGCAGTGACAGGTAATCAGAGATACAATAACCATAACAACTTAATGATTCTGCTGCATTAAAACAACCAGATTGCAAAGATATAATGAAATAACTAAGATATAGCAGTAAAGATTTATTTAATTTACTTATTCTTTTTGTTGACTGGGTAAGTCCACATAGACCAGTGGCCCCTTTTCATGGGAGAACCAAGGTGGTTCATAGATTAGGTCTAGGCTAACTGCCCTTGTGAGCCATTTCAAGTTGAAGTTAAATAAATAGAAGTTGAAGTTATGAAGTGTCTGCTAAGTGAATGATTTAATGTAGAAAGTCTAACACAGACTGCACCACAGCATGATGGAGTGAGTCCCTAAAGGAAGGAGAAGGAGGAAGATCAGGAGACTTCCGAAGAAGAAATATGGACATGGGAAAGAAAAAGAGATTTAATATAGTGTAATATTTATGCCAAGGAGAAAGCAAAACTAACCAATATAAAAAGAGCAGCACCAAAGATATTTCAAAAGAACTACAGGCAAAGGAATCCTGATATGGATACCCTTACAATGCAAAAAATAAGAAGACAAAGTGGAAAAGTACAAAAGGAGATTAGTAATACAGAAGTTAAAGAAATAGAAATTGAGGTTATGGAGCACCTGCAAAGTGAAGGATTTGGTATAGAAAATCTAATGCAGAAAACACAACAACAGGACAGAGCAATGGATATACAAATTAAGGGGAAACCAGTGGAAAAGGAAGCAACTGGTCAGGTGCCGTATCAAGATATTTTGGAGTCTTCCACAGGAAACCAGTATAAACATTTACTTTAAGCTAGACTGCAAGGGAAGGAACAGGAGACTGCAGAAACTCTGATGCAGTCAATGTTGAGGAGTGATAGGCCAGTGAATTCCCATATGGCAAAGCAATGGATGGCACAGGATGAAATTGAAGATAAGTTGCCACAGGAAGATGCTATAGAACATTCTATAGAATGCCTGCAGGAAGTGAAAAACAAAGGATGTGCCCTCAGTCTGGAAGAAAATGAACTAAGAGAAGAGTTGCTTGATTTAATGGACATAGATAGATATATTAAAATCAATGAAAGAAATAGACTGCAGAAGGTCAATAAAACCCCAAAAGTCAGAAGTCTGATAAAACAAATGAACACAGTAATTAGGACTGTCCATAGAGATCCATGTGATATAACAGAAGAAAACAGGATATGTTACTGTGCAGCTAAATTAATAACTGATAACGTTCTACCACAAGAGCACAGGGTAGTGAAGCAAAGGAAGGAGAGAAATCAAATACCATCATGGAAGTATCAAACAGAGAAAAATATAAAGCAATTAAGACAAGAAGTGTCACTGTTAGAAGACTATAGAAGAGGGAATAGATCAACAAAAATAGTGACAAAGATAGCTGTGATAAAAGCAGTGCACAGTATTAGAACAGACCAGGATCTATCATGCACTATTTATAAATAATAAATTAAAAATTTCAGCCCAGGCAGAAAAGCTTAAAAGATACACAGATAAATATAAAGGAAAAGTACAAAATTGGCAGTTTAATGATAACCTAAAAAAGTTTTATAGAGAATTGGGAAACAAGGTAAAAGGAATTGAAAGACCGTGACAAAAAGAAGAAATAGATGCATTTTGGAGAAGTATCTATGAAGATCCTGTGGAACACAACAAAGATGTTAAATGGATAAAAGTAAAAGAAAGAATAAAAAGTTTAAAGGTATAGGATATGAAATTGGATAAAGTAACAGCCAGAGAGATTGAAACAAGGTTAAGAAAAACCTCTAATTGGAAAACCCCAGGCACAGATGTAGTGCCTAACTTTTGGTTAAAGTATTAACATCTTTGCATGAAGATCTAGCTATAAATAAGAACTATTTATATGCACACCCCAAACAGACACCAATCTGGCTAACAACAGGTAAAACAATGCTCCTAATTAAGAGTGAACCTGCAAGCTACTCCAGAAATTATAGACCAATAACTTGCCTTCCAACGATGTATAAACTATACATGGGAATTGATGCCGACAGAGTTTAAAGCCATTTAGAAGAGCACTCAATTATGGCAGTAGAACAAAAGGGCAATAAAAGATAGTCATACGGAACAAAGGATCATTTGTTGTTAAATAAAGTCACAGTAGAGAAATGTAAAAAGGGGAAGAATCTAAGTATGGCATGGATTGACTACAAAAAGCATTTGATAGTATCCCACATTCATGGATAAAAGATTGATTAAAATGTATAAGATACATCCTACACTGACTGACTATGTTACAGTAACCATAAAACAATGGGAGACCACTTTACAATTAAACCATGATAAAGGACAAATTATTATCCCCAGGATAAAAATTCAAAGGGCATATTCCAAGGTGACTCTCTGTCGCCGTTGCTGTTCTGCCTTGACTTTAACCCATTAAGCTGTTTACTTAGCTTTGGCCATGCTTACAATTTGGCTCCTAGAAAACAACAAAGTCTAAAGACTTCTCCTCTTCCATTTGTCGATGATTTAAAACTGTATAGCTCATCAGATGAGGAACTGAAAGCACAGCTGCAGGTTGTCAAAATTTTTTCAGATGATATTAGAATGTCATTTGGTCTTGATAAATGTGCAAAAGCAGCCTTTAAAGAAGGAAAACTGCAGCACCAGTTAAACATCAGTTTGGGACAAGAATGTGATATAAAAGAACTTGTACCAGAGGGAGTGTATAATTACTTGGGGATTGTTGAAGGATCAGCAATAAAACACAAACAAATGCGAGTAAAACTTAGTAAGGAATATTTTAGAAGACTTAAATTAATCCTGAAAACAGCATTGACATCTAGGAACAAAACCCAAGCAATAAAGCAATTTGCTCTTCCTGTCCTAACTTACAGTTTTGCAGTGATTGATTGGCCCCAAAACATGTTGGATAGATTAGATATTAAAACAAGAAGGATGCTTCATGCTCACCAAATGATCTAGAAAAATCAGTGCATACCCTAAAACTATAGACTAATAACTTGCCTTCTAATGACGTATAAACTGTACACTAGAATTGATGCAGACAGAGTTTATAGTAGTTTTGAGGAAAACTCAATTATGGCAGTAGAACAAAATGGCAATAAAAGAATGTCATATGGAACACAGGATCATTTGTTGTTAAAGTCATAGGGAAGAAATGTAAAAAGGGGAAGAATCTATGTATGGCATGGATTGACTATAAAAAAGCATTTGATAGTATCCCACATTCATGAAAAAAAGAGTGCTTAAAAATGTATAAGATACACTCTATACTGATCGACAACATTACAGTGACCATGAAACAGTAGAAGACCACTTTGCAATTAAGCCATGATAAAGGACAAATTATTATTCCAGGGATAAAAATTCAAAGGGGAATATTCCAGGGTGATTCTCTGTTATTCTCCTTTGCCCATAACTCATTAAGCTGTCTACATAACAACTTAGACCATGGCTATAATTTGGCTCCTAGAAAACAACATGTAACAACTCCTCATCTTCTCTTTGTCGATGATTTCAAACTGTATGGCTTATCAGATGAGGAACTGAAAGCACAACTGCAAGTTGTCAAAACTTTTTCAGATGATATAAGAATGTCATTTGGTCTTGATAAATGTGCAAAAGCAACCTTTAAAGCAGGAAAACTGCAGAACCAAGAAAATATAATTTGGGACAAGAATGTGATATAAAAGAACTTGAGCAAGAGGCAGTGTATAAATATTTGGGAACTGATGAAGGATCAACAATAAAACATGAACAAATGTGAATAAAACTTAGTAAGGAATACTTTAGAAGACTTAAATTAATCCTGAAAACAGCGTTGACATCTAGGAACAAAATTCAAGCTATAAACCAATTTGCTCTTCCTGTCCTAACTTATAGTTTTGGAGTGATTGACTGGCCCCACAATGTGTTGGATAGATTAGACAGGAAAGTAAGGAGGATGCTTCATGTTCATCAACTAATTTATAAAAAACAGTGCATGCCAAGATTATATATTCCCCATTCTGAATGAGGAACAGACCTTCTTGAAATTGATTCCATGTATAGCTCTGCAATTGTGGGACTCCACGCATATCTACTGACCTCACAAGACCCACACATAGTGAAAGTTTTGAAACATAAGGAAAATAAATCTAAGATGACTTCTTTGCTTAATCTAGTAGAAGCATATCGACATCAAGCAGGAATGGAAATCAAACCAGAAGTAAATAAAAATCAGACAGCAACTGAATGTGCCAAAAACAAAAGAAAGAATATAAGGTGAAGGACAAGATGAAAAGGCAAGAAATGTGCAAAATGCATAAATATATATTTGCAAGTATAGAAAACTTCTGGAAAAACCTCATGTTGATCAGGAACAAATGCAGGAATGGTTAAGGAGAGGCAAATTCAAAACCAAGAGATGAAAGGTTAATATTGGTGGCCCAAGATAGTGGTACAAGGTGGTTTAGAAAGTCCATTGAACGTGGGAGAAACAGACAAATGTAGGTTTTGTAAAACCAAACTGTAAACAGTTGAACACCTCATTGCTTGTTGTGACATACTAATGGCAGAAAATCTGTATACTGAAAGGTATAATAATAATAATGTGGCAAGACTGCTGCACTGGGGATTGTGAAAACAATACTGTATCAAAGTGACTGAAAAACACTGGAAACATGAGTCACAAATCATAAAAAATTCTGAAGTCTACATCACATGGGATCACCTATTACCAACAGTTCAAAACGATAGATGCCAGAAAAATGAATATAGTGGTCCATTAAAAAAAGACAAAAGTAGCACTGATCATTGAAATCACCACACTCAGTGACTACAGTGTGTTGTGTACAGAGAGACACAAAGTCATAAAATATCAGGATTTGCAGGCAGAAATGAGAGCAATGTGGAAGAAAGATACCCAGACAGTTACAATAGTAGTAGGAGCAATGGGTCTTATAAAAAAGAATCTACAATTGTATTTAGACATTTTTCCAATACATGTAACCCCATATGAATTGCAAAAGAAATCATTACTGGGCATATTGCAGGTGCTGCGAAGAGCACTTCTGACTGACATCAAAGATTGAAACAATACTAATTTCATGAACTTTAATCGTACTTTGACTTGGGAATGGGGTCCATTCCTGTCATGGTATTAGAAACCCAAAAGACTTGTAGAAATTAAAAAAAAAAGAAAGCATATTTAATTAACTCGATAATGCTAGGCAAGATTGCACATTTAGCAAATGTTTGCATGATTCCGTTAACTTATGAAAAAGAATTAAAGAATGTAATTTTTGCATTCATATGGGGATCAAGACTTAAACCTATTAAAATAGGCATTATTTATATAACCAGCAAAGAAGGAGGGTTGAATTTAATACATCCAATTATATATATAATTTTTTTTTTTCACTAAACTTGTATAAAGTATAATAAGAATGCAAAATAAAGAAAAAATATTAACAAGAATGATTAGAAGAAATCATAAAGAAATCTGGGGAAAACTTAAATGCTTGAAAAGTAAAAAAAGTGTTATATGGATATAAAATTATACTAAGAGAAAATGTTGTCATGGAAAATTGGAATAGGAAACAGAAAAAGAGAGAAAGACATGGTATAAGACTATAATGGAAAAATTCTATTATATTTATCCTTGGAAACACACAGGTGAAGAAAAGTCAAAGCAGTAAAAAAAAAGAATAAAGAAATGTAAAAATTATGTAGAATGTGCATATTTCTTATGGAGATTATCAGTAAGTAAACTCTCACTTAAAAAAAAAACATCCCTATAAAGCAAAAAAGACAGAGTTTGTATATATTGTGGGGAGGTGGAAACAGCTGAACATGATTTTATACAGTGTAAAAGGGTATATAAATTGTGGAAAGAAATACATGACAGAGGATACTTAAATGAGTTAAAAATATTGAATGTATAAAATATGAACATGATCAAATATGGACATTATGAAATTACAAAACCAGAGGATATAAACAAACTGGATGAAAAGTTATTTTGTGTAATGTGGATTATATAGAATGAAAGAGTCACTGAAGTAAAATACAATGGAAAATGGTTATTATTAGAACTTTTGAAGAAAGTAAGATTTTAGTTGTAGAGAAAGAATTGGGGAAGTAAAAATCTGAAAAGCTAAAAACAGACATCTGTAAGATTCATATTGTAAATATTGTAAATATGTTATGAAAATTGTATAAAATGTATATACTATATTTGTGGATTTAAATAAAGTAACCCTACTCTTTTGCGTACAGGGATGGGATTTGATGTAGCACTTCATACTTCTGGTTTCCATTCAAAGCAAGGAGGCAGCTCAGAGAAACCAGGAGGAGGGTGAAACAAGTATGGAGTGTTTGGAGCATAGTGATAACACTGTGAAAGTGATGTTAAAAGAAAAAAAATTATTTATGTTGATGATGCTAATGTCCAGAAACAGAAAAAGAAGAAGATGAAAATGCAAAGGCAGTCAAGCCATTGCTGAAAGGTGGTTGTAAATGTAAGGAAGTGGAGAAAGCATCTGAGCTTTCTCAGAATGACAATAACAGAGATGATAAGCTGTTAATGGCTTCTGAAGAGGTATTTCAACAAAATCTCTTCAGAGATGAAGAGGCAACACAGAGATGTGTTGTTACAACCCTCCAATATGGAGGGTTGCGAGATTATTTCCTCATGGAGTTAGTAAATGCTAGGGAACCTGAAAGTAGTAATGATGTTTCATGGGGAGACAATGGAGAAGATAAAGACAGAGGATGCTCTGATACAGACAGATGATGTTCTATGGGTCAAGAAAAGAAAATCTTGTGCTGAAATGGGAAAGTCTGGAGTGGAGAAAGAGGGAGAAGGAAATAAAGCAGCAAATGTAGGAAGAAATGAGATTTTTTAAGGTACAAATAAAAAAGAAGAGGTGGAAATGGACAGATACAAGGTATGGGATGAAATAATAACACCTTTAGGAGTAAGTAAACACATATGAGATAAGGGCATTTATTCATATAAACAAACAGACATTTTGTGACGTTATTTTTTAGACTGGTTAAGTAATGAAGAATTTTTTAGAAGAGCATGAAAAAAGAAATACTGTGTTCCTTGGAATGCATGTATTCAACGCATTTCAAAGAGAGACTAAGAAAAAAAATAACATTCAATTCAGGACTGAAATTGAAAAATACGACTTTAAAAAAGCATTTGTTAAGTTTATATAAAAATGTGATAGATACTGTATAAGTTTATGATAATAGAGGTTTATGGATGGGTGTATGAGATTGCAATGTTGTTTTAAAAATTTAAAATTATAACATTGTGCATATTCCAAGTATTATAAATGTGGAAGAGGACAAACTTATGGTAAAATATCAGGGTCAATCCAAAAAAGTATATGCTGGTTCTCGATGGCCAAGTAGAAACCACTAATTATACTGATGCACTTGTTATTTTAAAAACATACATAAAGGAAATCCATGACACTGAAAAGTAATACGTAAACGAACAGAACTTTATTTGCAAGTAAGCGCTTTCACCCGTAGGCTTCTTCAGACTTTTATTGCTAACTGCAATGATGCAGTTTAAATAATCTATTGTGCATTGCTATTGGGTAATTAGTGTAACATGGAGAAGGCTAAAAGCGCTACATTCACAATATATTCAAGATATATACTGTTGGTGCTGAGTATATGATTAAAAGCCATTTAATAAAACATTTATTTAAAACAATGCTCTAAAAACATTAATTAAAAAACATCGGTGTTAAGACAATTAGTATTTATATATAAGTTAACATCTAAATATATAAATATAAAAAGAATGTGTACAAAAATAAACATATTAGTGACCATATGGACAAAATTATTATACAGTGAAGAACTAAAGCCCTGTTCATGCCCTATGAGATTATACCTATGTAGACACCAAATATCCATACACAAAAAATAATGTAAGCATTTACCTATATTAAAAGATCTTTAGGGTCTTAAAAAACTAAACATATAAGAGTGGGAAATTAATAATGATACACGACCTACATCTCAAAGTTAGTGCTTGGGTACTCGGAGCCTCTTTCATCTTAAAAACGGTTTTACCTGTACTTTATCATTCAGGCCAGGGAAATGATCAGCTCTACATCTAATAATCCATCTCATTTCACTTTCTAACGTATAGTTGGTTATGTCACCCCCTCTTATATTAGTATTAATCTTTTGAATAACCATAAACTTAAACTTATGTGTGGCACCCAAATCCATAATATGTTTCGATAGAGCATTAAACACTGAGCCTTTTCTAATATGATATACATGTTCCCTTATACGTTCTTTTAGAGAACAATTAGTTTTACCAATATAAAATGCATGACATGCCATGCATCTAGCCATGTATACAATATTTTTGCTGTCACAATTCGTATTGGTATAAAAATGATATAACTGTTCTGTGACTGGATGAATACAATCTGTTGTCTCTTCAATATATGTACATTGATTACATTTTCCACAGGGTCTTGTATTAATATTATGTATATTCAGTCCTTCTATAGTCAAAGCATTATTTGGTCTGCACAGTATTCTTCTTAGGTTTGGTTGATTCTTAAACACCAAAATATCAGGGTCAGCCAAAGAGATTTTTTGTGTATGAAAGCTGATCATTTGATAAATAATTGTGAAAAAAGGAAATGTTTTGGGTGTGGAAAGACAGGCCAGGATATAAGAAATTGTGAAGTAAAATGTTATAAATGTAAAAAAACTAGGGCACTTGGGGATGGAATGTAAATATAAGTAACAAAAGTACAGCAAGAGATAACAGAACAGAATGAAGAGTGTTGATAGAGAAATAGAGAAAAAAATAAATAGAATGTGAAGAAGTAAATAATTTGGAATATAAAGAAGAACTACAAAATGTCAGTAATGAAAGTTTTAATTTTAATAAAGGAGAGGAGGAAGAGGCTGGGTTGAGCAATAGTGAAGATGTAAAATGGAATTTAGTCAAACAAAAAAGAAATTCTATTGGTAAGAGAATTTGAGATAGAAAAAGGAAAACTGTAGAAGGATGTAATAAAAAAGAAAGAAGAAAGGTTAAGTGTAACATTAAAAAGTTAACATTTTGTGTAAAATACTTGCATTAATGTTAATAGTTTAAAGAATGTTATAAGAAGAATAAGCATCCTTGAATGTTGTAAAAAGCAGGAAAGTGAAATTATCATCTTAGAAGATACTCATTTTTTAACAAGAGAAAAGAGACAAAAATTGGAAGTATGGTGGGGAAAAATGAAATCTTTAACCTGGGGTGAGAGATGTGCTCAGGAATAATTATTTTGTATAAGGAGACAATAAAATTGTAGATTTTACTTTTGTTACTGTAGGCTGAACTACGATTCTTGATGTAAGATGGGGAAATTGGGTATTTAGAATTATAACGATTTATGCATTTATAACAAATAAAGAGAGGGAAGAGATGTTTAAAGATATAATTCAATATGTAAAAGTAAACATGGATATAATTGTTGCAGGACATTTTAACTGTAGTATAAGGCAGAAAAAAATATATATAGATATAAGATATTGACATTTACTTATTTGGAATAGACATACTTGAATTTAGAGGTGAACATAAAATAGAAATACATTTTTTTTAATTTCAGCAGGATTCAAAATGATAGATGAAGGGGTTTTAGAGACAGGTTTTCCAGATCATAGGGCTATATGGATCATTTTGAAAAATAATTCTGACTATATAAAAATAGGAAAGGGATTAAAAGGGATTAATGAGGTTAAATAGGATGAAGGGAAGATGGATGTAGTAAATTTATGGAAGGACCCTATATAAATGAGGTCTTTTTATAAAGTCTGGTCAGAATGGTGGTTGTATTTTAAATGGGTCTATATTAGAACATCAAAGTTTCAAAACTTCGAATGTTCTAATATCGATCCCTATTCAGCGAAAGCTGAAAATATCGAAGCAACAGAAAAACACATTTTTTTTCCTAGGGAAAGAATTTGGTTGTCCATTTCTGTTGCTTTGGTATTTTCAGCTCTGTGGTGGAAAGTTACAGGTCAGGTTCCGGTAAGTGTGTAATTGAGTGTGGGTTAGGTTAGTTAGGATTAGGGTGTGGGTTAGGTATGTGTGCGATTGTGTGGACGTGAGGGTTAGGGCAGGTTAGGTGAGTTAGGGTTAGGGCACGGGTTAGGTATGTGTGCGATTTTGTGGACATGAGGGTTGGGGCGGGTTAGGTGAGTTAGGGTTAGGGCACGGGTCAGGTAAGTGTGTGATTGTGTGGACGTGAGGGGTAGGGCGGGGTAGGTGAGTTAGGGTTTGGGTGCAGGTGAGGTGTGTGTGTGATAGTGACAGACCTTAGTGTTAGGGTTTGGGTTAAGTTAAGTGGATAGTTAGTGGTGTGTGTATAGTTTAGTGTAGGGTTAGGTGTAAGATTTTCAGTGTATGTGTGAGGATTGCTGTTTGTTTGGTGTGCTTGTGTTGTGTATATGTGTTTTGGAAAAATTTGCTGTTCTGTATGTTCGATGTTTTCAGCTTTCACTGAATAGGGGTCGATATTAGAACATTCAAAATTTTGAAACTTCAATTTTCTTATATAGACCTTTTTAGGCAAAAATATATAAAGTGTTATATAAGCTGAGAAAATATAAAAAGAAGGAAGGAAAGAGAACATTATGATCAATTAAGCAAGGATTTGTGATAGAAAAGAATGAAGAAAGTTATTTTATTAAAGAACAACAATTAGATGTCTTAAAAAGAAAATACATTATTTGATACATAAGCAAAGATGTTTTTACAAGGAAAAAATTAGGAAATTGCACCACATTTGAGAAAATTTATTAAAGAAAATGATAGCATCATGAGACAGATAAAGGACACATCAGGTATATTACATGGCACATAAGCTAAGATTATGGAAATGGTAGAAGGATTTGTTAAAGAAAGTTTTAGAGGAAGGAAATGCAGTGTACTAAGGAATGGAAGTAGACATTTTTTTCAGATGAAGATAATAAAGATTTGGGAAAAAGATTAAAATTAAAGAATTGGAAAATATTTTAGGAAATGCAATTTTTGAATCTGCACCAGGTCCAGGTGGAGTAGAGTATAGAATGTATAAAAATGTTACCATTAATTCAAAAAAGATATTTTAAAGTATTAAATGAATGGCTAAAAAGCGATTTCAATATAAAGAACTGTGTAGTGGTGTAATTAAATTAATGTGGAAAAGAGACAACAAGTGTGAAATACAGACTTGGAGACCTATAGTTCTTAGTAATACTGACTACAAGATTTTTATGAACATTTTGCAAAAAAGAATGCAAAGCAAGTTAAGTGAGATCATAAATAAAATATTTATGGTATAAAAGGTAAAAAAGTACACAATTTATTGTTAGTGATTAGAGAATTACTGGATGATATTTTATATAAGAAGGTTCAATCAAAACTAATGGTGGGTGATTTAAGTAAAGGATTTGATTCAATTCAACACAATAGGATAATATTTGATATCTATAATATAAGTAACAAGATAAAAACTGTATTACAGCTTATAGGTTAAATATAATTTTGATACTAATAAATGGTTGGCTTAGTAAGGAAATTGCCCTTGAAAAGGGTATAAGGCAAGGTTGCCATTTGAGTAGCATTATTTTTGTATTAGTAATGAATGTGATCTCAACACGTTAATAGAGAGATGAAAGATACAGAATATATAACTAATGAAGGTGTAAACATTCCAATTATGTTATCATATGCAGATGATATTTTTGTCACAGGAAATCAGAAAAGAATGATCAATGTGATAACTTATTTACAGGAATTTATACAAGAAATAGATTTTCTATAAATAAAGATAAAAGTCAAGGTTTAGGTTATGAAGGTATGTTAGGAGGTATTAAATTTAATATGATAGGGATAACTATATTTGGATTAACTTTTGGGAGAAGAGAAATATGAGACCTAATGGGAAGAAAAATTAAAGGTCCTTTAGATTATCCTTTAAGAAAAATATATTTGATTAATTCCATTTTGCTAACTAAAATTGTTTATTTAGCAACCATATTTAGTATCCCACTGACACCTGAAAAGGTATTTTGCAGTATTATATTTATATTAATTTGGGAATCAAGATTAGATTGAGTAAAAAGAGGAATTTTATATGTTAAAAAAGAAGAATGTGGTTTGGGTTTGATAAACCCTATAGTGTATGCAACAGCTTTACAAAAAGTTTGAAGGATAATGATAATTCTTTATTTGTGAGAATTTTAAAAACTAAATATAGTACTGAATGGATGATTTTTGAGTTTTAAGAGAAGGAGATTATATATTGATGAAATGAAATGAAAAATTATCAAGAGAAACATTTTTGGAAAATAAAAAATAATGAAATTGAAGATGAGAGAAAGTTATGTCATCATAATATTATGGAAACATTTTTTAAATTATTCTTAGACAGATGTGTGCAAAAAAGGTCTGTAATTGAGGCAAGAATGGAAACATATAAAAGTATGTAGGAATGTCAAGAATTTTCTATGGAGTTTAATGATACAGAAATTACCAGTAAAAGCAAATATGCCTTACAAAAGCAATAATAATAGAAACTGTATATATTGTAATCAACTTGAAACACGTGAACATGTTTTATAGGCTGTAAAAGAGTTAAACCCTTATGGAAAAGGCTTGTGTATGGATATTATGAGGACAAACTGAAAAAAAGGTTATGTCTTGCCATAACATTCCATTGTGTTGTCGATCTATTCTTGACTGATGGGTTACAGTTCTGATCCTCAGAAATGATCTGGCAGTTATATAACTCGCACCAACCAAAAAACTTTCAAGCTAATAGTCTACCCAGAATGCCCTTCTCTACATTACTTCAGATCAAGTTTGCAGACTTGTAGAACAATAGATGGAAATTAATCTAAAATTAAGAAGCCATGTCCAAGGAGTATCCTAACAGAAAACCCAGGACAAAAGTTCACTCCACCAGGAATCCACAGGAGGGGGAAGGAGGGTGGGATGTCAAGAATAGATGAAGATTGACAGCACAGATGGAACGTTATGGTAAGACATAAGTTCTTTATCTGATGTTGTCAATCTTCATCTATCCTTGACTGATGGGGCAGAGTCCCCAGCTACTTTAGATCCTTAGTGGCTCTATGGAAGGATATTCCTGAGAACCATAGAACCAAAGGAGGCTCTTCCCCTGGAGACCAAATCCAATTTGTAATGTGTAATAAAGGTATGCAGTGTAGCCCATGTTACTGCTGTGCATGTTTCACTCTTGGAAGCTTTAGAATGGAAAAATGGAGTAGCCATAGATCTGGTGGAGTGTACATTCACCAGCATTGAAAGCTTAATATTCTTTTTTTTATAAATGAAAGTAATGCAATCTCTTAACCATTTTGATAAGGTAACCTTAGAGATTTATTTTCTTAAGGTTCCACCAGAAAAGGAGACAAATAAATGCTCTGATGTCCTGAATTCTTTAGTTCCTTTGAAAAAGAAACATACTTGTCTGTAAACATCTAACAGGTGTAAGCAATATT
Organism: Protopterus annectens; assembly: GCF_019279795.1. NCBI lineage: Eukaryota > Metazoa > Chordata > Ceratodontiformes > Protopteridae > Protopterus > Protopterus annectens. The sequence goes on from NC_056733.1 coordinate 204,790,847, forward strand.
TGCCTTTGTTGGAAAAATTTGAAAAGATGACACGTAAGTCTATGACCTGATTGATGTACTCTAAGACCAACTTCAAAAGATAGGATGGATTGGTCCTGACTGTAACTCTCTCCTTATGGAAAATTAAGTAAGGGGGCTTTGAACATAATGCTTGCAATTCAGAAACTCATCTTGTAGAGGTAATTGCTAAAAGTAGTAGAGTTTTCCAAGAGAGGACCTTTAAGTCACAGTTTGCTGCTGGTTCAAAGGAGGTAAATACCAGTGATTGCAAGACAATAGTCAGGTTCCATGGTGGTACAGGATCTTTAAATGGAGACCTTAAATAGATAGTTCCCTTGAGGAAGACTTTACATAGTCTGTGTAAAATTAAGGGAAGACCTCCGAAGCCATTATGAAATTTAGAGAGGGCAGCTAGAATGACCTTAATAGTAGAAGTGGACGCTCCCTTACAAAAATGACTAGCCAAAAATTCTAAAACTTTTTCTACCAGTGCTGAAAAGGGGTCAAGGCCATTATTGCAAGCCCAAATTGAAAATCTCTTCCATTTACTGAGGTAGAGATTCCTGGAAGATCCTTTATGGGATGCCAGCCAGCAAAATTCTTCATACTGGGGATGGAATATCATTATGCTGTGTGACTAACAGAATTGGAAGAACCAAGCAGTGAGCTTGAGGCTTTGAAGAGTGGGATGCACCAGTCCCTGAGGGTGAGACAGAACATCTGGAACTGAGTTCAGAATCCATGGACAGTGAACTAGATGAGGTATAGGAAGGGAAACCAAATTTGTTGAGGCCAGAAGGGAGCAATGAGGATTACTTTGTTTCTTAACCTGGCTTTCTTGAGGAAAAGAGGAAGAGAGGAAAGGCATATAGGAGAACCAGGGCCAATCAGGGAGAAGAGCGTCTCTTGGGGATTCCCCCAGAGGAGGGAATCAGGGAAAAGTAGTTTCTGAACTTGTTTTGGGGATGAAGCAAAAAGGTTGCAGCAAGGCTTGCCCCAGGGATGAAAGATCTTCCTCGCTATCTTGGGATTGAGAGACCACTCATGAGGCATTAGAATGAATCTGATTAACTTGTCTGCTATCACAATTGAACACCCCAGGATGTGTGTTGCTATCAGAAAGCAGTTGGAGGCAATAGCCCATTGCCACACTAAGAGGGCTTTAGGGCACAGAGGATAGGATTTGGTTCCCCCTTGTTTTTTGATGTACCAGACTAGGGACATGTTGTTTGAATTGCTATAGTTCCTTGAGGAAGGGCAGAGTGACATGCTTGCAACACTAGTAGCACTGCCCTCAGCTCCAGAATGTCGATATGCCCTCTATCAGGGACCAAGTGCCTTGGACTGTCTTTCCCAGATAATGCCCCTTCTTAGGTAAAGAGTGAAAGGGATGAGGTAACCTCTGGAAATAATTCTTAGCACCCATTCATCTGTGGTTATTTGTTGCCAGGCTGTTAGGTGCAAAGAAAATCTTCCTGCAACTGCTTCTAGAGGCAAGCAATTGGGACTCCTTTCAGGAAACACTGATAGGGTTGGCCAGAGAAGGACTCTGTGGAACTCAGGTTCTGCGGGGCACCTCTGCCTCTAGGATGGGATCTTCCTTTTGAACCCCCATCTGCCCTGAGGGGAGTCTGCATCACATGTCTGGGAAAGGCTTCTGGGACATCTTGAACCAGATCTTCCCACTCCTCTGATTCCTGAAGTAGGCTAGTTGGGGATATATGCCCACAGCAGATAGGGTCTTTCCATCTTTCTCACACCTGAATAGAGTTTCTTTAACTTTGGAGCTCTACAAAGAGGATCCATCAAAAGAAGCATTGATAAAGGAAGACTTGAATGGCTCTGCAAACTCACACAGGGACACATCCAAGCCTTTCATCGAATAGCAACACCTGAACCAGCTGACCTGGTCACCCCTTCAGCTGCATGAGCAATGAGCCTCATGGATGAATAAGAGACAGACTCCAGGGTAGCTAACTGGGAGGCCATTTTTTTCTTGGACCCCTTTGGCTACAGCTCCTGCTAGGGTATCCAATATGTCCTTGATCAGACCCCTCTGCAGCCTACTGAAATGTGCCATAAAGTTCAAGGACCTAATGGTAAAGGTTGATGATGCATAAACTCACTTCCCAAACCTGTCCATTGACTTTGACTCTTGGTTAGGGGGATGAACAGTGGAACTTTCCTCAGCTAGTTCCTTTTTAGTGGCAGCTGCCACCACCATGGCATCTACTGCCAATCCTTTCACCCAGTGCGGATGATTCTTGGGAGCAGAGAGTATTTTATCTGGTCTCCAGGGAATCGGTTCTATCAAATCAGGAGCTTTCCAAGCCCACTGAGTGATCAGCTTAATAAGATCATCAGTGGGAGGGGTCACCCAGGAAGTAGATGGGTGAGCTCCAAAGGCTTGCAAGTACACAGACCCCTCAGAGAAAGGATCTTTGGACTTCATTACCCCTCTGTGAGGATCTCCAGGATGTCTCCAAAGGAGATGTCTTTGGGGGGTGACCGGAGTCTCACCCCTTGACCCCTGCTTTCCCAGAGCTTACACCAACCTCTGCACCTGGGCAGCATGCTTCAAGGATGCAAGAGATATCATCCAAAGACCACTCCTCTTCTGAGTCCTCTTCAGATATTACCATTGAAAAACCTCTTTGGAAGAAATTGTGTAAGAGAAAACACCTAGACTCCCCTGAAGAGTCCGTCTCCCAGGACACAGATTTTGATGAGGGGGAGGGTCAAAGTGGCCAAAGCCCTCTCCATAGTTTGAAAGGCAGACCTCCCCCTGAGGAGGGATGGGAGCCTGGAACAGAGATAGACAAACTCAGAACAGGGGTCACACATCACCACGACAGATCCACCTCCAAAGCCAGAGCCAAGGAAAGGCCCCCAGCTGGCACAGCCTAAAGTGGTAAGGTCAGTTCAGAATAAAAATCACGAGTTGACTCAAACCCTCTGGACCCGACATTGGAGGACCGATGCTGGGGACCCATCAGTTCCGATGGCACAGTGAAAGAGCCATGCCCAGAACTGAAGACAAAGATGCTGTAAGCCCCAAGACCATTGGAGTCTCTGTGGTTGGAGTCAAGAGCTCTAAAGCCTCTGAGGAGGTCAGAGGAGGAACATATGTTTGAGCACTGAAGGAGAACTCCCCTGCTCCAGGAGGGAGATGGGGCTGAGAAGAAGAAAGTGGAGGACCCCTAGGCATCAGAAGATGATCCACCAACCTCACTATGTCACATTCAGAAAGACTCCTGGTGGAACAAACAGACAATCCAGAGGGAGATTCTGGCCTCTCTATAAATGGGCTAGGGAGGTGACCCAGAAGTGGTTGATTGATGGGGAATTTTTCATCCTGGGTGCATAAAAAAATCTCAATCTTTGGCAACAGGGCAGAAGGTTGGAGCTGCAAAGCAGCAGAAGATGTCGATACCAACATGGTAACTATAGATGCCTGTGCCGAACCCAGATTCATTACTGGTGCCGGTGCTGTGGTTAAGGTCGATGGCACCGAGGTAGTGGTTGGCATCAAGGACTATGTCCATTCTGAGATTTTCAGAACCTTTGATTTCAGTTCCAAAGAAGAACCAGCAAAAGGGTATTTATATTTTTTAGATGTCAGTGCCAATGGACATGACACCCAACAACTCGATTTTGAGCCAGAGGCCTTTGGAGATTGATCAGCTTTGGATAGCACTTCTTCAAAAGGTGCCATAAGAATAAGTTTATTTCTATGTTCTACCAGGGCTCTAGTACTGAAGCTATGGCAGATAGAACATTTTATATCTAGTAGTTTCCATCTTTGTAGATCTTGACAAATGATAGACCATGATTTTAGCAGATTATTTTGAAGCATGGAGGCTTGATTATGTTCAAAGTTAATGCCAAGGTATTTAAGAGTATATGATATAAGAAAGGAAGATTCAGGGAAGAAGAAGGGTTTGTGAGCCTCAGGGTTAATTGGGAGGATGTGAGATTTTTTATTGTTAACTTGATAACCAGAAGCATTAGAAAAAGCACTAATGGCATTTATGATTTTAGGTAAATCTGAGTTAGGAAGTTGAAAGTAGAGATTTAAATCATCGGCATAGGCCGATAGTGCTACTTGTGTGTTGAGAATTCTAGGTATAGAGTGGTGTGTATTTTGAATAATGTATAAAAGAAATGGTTCAAGAAATAGATTAAAGAGAAAAGGAGAAAGTGGGCAGCCTTGTCTTGTACCATTAGTAATCAAAATCAATTCAGATCTTTTTTTATTAATATATAAATAGGTGTTAGAATTTGTGTAAAGAGTTCTGATCATATCAGAAAAAATTAAAGGTATATTAAAATGTGATAATGTAGAGAACATAAAGTCCCAATCAACTCTGTCGAATGCTTTCCACACATCTAAGGTCAGGGCATACAACGGATTTTTCTCTTTTTTAGTGAACTGTATGAGGGTGTCCAGAGTTAGTGTATTATCCCATGTGTGCCTATTGGACATAAACCCAGCTTGATCTGGTGATAATATATATGGTAATACCTGTCTGAGTCTGTTAGCTAAAATAGCTGAAAATATTTTAATATCGACATTTATAAGCGAGATAGGTCTGTAGTTATGCGGATCTGTTTTTTCTAGATTGTTCTTTAGAAGTAAGATTGTTTTTGAAATATTCAAATGTATGTCAGTGATACCATTTTTTATAATGAAATTAAAAACTTTTAAAAGAATAGGGGCAATTTTTGTACAAAAAGTTTTGAAGAAATTGGTAGTGAATCCATCTGGGCCAGGGGATTTGCCTGTTTTTAGATTATTGATAACATTTTGAATCTCTTGAATAGTAAGTGGAGATGATAAGAGAGATACTTGATCAAGATTAAGAGATGGAAAAGTAATGGAATTGAGAAATGTTTCAATCTGTGTTTTTGGGGGGTTGTAAGAGTTCTTGCTATAAATATCCGTATAGAGGTCCTGAAATAGTTGAATTATCTCAGAGTCTGATTTATATATTTTCCCCTTGTATTGAAGAATAGAGATTGTAGGGGCGCCATTATTGTTTTTGAGTATTCTAGAAAGAGTTCTAGAGGGGATTTGTGCCCATTCAGAGTAGGTTGCAATTTGTTTTTGTTCCTGCAGCGAGTAGTTATGTAAGTGAATCTCAAGTAATTCTTTATGGATTGTGTTAATCAATTTCTCTAGCTCAGGGTCAGGATGTATTTTTAGTTTTCTTTCTAAGGAAGCTAATTTTTGGACTAACTTTGTTTCCTTTTCCTTACTAAGTTTATTGTAGTAGGAGGCTTTGCTGATCAGATATCCCCTTAATTCAGCCTTGCAGGCAGCCCATTGTATGTCTGGCGTAATTTGAGATTTTTCAAAGTTAGCGTATAATTCAGACAGTGAGTTGTTGATTCTATTTATAATCTCCTTATTTTTTAGTAGGTTGTTGTTGTAGATGGAAACTACTGAATTTAACATTTCTCTCAAAAGTAGCCATTGTGAAAATGAATATTTTACCCAGACTTTTGTATCAATTTAATGCGACAAACATAATTATTTCAAATAATCTTTTTTCACAAATTGACAAAGTTTTAGCAAAATTCCTTTGGTTTCCTAAGAATGTTAGGATTTCCTTCTCCAAATTAAGTCTACCCAAGGAGAGGGGTGGGGTGGGCCTTCCAAATTTTCATCTTTATTACGTGATCATTTGCTCTAATAAGTTATGGTCCATAATAAACTGGAATAGCAAAGCTCAAGTCCACTATCCAGCGTGGCTAACGATGTGGCACAGACATATTCTCTCTAATAAAATTAACCCTAAGGCTATTCCTTTTTTATCACCTACTTCTCTAAATAGCTTAAAATTATCCCCCTTATTGAAATTCAAGATAAAATTATTCCAAAAATTGATTAAAGACATTAATCTTCAACATACTCTTCCTCTGCTTCAACCTCTACACCTCAATCCAAACCTTAAAATTAACAACAGGATGATAGATCTCACTGAATTCCCTCTCATCAAAGACCTTAAAATATGGGATATTATTAAATATAATTCTTTATCCCTTGTCGAGCTACGACTAATTCTTAAGGTCAATAAAAAATACACAGTTATTCTCCGTCAACTAAGAGAACTTATAACTTGGCAAACTAATGGTCTTGTCCTTGATTCGCAGGCAATTGATAAATTAAACTTAATTATAACTACAGTTTCTAACAATAAAAAAACAATTTCCTCATCATACAAATTATTATTCCCATTACTATGCAAAAGAAACTGTCTTTTCTCCAAATACTGGGATAATCAAAACTCTCCTATTTCAGAGGACCAAAAACTATTAGCTATAAAAACTACTATAGAACTATCTCCCTTCAAAAAACTCCTGTACACTCAACTGATGTTAAATAATAACTCCTATTATACCCCTGTAATAATTAACAAATTTAATCCTAATTCTTCTCCTATTTGCACATGTTGTCCTGATGTGAGAGCGGATTTACTACATATTATGTGGCACTGCAACCACTCCCATAAACTATGGTGTTCTCTCAAAGTGTATCTCAAAAAAATGGGATACTATAGTTCTACCCTTTCATGGGAAACGGCTATTTTAAACATCCCCCCTCCTAGTCTGCCTAAGCTACACCTTCATATTCTAATAACTTTATGTTCCCTCATAAAACTTTACATCACTTATAACTGGTTAGATCGTACCAAAATGTCTTGGCTGGGATTTAAAGATATGGCTATTAGGTATATCTCTGCTCAGAAATTCATTATAAGTGGACCTAAGAAGAGAGCTTACTTCAGTAAACTTTGGAAGGGCTTGTTTGAGATAATTTTGTGCGATTAAGATTTAGGTTAATTTACACAAAATCTCCCTTATACTCATTACTCATGTTCAAGGGGTATGTTTTTTTCTCCTATTGTTTGACACATTTGGGGCTGTTTATTTTTTTTTTTGGTCTCTTATTCTATGACACTGTTTATACTTGGTCATGGTAGCATTGTAAATATTGTATTTTTTTTTTTTTTTAGGTTGTTGTTAGTTAGTGTACTATGCATACTTTAGGTTGTGTTTACTCTCGTCTTTTCTTTCAATGTAAATCTACTCTCATGTTTTTTTATTTTGTCTTATTAATAACATTGAAACCACTATGTAATTAATATTTGAGTGATTCTTTCTGTTTGTATTTTTCATATGTATGCATGGTTTATATTATGGAAAATAAATAAAAATTTATTTGAAAAAAAAGAACATTCTATATCTAGATGCGGAGCACCCAAACAGTATACACATTTATCATGACCATCAGAGTTCCACATTTTCCTGCTACACTCTTGGCACTGCTTGAAGGCCAGTAATAGATTTTGACTTATCTGCCATTATTGTAAAAAAAAAAAAAAAAGCAGAAGTTCAGATAAAAAAGATAGAGAAAGCACAATCACTCACAGGCAGAAGAAAGGATCTGACCAATGATGGTAGGAAAGATTACTTACCGGTAAAGTAAGAGAAAGAGATGGGAAACTATCAACTTTGGTAGACAAGAAATACCAAGTGGCACTTGGTTAAGTGAACAAAACACTTCCACAATATGAAAGGGCAGACAAAGGGTTTAGAAAGTACATCCAATAGCTAGAAATAAGACAGGAAGTTGGAGAAAATTATATGATTTCAAAAATACACTTAGCTGAGAAAGACAGCCGGCTGACGTGTCTTTTTATAAGAGAGGCAAATGAGATCTGAGGTAATGTAGAGAGGGACATTCTGGGTAGACTATTACCTCAAGAGTTTTTTAGCTGTCACAAGCTAGATAACTTCTGGATCAGAACCGTAACCCATCAGTCAAGAATAGATGAAGATTGACAACATCAGATGTTATGTTAACAGAATTGATAAAAAGACATTTTTTATAATTTGAATATGAAATCAAAAAGTGAAGCAAATTAGGTTCAATGAAAAGTGGTCTCTAGCAAAGATGTTAATAAAAAATAGGATTTTGAATAGGGAAAGTGGAGTGGGGTGGGTGAATAAGGAAAATTAGTATTTTTTTTTCTAGTAAAAGGAAATGTGATATTTAAAGTATGTATTTATAAAAACTGTTAAATTTTGTGATTAATGTATATATTGTAAATAAGATAAATTGTATATATTATAAATCAGGTAAGTTGTATATAATATAAATAAATATTGTCTAAATGAAGTACCCCTACTCTTTGATAGGTATCAAGGGATCTTTTACATCCACCTGAGCTACCACCAGCTCAAGTAGATGGCACCTCTTTTTAACATCTCATCCAAAGGACAGCACACAGGAATGCAGCACCCCGTTTATGCTCCACTGTCAGCAATGCATCTACCTGGTATGGAAGTAGAACTCACAGCCTTTTGCATAAAAAGTGAGGTGGCTACTAGAAGCACTACTAACACTAACTATGTTAATGAAGCACAGAGTATAACTATGAGACAAAATCAGTGATGTTCTGCAAAATCAGAGACAGATAAGAGGTAAGCTACTCTAATTCACTTAAAAAGTCAACAGAACAGGTTTTCCAGCAACATGCATTTTCTGAACATTTGTACAACAAAAACTATGATACTCTAATAACTACCATTACTGGTTGACTGTAAACTTTAATGATTGTTAACCATCAGTGATTTATCAATAAATAAAGACAAAAGTAAATATCTGGCAGCTACTGAAGAGGATTAAGATTTTAAACAACTGGTGAACTGCTTCTAATTGTCAAGGTTACAGGGTTTGATTCTTTCTACCCCTTTTTTCCTACTGCATGACTTTGATTATGTTGCATAATCAAACAGTACTCTTGGATTGCCTCCTTACCTGGTTTAAACTATAGAAAATACAAAAATATAGGGCATATACATGAGGCTAAATACTCATATGCAGTTTCTGAACAATAAGAGAAGAGCCAGATCATGGTCAAATGGACCCCCCCCCATCCCCACCCTACAGCCATACCAATATCCCACTGCTTGGCTATATCTCCCCAGTTATCATTAAACACTGTTGAAACCTGTCAGCATGGATGCTAATCTTTACTTTTACAATGATCACATAGATTTGGATTTAATTTAAAACATTTATTTTTTTACAGCAAAACACTGACAGACATTTAATGAACAAATTGAAACACACTCATAGTAAAAACAACAAGCAATAGTAAACTTTACTTCCTTTGAAATTCACATTTATTGAAAATGTATCTGGCAATCCATTAAACTACAACAGATGTGCAGGGGTTCAAATAGCATATAGTGAAGTACTAATTAGGGGCTACCTGAAGGGTACAGGAATTCAAAAGATAAATGTGTAATGAATCTTCTAACACCTTGGGACAGCCTACTGCACACAAGTATCTGTGGGCCAGCTCAGGATCACTGTCTGGTGAAATAACTTGTGAAAAAAACGAAAAATAGGCACGGACTCCTTGCTCCAGCAGAAATGACGATGTAAATGCAATTGCAACACAGAAAGTGGTGAAACAAAGGTCTTAACGCAAATTTATTATTATAGCGTTTTCGCCATGTACACTGACACAGCTTCTTCAGAGTGAAAAACAGAACAGATTTACTCTAAGTCAGGCTTTTAAGTCTTTAAAAAGGAAGTGATGTGAAAACCATCAGTGTTTATATTAATACAGTTATAAAATCCAAATCATTTAATATCTAAAATCTATACACATGATTAATGATAACATCATTTTAATAGACATAAAATTGTGTATATATGTGTATATACCCCATAATTGGGAAAAAATACCACAGGAAATTAAAACCTGAAAAATATGATATTCTTAAAAGTAATCTAATAAAACAAAAAACAAAAAACAACATTCTAGTAAAATTATGATGCAACTGGGAACTATATAAGATGAACTTTATACAAAATTTGCAAAAATATTAAAACTCATAATTGGAGTTTACTATACAGATGCAATATCAGTTAATGGACGTCCAAGATGAAAATATAATGTGGCTATCTTAAGTAACTTCTCAGTTTCAATACTGAGGAGATATTGCAATTTTCATTTAACGCTGGATAATTGAATGCATCTGTTCTAAGTTGCCATTCAAGCTCACATAATTCAAGGAGCAATGGAATAGGACCCCCCCTAATATTGCCTTGTATTTGGTCAATTGCCATGAATGAAAAACTGTGGCCTGGTTGATTAATAATATGCCTAGCAAGTGTGTTGCTGTCATTTTTGGTCTTGATCGCATATAGATGTTCATACATGCGGTCACGTAATCTACGATCGGTCTTACCGATGTAGAAAGACGGACAGCAATCGCATAAGGCCACATAGACAATAGATTTACTTTCGCAATTTAATGGGGCTCTGATTGTGTATTTTTTATTACGAATAGTAAACGTCTGTCCTGATCTAACTTTATGACATCTATTACAGAAGCCACAGGGGTACATACCCAATTTCCTATTAAAAGATGTTTTAAAAGAAACCCTTTGTAGTAACTCTTTTAAGTTATTATTTCTTTTGAACACAAATCTAGGTAATAGGCCAAATTTATCAGTGAGTATAGAGTTGCTTGAGATAAAGTCCCAATTCTTACGTATAATAGTCATGATTGCTTTCGAATCTAAGCTAAATGTCATGATATAGCTCACAGATGGGTCAAAATGAGTTGTCTGAACTAGTGTTTCATCCATTATGGAGTTTGTGTTGATGGTATCATTAGAGTTATTCAAACAAAGGGAAGGGGACATTGCATGGTTATTCCTACTTAAGATGGCCTTGAAATAGCCATTATTTCTCTTTGTGTTCACTTCTAGAATAAGTTCACGAATCAAATAGATAGGGTAACCCCTGTTTGAAAACATCTCAAATAAGAAATCACATTCTTTATGAAAGTCATCCAAAGTACTGCACATCTTCGCCGCTCTCACTAACTGGCCCTTAATTATAGCTCTTTTTTGTTTAAAGGGGTGGTGGCTCGTGAAATGCAAAAATGAATTGCAGTACGTTGGTTTTCTATAAATATTTGAGATGTAAGAATGAATTTGAACATCCTTAGTCAATTTAATGTCTAAGTAATCAATCTCCAATGTAGAGAATTTATAAGTAAATTTTAAGAATTCTGTAGTTTTGTTAATAGAATTAACAAAAACATCAGCTTCATGAAAGTCACCCCTAAAGAGCAAGAATATATCATCCAAGTATCTCGTGTAGAATTGTACTGGTGCCATTAAGGAAGTAGACGCAAAAAGCAGATGCTTCTCCCAGTATCCCATGAAGAAATTTGCCACGGAAGCCCCACAAGGGGACCCCATGGCAACTCCCTGTTTTTGGAGGAAATATTTCTTGTCAAAGATGAAATAATTGGACGACAGAACTATATCCAATAATTCTGTCACAAATTCTATTTCTAAACTTGGGGCACCTAATTCTGCAAGTAAAAGTGCAGTCCACTCGAGTGCCTCCTGGTGGGGTATTGAAGTGTATAAGTCCACTACATCAACAGTGAGAAAATTATCATCACTGTTGAAAGGTAGTCTATTGATTCGTTCTAAGAATGACCATGAATCTTTACATACACCAGGAAGGCACTGTACATATTTAGACAAAAGTTTGTCCACGAGTTTGGCACATGGATATGTCATGGAGGACCTTCCGTCAATTAAAGCCCTCATAGGTGGATTGGACAAGTCTTTGTGGACCTTGGGGATGCCAAACATAACAGGAATCTTTGGTAATGTAATGTCTATATAGTTATAGGTTTCTAAATCTATCTTATTTTCGAGAAATAAGTCTCGGAAGTAGCCTCTCATCCTGTTATGTGCACCATGTATTTCATTAATAGAAGCTTCAGAATAAGCTGGTGAGTCCAAAACTGAAAACATCTTCTCATTGTACACTTCATTGTCAAATATAACCAGCCCACCCCCTTTGTCAGGTTTTATCAATCGTACTGGAGCTTGACAAAGGTTGTCAAGTAATTCAAATTGCTCTTTAGAAGTGTTAAACTGCCGAATAGGCCTTCTCCGAAAGCTGTCGTTAAACATGTGTCTTAAATCTACTTCACAAACATGTTCAAAAAGAGCTAGAGAGGGATGAAGGGGTGGGTTAAAAACACTGGGTAATTTTAAAGTTGAAGTGTCTGGTAGGGTACATTCATTATTGAAAAACAATTTCAAATTGAGTTTTCTCACAAAACATTTAAGATTAATAATTTCTTTCGTTATGTCTCCGATTTTACTCGGGACAAAAGTGTACCCATGAGCCAAAAGTTCAATAAGTTCATCAGAAAGAGAAGTGTCCGTAAAATTATAAATTTTGAAGTCACCATTTTGATTACAAACAATTTTAGGACCATTTTGTGTTGAAGGAACCATATTATTTTCTGAAGTTCCTTCCAAAGTTAGGTTCGAACGGCTTATATCAGTCATTTCCAATTCTGTCTCCTGTTGTTCCGTTGACGAGGGTGACGCTGGTCTAAAAAATTATTATTATTATTACCATGCTGGTTCTGCTTATAGTAGGTCTTAGGGCCAGAATTATTGGCATTAAGACCCTTTATTCTGTTACTACGTCTGGGACCTGGTCCTTCATCATTGTAAGTTTCATCTTCTAAAGGGACAGTATTATCATGTGATGACTGTGTGATGCTATCAAGCTGGCCCATCCCATCCCCAAAAAATGGTTTCTTGTTATCCAAAAATTGGAGCCTGGGATAAGCAGAACCATTTTTATAAGCTTGTCTGTCTCTTATTAATTTTTTACTTTTATTCAATTTCAGCTTGTTAAGAAGTGCATCAATGCTAGTCAAAGTTCTGTCATAGTCAATTTTAAGCATAGGAAAATCAAGGTCTGTTTTTAATTCTCTGTCAAGAACTTCAGTTTCAAGCAAGAGTTGATTAATCTGAATATCATAATGCTTGATAATGAGTTCAAGTAATTGAACCCCTTGTATTTGAAAAAGTTCTTTTAGTTCCCCATAGAACAGTGCATTATTCAGAAGGCCAGATGGGGAAAACGTATTCCGTAACCCCTTCGGTATTAAGCCTTCATTTATGCACTGTCGAAAATAAATAGTCTCCAGTTGTAATTTCTTAAGTTTAAGAACATTATTATCAAAGTGTTTAAGTTTGTCAGATAATGTGATGTTAACTACATCATTATTTCTTATAATATCAGTCAAAGAATTCTGTTCGGAAAACAGAAACGCATCAGTGCTCTTCATCCATTCAGTAAAATTAGCTGTGTTACTTACATTGCTGTTGGAAGCACCATTGTTGCCGGAGTTGCTCGTAGGAGTAATCCGTTGAGGCTGAATGGGAGGTGCTGGGCCCCTTAATGGAGCTGGTACTGTTATACTGTTAGAACGATCATTCCAAATTGATGTACTCGCTCCAAAATTCACTCCAATTGTTTGGTTCGTTACAGCATTTGATGCAGTATTAGCCCTTATACTGTTTTGGTTCTGGTTATTAGAAGGTTGACCAGCCGGTATAGGGAAGTCCGGGGAAGTCAGAAAAGCAGTACTTGAAGTTCCCGGCTCCTCGTCAACAGCAGCAGCTGCTGTGCGGTTGACACCATTCCTTTCGAATGCTTCAAACTTGGCATTCAATTGGTCTAACTTGTCGGCCAATACCGAAAGTGTAGTAGTTACTTTAGTAAAGTAGTCTTGATGTAAATTATCCATATTCGTTGACGGAAACAAATTTGGCGTGCTGGGGCTAACAGGTCCGTCCATAGCCATTTAAACAAACGAGCAGAGTCACAAAGTGGTAAAAAACTGATAAAAAACTAAAAATAGGCACGGACTCCTTGCTCCAGCAGAAATGACGATGTAAATGCAATTGTAACACAGAAAGTGTCGAAACAAAGGTCTTAACGCAAATTTATTATTATAGCGTTTTCGCCATGTACACTGACACAGCTTCTTCAGAGTGAAAAACAGAACAGATTTACTCTAAGTCAGGCTTTTAAGTCTTTAAAAAGGAAGTGATGTGAAAACCATCAGTGTTTATATTAATACAGTTATAAAATCCAAATCATTTAATATCTAAAATCTATACACATGATTAATGATAACATCATTTTAATAGACATACAATTGTGTATATATGTGTATATACCCCATAATTGGGAAAAAATACCACAGGAAATTAAAACCTGAAAAATATGATATTCTTAAAAGTAATCTAATAAAACAAAAAACAAAAAAACAACATTCTAGTAAAATTATGATGCAACTGGGAACTATATAAGATGAACTTTATACAAAATTTGCAAAAATATTAAAACTCATAATTGGAGTTTACTATACAGATGCAATATCAGTTAATGGACGTCCAAGATGAAAATATAATGTGGCTATCTTAAGTAACTTCTCAGTTTCAATACTGAGGAGATATTGCAATTTTTTTTTTACAGCAAAACACTGACAGACATTTAATGAACAAATTGAAACACACTCATAGTAAAAACAACACAAGCAATAGTAAACTTTACTTCCTTTGAAATTCACATTTATTGAAAATGTATCTGGCAATCCATTAAACTACAACAGATGTGCAGGGGTTCAAATAGCATATAGTGAAGTACTAATTAAGGGCTACCTGAAGGGTACAGGAATTCAAAAGATAAATGTGTAATGAATCTTCTAACACCTTGGGACAGCCTACTGCACACAAGTATCTGTGGGCCAGCTCAGGATCACTGTCTGGTGAAATAACTTGGTCAGACTCTACTAGACAAATAAAGGCTGAGAGAATCGAAAGCTGCAATATAGGAAGCAGCTCATTAAGGGCTCTCACTCTTAACTTATGTGCATTAAGTACCAAACTGTTGTAGCCCAATACAATGCATTTCATACCATTGTGCCTGCAAAAAACAAATTAAATTAAAAATGCATTCACAGTTATTTTAACATTAAACTCATGGACTTCATGATGTACAGTTTATATACAAGCAAATAAGCATACTTATATATACTGATCCTTTCCTTTACACCATAACTTGTCTGGGATGCAGGATACAAACACAAACACATACAGAGACAGATGTGACTATCAATTACAGTCCCTTGTACAACTGCATACATTCATATGTATGCTTGCAATAAAATGAATGAACAAATATATAATAACTGAGAAGGTATTTCAGCTCACTAATATAAGAACCATACAGTGCATCCCATACACACCTCCTATGCCCTCCTAACCTCTTAACTCAAGAATCAGAGACAAATACCTAAAAATTACTTTAAATTTCTCTTTCTCTTATACAGTTAGAAAGTTACATTAGCAAACATTTTCAGAAGGACAAAGTCTGAAACTCACATTCCTGACATCTAGAGACTGTAACAAAGTGAGTTGTAACCATGGATGTCACCAACACAGCAAATTTCCCCAAAAGGATTTTATTAAGCGCATTCATCTTGTATATATCGAAAGACTTCATCAGAATAAAGGAAAAAGTTAAAACCATACAATATAAAACACCACAGAATAATCACATGATATAATAACACCAATGACATCAAACAATTAATTAAACAATTAATAAAATACATCACTACCTACCTAACAAAGACTACACATAATTTAAAATGTTAAATATTAAATACTAAATACAATATGGCTACCTATACTAAAAGTGTCAATCAATCCTGGAAAAACATGTGCATTTAATCTAATTTGCTAAAGAAGCTCTTTAAATTCTACCATATCAGCCCAAGGCCCTCCCCTGGGATCTTTCTTAACCCCTTCAATAACAAAAAAATGAAACCGGTGGTTCAATGTGTCTATACAAAGCATTGTTTATATTCAAGTTGCGCATATCCCTAACATGTTCATAGATTCTTTCTCTTAACTTGTGAACAGTTTTCCCAATGTAGAAACCTCTACATTGGAAACACATAGCCACATAAATAATCCCACTTGAATTACAGTTAAATGTAGCATTAGGTTTAATGGTCAAATGATTAATCCTTACTTTTTCAGACTCTAAGACGTATATGCATTGTGTGCAAAAAACACATTTTCTAGTGTCTACCTTCCCTTTTACCTGCCCAACCTGTTCCTTTCATTCTAACAGGTTTTTAATGGTACACCCTCTCTTGTAAATAGCCATAGGTTTTACACCAAATTTCTCTAACAATCCCTCATGTCCCAGTGCTAATTGCCAATTCCTAATAAGGATGTTGAAAATACTGTCATGATCCACTGTGTATCTAGTTACAAAGGAACAATCATATTCTTTCCTACGGGTGCTATGGTTGACATTAGAACAATCAACAACGTTTTCTCTAGGTTTTAACAACGGCAAAAACACCCCATTGTTTCTTTTGTACATCACTTCATTTTAACCCCTTCAATTAACACCCCTGGGTATCCCCTGGAGCAAAACATCCTACTCATAATGTCACATTGCTTAACATCATCATCACTAGTAGTCATTCATGCCATCCTAACAAGTTGTCCTTTAATTACACCTTTCTTAACGTGTTCTGGATGGTAACTATCATAGTGAAGTAAACTATTACTATATGTAGGTTTCCTATAAACATCACTTGTATACTGCTTATGCTCCAGGTCCTTCTGAATCTCAACTTCCAAATAATTAAGCTTCGTTAAGTCATAAGTGTTTGTGAATTTTAAAAATCTGGTTGCACTGTTGATGTAGGTAATACACTCCTGGAGGCTAGTTTCGTTCCCCTCCCACACAAAAAAAACAAATCATTCAAATATTGTAAATATAGGCCCCAGTAGTCCTTAAATATGGATGAAAATAAGAACTTCCTTTCCCACATCAACATAATATTAGTAAAGATGGGGGCACAAACTGCCCCCATCACTACCCCAGTTTTTTGCAAAAAATATTGACCCTCATAATACACAAAATTGTTACGAAGAATAATATCCATAAAATTCACCATAATGTAAACTTCATCGTTAGAAAACAATCTTGAGTCAAATAAAAATTCTTCAGACCACTCTAAGCCAAGGGAGTGGGATATAACAGTAAGTAAGTTTACATCAACCATCAAGAAAAAGATATTGTCCTTAAATATTGTCATTATTTTTTTTAAGAAAATGCCAAGAATCAATACAAATGTGATTTTCATCTTTCAAAACCATTTTTAAATGCTGGTCCAAATATTTACATAAAGAATTAACCTTTGACCCCTATCACTAACTATAGGTCTCACAGGGGGGGGGTCTTGTGTATTTTTATGAATTTTAGGGATGCCGAGAATACTAGGTGCACAAGGATACCTAGTACTTAAAAATTCAGCATCTTTCTGCTCAAGCTGCCCTTGGTCAACCATGTCTTTTAACAATAAATCAATTTTATAATATGAAATGTTCACCATGTTAAGGCTAACTTCTTCATACAGTTCACCATTGAGTAAAAACACATTTGTAGGGTTAATGTAATCCTCCTTGGACATTAAAACTACCCCCCCACCCTTGTTGGGTTTCATAACTCTTATAGATTTGTCTTTACAAAATTCAAATAATAATGCTCTTTCTTCAGTTGTGAGGTTGTCAATAATATCAGCATCAGTGTCACTGCACATTGCTTTAAAATCAAATTCACACATTTTATCAAACAATGATAAGCAACTAGCTACTGGAGGGTTGTACAAACTTTTTTCTTAAGCATGTTACTAGATGTATTCTGTGCCCTGTCTTCAAAAAGCAGTTTAAAATTCAAATTTCTAGTAAATAGTTTTAAATCAATAACCAAGTCAGTAATTTTTGAATGACTGTTAGGTACAAAATTAAATCCTTTACTAAAAGTTCAGCTACATTCGCATTAACTGTACGAGATAGAAAATTGTAAGACATAAAAGTCACCTTTTGAATTGTGCACAACATTAGGGTAAGCACTGTCCATGTTCTGTGGTTCAAAGGAAGCTTCACTCAAAGTCAATATCACCTGTTCCATGACCTCCTTGTTTGCTGGTTTGAATTGTAATTTTAATTGTTGTAGTTCGTCCGGGGATGAGACAACCGAGAGTTCTGTTGCTGTCTGTAATTCACTGTGCGGCCCTGGTTCCGAATTCTCTCCGACCTCCTCGGCTGGTCCTGCCCTAAAGGGGTGCAGTTACCAGAGTTGTTCGAAAATTCATCATCCAGAATTTCAGCCCTGTCATTGGTTTCTGCATCTACTAGGCATGTCACAGAAGAGGAGGGAGGTTTAGGATAAGCAAAGCCTTTACGATAGGCTTTTAAATCTCAATAATATTTATTTTTTTTCCGTTTCTTAATATCTTTAACAATATTGTCCACAGTAGAAAAGATCTCATTGTACTGATATGTAGACCTCTCAAAGAGAAGGTCTTCATGGATTTTTTTGTCCATTTCAGTGAGATCTCGTAATCCATCAATAGCAATAGAATTATACTTGACAAGAATTTCCATAAGCTTAATAAAATCCTTTTGGGGAAATTTGCTGTGTTGGTGACATCCTTGGTTACAAGTCGCTTTGTTATATTTACAGACTGTCCCAGAACAATTTGCCAGAAAGCTACAAATTTTACAAGGAACAGACAAAAATAATTTTCAATTTCTTTGCTCAAGAATTCTGGACAAAAAACAAAAATAATTGGAGCGAGGCCTCAAAATGGAATAATTTTAAATACTATTTTTTTATTTGTTAACCAGGTAAAACATAGGAGAAAGTATTTTTGTTTGGGGTCATCTAGGAGTAGTAGAAGACTTTCTCACAGTCACACAATAAACAAATGGAGGTGGGAGGATTCAAATGCTGTACTTTTGACCACAAAAAGCAATTCATAAACAGCTCGGGCCAGGTGCAACGGTTAAGGAAGGTCTAGTAATTTATGTGGAAGATTAAGCCTATAGCTCAAGGGTACAGGGTTTGATTTTCTCACTGTGTGAGACTGAGCAAGTCTTTAATCAGGCTACCCTATCTAACCTCGGCATTTTGCATACATACATACATGCACACACACACACACACACACACACACACACTGTACAATGTAATAATGTTCATTACTTCACTCACTCAGTGTCTTGTTGCTTTACTGTTCTGATGGTTCAGTTTACTCTGTAGCTGTTCTGCCTCAGCCAAATGAAGAATGCTGTGAGTGAAACCAATACTGCTGAGGGTGGGTGATGCAAGATGTTTAAGGAAGTTGCTCCAGCTGATTCAATTCATGCTGCTACTGGTCCATCCAATTCAAAAATGCCTATGAGCGAGACAACTACTAAGCTAGGGGAGAGTGGGTGATGCATTTAGAGAAGTAATGTGCAGTTTGCAAAATCAGTTGGGGTGAGTTGGTTCTGCAACACTCAGGGGTCACACATTTCCATGGGGGCACTTGCCCCCTTTCCTCCCCCACCAGTGCCACCACTACTTGGGGAATAATATGAAAATTCTGTCCAAGTTTCTACAACTGAATTCATGTCTTCATTACCAAACATTTTCATAAATATCTTCTGAAATCTACCCTTTCTGTTATATTTTTCCATTCTAGGTCCCCGTGATACATCCTCACTACTGCAAATCAAGCTCCAGTCCCCACATATAAGTAATACTCCCTGATGAAAGCTGATTATTTTAACTAATAGCAGTTTTTGGTGAACTATAAATACATGCCAGCATAATTCTCCTCCCTTTCCAAAAGCCCCTGACTACCCACAAATCTACCATTGTGGTCTCTTTTCCTCTTCTACCAATATTGTTATCCCTCTAGTTATTAGCATAATCATATCTCTCAACCTCTTAAAATAAGAAATCTGGACAAAGCCTAAAATAATGCCCCCCCAATAAAGCCCGAAAATAGGGACAATTTTTAAATATTGCTCATATAAACTTAGAAAGTTGCAAGAATAAAAGGCTTTGTGCTACCTGCATTTTCAGGAGGATATGAAGTCTGAAACTTAAATGTATGTCTATATTTGGAGAAGCCAGTCCTCACTGATTTTCCAGAAAAAAACATATTTTATGAGAAACAGGCAAAATATGAAGCAAAAATTCTGTGAAAATCTGGACAGTTGAGAGCTATGAGTATAATTACTCTCCTTTACTTTTTTTGGGGATATTCTGCTGAATACCCACCTTAAAAACTCTTTCTTTATCAAATTCACATGCTCATTCCTTTCCAAATATGTCTTCTTCAGCATTGCAATTTACACTTTGCATTTCTTAACTCAGTACTCTTTCCTTTTTATTTATACCTGTAAGGCCAGTTATATTCCAAGATAATATGGATAGTATAAAAATTATGATAAAAAGCTACTATTCCTATCTATTATAAATGACAGTTTTTTGAATGCCTATTCTCAGCTTTTGTGTTACATGTACCCACTAATGTTTAGTAGGCTGATCCTTTTACAGCTATTTCTTATTTCTATTTGAATCTGTCATATTTTTTCAAGACTTTTTGTTTTAATGAAAACCCTCAAACAAAATACATTTTCCCCGATTAATTGAAAACAAACATATAAAACTATGTAGAGCTTCAAAATGTGAATTTTAACCCTCCAGACAATAATTCAATAAAATACTTGGAAAGAAAACATGGGGGAGAGGGGGATTCCTCTCAGCCACACGTGTGCTAACATCTGTGGTGAATGGTACTGCTGAGGTGCTGGCAAGAGTAGTTCATGGAAACATGGAAACATTGTAAAGGTAACCAAGGCAAAAAAAAAAATCAATAACTGTCTTGTTGTAGGATCATATGGCCACAGAGGTGTTTAATGGGTTTAAAGGAATTTTTTTGCATTTTAAATGCAGATACCATTTCATGAGGCTATCAGAAAAGAAGGTATGAATAATGCAAGTAGCAGCAAAAAACTGTGAACCACTGGACATAGCAAGTACACTAACTGAGATACATGGATTGACTAGAGGGGGCATGACCCTACAAATGTAGGAGCTGATATATTTGAACAAATGATAGTAGCACATAAAATCCCCCTCTTTCCCATTGAGCCAGAAATATACTCACTGAACCACAAGGAATAACTTTGTTTACATAAATGAGGTCAATCATAGGCTCTAAGTGCTAAGACTCAATCACTTCTCTCTAATTAGATCAACCACTATCTCATTGCTTCCACCACAGTTTCATCAGTCACTCTAGTCATCTACCCAAAACTAACACTTCTTATATCAGCTCAAAGTAGCCTCCAACTATTCTCACTTTCCCAATTGCTTTACTTTTCAATCTTAAATGTAATGATACTTTCATAGTTGCTCTACTACTAACATGTGATACTATATGTCATTATCAGCCACCTTCTCCCTTTCCAATATTTCTATAGTTAAGCTCTACCGTCTTCTCATTATATTAATTGCTAGAAATCTCAGGTGATATTACAGTATCTTTTGCAATATTATATATCTCTTTGCTATATACAAACTTGTATCTACTTGTAATGAATGTTCAACACTGTATATACCTATGCAAGCTATGTACATGCTCTGTTTCTAAATGATGCTTATGTACGCTATTGTAAAGCTTTATTGTAAATCTTTCTCTCTCATGTATGCACACTTACCTATATTTTATATTCCCTCTGATATCATGTAACTGTATTTTATGTACATATCAAAACTACTGTTAAATGTGGACCTTTTATCCCACCACCTTTCCTGAAAAAAGGTTTTATCCCAGTCATACTTTCCCAGTAAACAAAGACCGATAAATAATTAATAATAAATGAACTCATATCATCTAATTCATGAGTGAGTCTTCCTGGTGGTTCAGTGAATGAGACATTCTCCTCAGCTACCTTCAGTTTGGCAATTTGTTTAATTATCTCCTGTTTTTAAAGATGATCAAACCATCCTGTTGGTGCATATGAAGTCATGCACTGAACAAAGAGAGTTTGCATAGCCCCTACACTACCACTTTGTCTCCAACCACTTAACAAACATATGTACATAGGTTCATAGCTGTGTACTAGGCTAATGGCCCTGGAGCCTTTACAAGCCTAGCCCATACAAGTGCCCTGGCATCGTGCTGCCTGATGTTAGTTCCCAGTGCCTCTATCAAGTAGAGCCACTGGAGTGATCCTCGGGGTGAACTGTCTATTTCCCATCCACTCATCAAGATCTCTCCTGAAGTGAGCCAGTGAGGTGCTTTGCTTGACATGTATGGGAAGTCTATTCCAGGGCATGGGCAGTCTCTGGGTTATGAACCTGTCCCTCCAGCATGTTCTGTTGATTGTGGTAATGAGGTTGAGGTCTCTGGAATTTGTGGTGCATAGGGACTGGGATTTCTTTAGATGTAGCATTTCTAACAGAGCTGGGTCAGACATGGCTTTGTAAGTCAAGCAGAGATTGCCTCTTAGTAGACGATATGAGACTGAGAATAGCTGGAGTTTTTTGGGTCTGTCCACATAGGACATGTGTTTAAGGGCTAGGATCCTCTTCATGAGGTACTTTTGTGGCCTTTCCAGCTGCTGCATGCGTCTAGTGAGATACATGCCAAATGTGGCATTATATTCGATGACTGGCCTAATAAGGGAAGAGTAGATTGAGATGATGACTTCTTTTTTCCTGGATGCAAAACCCTTGGTAATGAGATGTGCCACATAGAAGGACTTTCTGACCACAGCGGCAATGCAGTGGTCGAAGGAGAGGTTGCTGTCAACCTGTGTCCCCAGATCTCTTGTAACTCCTTCAGTGTTCATTGGGTTCCCAGTGATGTGGTAATTAGTGGGAGCTGAGTTTTTCCCAAAGGGGATGATGACGCATTTTTTGGCATTAAGCTTAAGGCCATAGTTTCGACACCGGTCATTGGTCTCAGTGAGGCCTATCTGTAGGATGTCTACATCACTTGGAGAGTTAATAATGGTCCCCAGCTTGCAGTCTGTGAACTTGGTCAGCCAGAGTCCCTCCATCTAGACCTGGACTTCTGAGAAGTAGATGTCAAACAGGAGAGTACCCAGGACTAATCCCTGTGGACTCCACTCATGACAGGTCGGCAGTCTGACTTGGAGTCTACTATTTTCACACTGTGGGTTCTATCTGTGAGTCAATTTGCAACCCACCTAGTGATATAAGGGTTGACGCATAGTTTGGTGAGTTTATCAATAATTCCTGAATGGGGAATGGTATCAAAGGCCTTGGACAGATTGAAGTAGGCTTTATGAACTGCCTTGCCCTCATCCACAGCTCTGGTGACTGACTCAAAGAAGTCAACCAGGTTGAGCAGGCATGATCTACCTCTCACAAAACCAAATTGTGTGGGGTCTAGAGTATGGAGATTCCCTATATCCATGTTAATTAGGTCCATGATGATGCACTCCATAGCCTTACATATCAGACTTGTCAGGCTAATGGGGCGATAATTCCCATGGTCTGTAGTCACTCCCTTTTTATGGAGAGGGATGATTGTAGCAGTGCACCATTCGGTAGGGACAAAGCCTGAGGTGAGGCTGTGATTGAACAGGGCACACAGATCAAGACAACAGTGAAGAAAACCATACTGCACAAGTGTATATAAACGCAAACTTCAATTTAGACCAAACTCCAAGATGCACCCAACACATGCATAAAATGGAAGGGTGTTTAACACCTACCATGGAGGACTATCTTCAAAAATGGATAGAGAATGTTATCTGTTGCATTTGATACTAGTACCTCTCTGTGGTTCTACAAGAAGGATCCTAAGCAGTATTAAAGCTTCCCCAAAGGCAGGAATCAGAATACAGATAAAAGATAAAGGCACATAAGGCCAAGTCCTGAAGCAAAAAAGTGTCAAAGGAAGCCCAACACCTTGAGTCATGACCCAAGTTAAACTGCTTGCTAAAACTCAAGTGGCTGTGGCATAAATGTGCATAATGGAAATATTTCTGAAGAATTCGAAGACAGATGCATGGTAGCGGAGCTTTGAAAACAGTACTTTCCAATACTTGGAAAGTTGCCTAAAGGTAAAAGATAAACCACTTAGAAAGGGTTTGCTTACAAATCCCTAAACCCTCTTTTCCTGATGTAAAGGTGACAAAGCAGCTGTTCCACCTTACAGAACTTGCAAGCTCTCTTTCAAGTGAATCTTGAGTTGACAGCACATGTTCCAGAAATTCAGAGCTGTTTCTTGTGTTGTATCTGCTCTAGAAATATATTTCACAAACCTATCAGCAAATTGTAAAACATGCAACTCAGATGATATATAGATTTTTTACATATCTTTTGGAACTGCCAAAATACTCAATGTATGTGGAAAAAATACAAAATGAAAGAGCTCATTGTCAAACTCACACTGCTATGCTGTAAAGGCAGTTATGAATGCATATCCCCTTCCATGTTCAGATACCATAAAACAGACTGGCTGTCATGTGGAGTGCACTAGGCTTAGTCTCAGCTCCTTCCACACCCTCTTTGACAAGAAGCTAAGTGTGTGAATCCAGAGTTCCAGCTAGATGATTTGGTGTCTGCTCTCCATAGGGAGCCAACCTCCCTTGAATGGCAGAGCAGTTAAAGCTAGTTCCCCAATGAAATATCCATTATAAGAATCTGCAACAGGTTCATCTGTAAGAATAATATTCTTACACTGAATGTGTTGAAAACTATTTACACCTCCAAGGCCAAACAAGTCTGTCAACAGATAAGGATCCATCACCAACTGGTGATTCTGCGGCTGCCCCTATCACCCTTCAGTATATTTTAACAACCACATCTTCAGGTGTGCAAAAAACTGTGAAAGTCATGGTTGTCATCAATCTATTAATATCCACCAGCTATTAGATAATTGACTGCAACATTCCTGATTGCCAGCAAGCAAGAACTCTGATGCTGAAAGAAAACTGAATGTGAGAAAATCTTTTCAGGTGAAAAAGAAAAGCAGTTTTTTTGCTTTTATTTTTCAGTTGAACGTATTTTTTCATATTTAATGTACCCAGTTACAGCACTGGATGCCACAAACAGTAGCATGATTAGGCTACAGTGTATCAAAAACATTTGTGTGGTCTGCCTTTTTAAGTGTTATTGATTTGAATGGGACAAGGTTGCCCATGTAACAAATAATACTGGTGTAATTAATACCAAAATGTGATCAGTCCAGTCAGCATTAATGAGTGAATTCAGAAGGCCTAAAGGGGTCCAAACATGCGCCTTCCACTGTATCAATTGTGTATAAACTGTGGAGCTTTTCTCCCCGGGCCTCTCCTGAAAAAGGGCTACTTAACTCAGTTGGGCTAACCCGGTCAACAAATGTAAAATGAATAATAAATAAATAAATCAACCACCCCCAGACTAGCAATGTCTGCTATAGAAAAGTGCCCAGGCCATGGTTGCTGCCAAGCAGTACCCTCAGTAGGGCCACTATAAGTCAGTTGTCTAGGTAGCAGAACACATGAAGGTATTTCTCCTACAAGGCCTCTGCCACAATAGTAAGCACATTAATAAAAATTTTGTTTGCACAGAATAGAGCATATTGTTCTGAAAATTATGCCCAGCCAGAGTAAACCAAAGGAACATGCTGTGTGGACCTGAGACAATGATGTACTAAAAGGCATCTATCATGTTCAGCAACAACTTCCAGGCACAGTGGGCATGAGCCCTAGATTTACCATCCAGAACTTGATATACATGCTATGATTCTTGAAGAGGAGGCCCAAAAACAGACTAGTGTCTCCTGTCAATTTCAGAACCAGAAAGAAACATAAACCCCTGCCCATCCTTTGAAGGATGAACAATATGTAAGGCGTCAGAGTTTGGGCCTAGCCCAACAGCTCTAAAGAGGCAGCTGAGTGTCTGAATGAAGCTCCTTGTGGAAGAGGACCTAACATCTCTAAGACATGACCAATCAGAGACGTATGGAGAACTCACTGGTTACAAATCATGGCAAACTCAGAGAACTGCCCCACCCAATGGGGAACAGTTACAACTGCTAATCCACTGGCATAGCTGGAGGGTGAAAAATTGATATCTGGGACCTACTCAGTCCACAGGGGGGGCTTCTTTGGGAATTGGCCTGATTTCGAAGATGATGTAGGGACTGCAGTGGGAGTTACAGAGATTTTCCACAATGACAAGGACCTGCTTCTATCTTTGGAGGTCCTCAACCAACTCTTAGGGGACGTGTCCTGAAAGGATCCATCCATTCACAACCCCTTTATTCCATTTCTACATTAGGGGTTTGGGTGTCACTTCAACAGTGACAATCATCTTGAGCCAAGGTACACACACAGCTGAGTGGCTAGCCCTGGCATGGTTGTTCTTCTATAACACACACTCTCACATGCACACTCACATCTACAGCCAATTTAGAGAATCCAATCCAGCTACTGCACATCTTTGTAATGTGGAAGAGAACTGAAGACCCCAGTGGAAACCCGTATGAACACAGGGAGAACATGCAGACTCTGCAAACAGGGCATCCCAGCCAAGAATTGAACCAGGGAACCTCTTGCTGTGAGGTGACAATGCTATCTGCTGTACCACTGTACCACCCTCTCCTTTTTTTTAAACAAGAAACATCTTTATTACATTTCACATATGACATAGGCAATAATACATTTATATAAATAAAAATAAACCATACTGAGATAATTTTAGTTGCAAACTTTATACATCACAAACCACATTGATATAATTTTAGTTGCAAACATTATACATCACTTATAATCTATAACTTGTATCTGCAGTATGTCTAGATCTATCAAAAGCCTTTGACATGGTCTCTCACAGTAAATTCCTCAATCAACTTTTCACCCTGGGTCTAGCATCTCCATCTATTCAATGGTTCTTTAGCTACCTTGCCAACAGGCAACAAGCTGTAAATGTCAAAGATTCATCTCCGCATATCTTCCCACTTCCATTGGAGTCCCACAAGGATCCATCCTTGGCCTGCTACTGTTTTATATTTTTATCAATAAACTACATTCATCTTCTTGTGAAGGCACCTTGATTCAATATGCAGATGACTCTACCATCACCTGCTCTTCAAGCACCTTACCTCACCTCACCTCCAAAAATTCACTCAACAAGCTGTCATCTCCATTGACACCTGGTTTACAATGGTATAACTCCTACTCAACACCCAAAAAATCTTTTTGGCAAATGGCACTGAAATTGAGTTAATCTACCATACTAAACTATTAGGAGTCATAATAGATGATGATCTTAAATTTAACCTCCACATCCAAAGCAATATCAAGAAAACCCATCAAAAACTAGGCATGCTACACAGAAACAATCATTTTCTGAGCCCACCCACAAAAATTCCTCTAACCAAAACCCACCTTCTATCCTCTCTACTCTATGTTGCACCAGTTCTAACTAATTTACAATCCTCCATAAAAAAACACACTTGAAAGCTACTACAACAAAATTGCCAAGTTTGCTACTAATTCATCCTCCTTTACCCATCACTGTAAAGCTCTGCATACCCTTAGCTGGCTGGAATTCCACCAACATCTCTCCTACATTTAACTTATAGCAATACATAACATCATACATAAACCATTAGCCTGCCCAGCTCTTACCCCTTTAATCAACATGTATTTTCAAAAAAACCTCTTAGATCAGAAGACAAACAACCTCTTATCATAAATAAACTGAATAAAATCCCATGGACAAAGCCTATACTCATACTCAGTAGCAAAAAAAAAAAATGGAACCCCTTACCTATACCCACCAGAACTATTTCTAACCTACCCACCTTTAAATGCACCCTAAAAGAATACCTAACAAAATCTTGGACCTGCTCCTGTGCCAATCCTGGCTGAACTTACTCACTATACTTCACTCACCCCCTTCAACCCAGATCACACCTCACAACCCGTTCCAGCCTCCTACTCCGCTCCTTTTTGTTTTCCCACTACCTTACCTTATTTAATTCATCTCTGCAGGCCTTTCCTCTACCTTGTTCCTCCATACTCACCTAAGCTACTTGAAGATACCCTACCCTGTGCATTTCTTATAATCCCTTCTTTCCATCCTTCTTCCTTCTACAGCCATAACATGAATACCACTCTCATATGAAGACATCACACAAATTTAACCTTACTGTCCCTAATCATGTAATCTCTGATATTTCTTTAAATATCTTAGAAATGTCTCAGGTTTCATTTACCACATACTAATCTATGTAAAAAATAATATGACTATTGAATTTTTCCTCACATATTCTCTTGAACTCGTGTTTTTGTTTTTTATTGCACTCTACTATGAAACATATGTTCTATGTTTTTTTCATTGCAACATTTTTTTACTCATGTTTTGTAGTGTAACATGATACTTTGTGTTTTAAAATACTTGCACTTGCTGTTTTGTAATGTAACATGAATGGGGTCTATATTATAAACCCGAAAGATGTAAACATCGAACGCATATAGATCGACACAAAGAGCGTTCTACTATTACAGCAAAACACGTATTCAGCGAAAGTGGAAACACCGAACGTGTCTCCTTAACCAACTGCGCCATGTAGACATACTAAAATTAAATCAATAAAATTAAAATAAAATACTTTTGCAGGGGGCAGCCCCCCTGCACCTCCCATGTAGGGGGCTGCACCCCTCTGCTACTTAAATATACCAACTCTGAGATCGCACTACAGTGGGGAAAGGATATATTTCCTTATCCCCAGGATCGCGCTACTGGCTAAAGAAACACATTTGGTGTTTCCACTTTCGCTGAATATGTGTTTCGCTGTAATGGTAGATCACTCTTTATGTGTCGATCTATATACGTTCGATGTTTACATCTTTCGGGTTTATAATATAGATCCCATGAATGATACTTTGTGACTGAAAAAATCTCTACTAGATTTTTGAAAAATTTTTAATTACAGAGCTTTTCTACCTGGGAGTCCGCTAAAAAAGGCCACTTTCTGGTCCTGTCAGACTTTCCTGGTAAATAAATGTAAAATAAAATAAATAAACAAATAAATCCAGTCATTGTCAGTCAGACATGACATAGCTGATTCAAATCCAGCCTTCTTTTAAACCTCATTCCTCCACTGCATGTATTGTTCCCACAATTTCCATTTTTTCCATGTAATTTGCTCCTACCCTTTTTAAAGATCCCAGTTCCAGTTGTCTTATCTCTGTTACTAAATTCATTAACTATAGCAAAGTTGGTTTAGACTTTGATTTCCATTTTCTAGTAATTGCTTCCAGTTGTCTTATCTCTGTTACTAAATTCACTAATTCTAGCAAAGTTGGTTTAGACTTTGATTTCCATTTTCTAGTAATTGCTTTTTGGCAGCCACTATAATTAGATTCACCAAGGCATTATTATGTCTTACCAATTCCGATTCTGTAACATAGCTCAAAAAATATTTATTACACCAATTTGCTCACCCAGTATCTCTGACAGAGCAGTCTGCAGGGAATTTTTAAAGTCTGCCAACTCATTACACTCTCAGAAAATATATTCACAATTATTGTCTTTCTTTCCCATCACACCTCCAACATTTGCTGTCTGCTTGAGGAAAAATTCTTTGGAGTTTACTTGGGGTATAAAAATCCTATGTAAACACCTCCAAGCAAAGCTTCTAAATCTTCTCGACTTTTTTTTTTGCATATTTGGGAGACTATATATATAATGTCTCTTCCCAATCCTTCCTAACCTCTTCTGTTTGATTCTTGTAGTCATCATAAAATATTTTATATGCTCTAATAATTATTCCTTTTTTATCAGTTCTAGATTCTACTAAAAACTCTACCAGTGCTGGTCTTTCACTTAGGATCCACCTATTTCTTTCTCATTGCCTATACTAATAGGGAAGGCAATCTCTATCCTGTAGCCCAAATAAATTTTTGGCATCTTCCCATTCTATTACCGTTCTCTCTCTAATTATTTGCTTTTTCCAGTATTCTCCCAAAAATTCCAGCCCCCTCTTGCCTTTTTGTCTGTATCCCTAATTGCAGTCATCCCTATCAGCAAAATCTCCTTTCTCCATTGCCATGTTGGCTTAGTTCTTAAAATGTTTTCTGCTACTTTATGAATATAATATTCTGTATGGTTATTGTTATTCTCCTCAAGGATCTGTATCCAAAATCCCAGTCTCTCCTTGTTTCTTGAGCTTCTCCCCTGTTTCATTGTCCCTTTCCAGTTTAAATTATAAGTCTCTACTTGTGCCCTGTATAGGAGTATTAACTGTATAGCTCTGAAATACCACTTCAAATTTGAGTAATCCCAAACCGCCTTGTTCAATTAGAAGAATCAGCTTATCCCACTTGACTCTTTCCATCTTCCCCTCCCAGATAAAATCCTTCAGCTCTTTATTAATTGTTATCCTCAACCTCTCCTCTGGTTGATACAAATATGCCTGACCTGTGCATAAAACTAAAGGGACTAAAAACATTTTAACTGCTTGAATCTTGCTATCCATATCCATATAACAGAGCTTCCAATTTCTGTTTTTGTATTATCTTTTGTTTAGTCTCTTCCGGCATATCCTTAGCCAGCACACCAGAATCCATTTTAATCCATACTCCTAAGTAATTCATTTTATGTTCCAGTAAATATGAATATTGCCGAACCAATTCATGTGTGGGTACATAATTTACAGCTATTGCCTTTCTTTTAGTTTCATTAATTTTGTATACTGGAAAGCTTTGAAACTGCCTCAAAATGTTTCACAACACTTAAATGTCCTTTTCTGGTTTGTCAGGTATAAAATAATATCATCTGCAAATAGAACCAGCTTTTCTTGATTACCATACCAATCATATCCTTGAATCTCACTCTTATTTTCTTTGCTAATGGTTCTAAATATAGTGCAAATAACAAAGGGGAAAGAGGACACCCCTGACTGGTTCCTCTACTCAAACAGAAATTAAAAGAGAGAACCCCACCCACTTTAATTTTCACCTCCAATCCCTCATATATCCTCCTAATCAACCTTATATTTTTTTCAAGGAATGCAAATGCTTCCATTGCCCTGCTCATACACTCCCAGCTAACTCTGTGAAATGCTTTCTCTGCATCAACACCCAACAACAGTGGCATTTTCTTACATTCAACTTCTCTCTGGATCATCAAGTTCTTTAATGTTGTCAAATGTTTGCCTCCCCTCCAGAAAAGTCATCATGGTAGACCACTAGTATAAACAGGCTATACAACAAGAGAAAGAAACTAATGTCCTGGAACAAAAGGGAACTGGCCAGCAGAGGAAGAAATCCCTCTCTAGCTTAAAAAACAAATTAGAGATCTTGTCAAGTCCTCCAAAGCTAATTATGAAGCAGAAATAGCCTCCCTAGCTAAGGATAATCACAAGACATTCTTTAACTATGTCTGAAATCTAGAAGGAAGTACCCAGCTATGCGCTGAATGGGTTGTGGATGTCACCACTTATACTCAACCGGAGGTAACAGCCAACCTACTAGCTGACATATATGGAGCAAACCTCACCCCCCTCTCCCCTCCAGTCATTCCCCAAAGTATACCTGCCACCATTCCTCAGTCTATTATTTCAAGATAGCTGGTCATGTCAGTGCTTTCCAAGGCCAAAAACACAGAAGCAATGGGACCAGACAACATCCTAGGTTGCCTTTTAAACAACTTAAAACATGACCTAGCAGACCCACTTGTATCCCTGTTTAACCACAGCCTGCGAACTGGCTATGTTTCGGTGGAATGGAGGACAGCCACAGTAATCCCTCCGCACAAAGGGGGACTATCAACTGACCTTGGGAATTATAGGCCCATAAGCTTGCCCAGCCACATCTGCAAGATCATGGAAAGAATCATTATGGACCTTATTATCAAGGACATAGGTAATCTCCAAACTCTGGACCCAACCCAATTCAGATTCTTTAAAGGTAGATAATGCCTGTTAAACATGATTGACTTCTTCGAGAAAGTCACCAAGGCCCTGGACAAAGGGAAGTCAGTGCATACCACTTATCTTGGCCTGGTCAAGGCATTTGACACAATCCCACACTCAGGTATTATATAGAAACTCTCCCAGTTGGGAATTAACCCCTACATTTCCAGATGGGTAGCCAACTGGCTCACCAACAGGACACATACTGTCAAAGTAGGTGACTTCACCTCTAGCAAAAGACCAGTCACCAGTGATGTACCACAGGGTTCTGTGCTAGGCCCTTACAATTTGGAATTTATTTCTCAAAAGTCCAGTCAAACTTGAATGCCCTGTGACTGAACAAGTTCACTGACTGCAAAGTGGGAGCAATTATTGAGTCCCCCAAAGGCATTAATATACTGCAGAAAAATGACTGGTGCCAAAGCCACAGATTAAAGCTAAATATGAAAAAATGCATTATTCCCTTTGGGAAAGCTGACATCCCTGCTAATTACATTACAGACTGCACCCCCCATAAGTGTAGACCTAGTGGTACATGATCTGGGTACTCAGGCTGATAGCAACCTGAACTTTGACCACCATGTATCCACAGCAGTAAGGAAATCCTTCTATGTGGCACATCTTATAAGTAAAGGCATCACATCTAGATCTAAGTATGTTATAGCTCCATTATGTTTGACCATCAGACCAATAATTGAGTGCAATGCTTCCTTTTGCATGTACCTCACCATACACCTGCAACTGGAGAGACCACGGAGGTTTCTCATCATAAAATTACAGGGTACACAAAACAAGTCTTATGCTGAAAGACTGAATGACCAGTCACTGTATTCTGTCTCCTACAGGTTGCTAAGGGGTGACCTGCACCTGGCAGTCTCTGACCTGGCCCTGATGGAGTTGTAATCATGGAACTTGAGAGATTTTGGAGGCCATGAGCTAGTGTAATGGCCAAGTCATATCTGAGGATCAGATCCGAACCCCATTAGTTGAGGAATGAATGAAACTTGATATCAGATCTATGAGTAGTATCTCTTTCATCCTCTTCTTTCATCCTCTTCTATCACTATTAGAGCCCCTTTTACAATTAGCATAAGTACTCCTCTTTTCCCTTGTCCTAGGTATTCTGCTGAATAACCATCATGAAACCCTTCTTTATCAAATTCACATGTTCAGTTCTTTCCAAATGTGCCTCCAGTAGCACAGCTACATGCACTCTACATTTTTAATATAGTTCACTAATCTTTCTTTTCTGTATATATTTGTAAGATTATTAATATTTAAAGAGAATATAAAAAGTGTCATTATGCTAAAAAGTTATTATTCCCACCTTTTATTTGTAACAGCTTTTTTAAGTACCTAGTTCCAGCATTTGTGTTACATACACACACTAATGTTTGGCAGGTTGATCTTTTATACAGCTGTTTCTTGTCATATCCACTTGAGCCTATGCCATATCTTACAAAACCTTTTGTTTTATTGAAAGCCCTTAAAGCAAAAAGAAAAGAAGTACACCCCCAATACACCCCATACAACCTATTAACTTAATACTAACACACAAAATTATGTTGAAGTTTTACCCTCCTAATAGGAACAATTATCCCAAACTGACAGCCACACTCACAAACTTGGGTTAGCGTAAAAGAAGGTTATCCATGGGAAGAGGCATGGTACAGCCTGTGCTTCTACTAAGTTCTGTTTGGTTTTTGTCTCATCTTTACTGCTATCTCTGAATGGGAAAACACTTGAATGCTTTCAGAAACCATTATCTCCTAGCCATTGAAAGAAGTATTCTGTTTTTATTGTTCTTTATCAGAATGTCTCATTGGAGACATTAGAACCAGATACAGAGTTGCTTCTATGAGCATTTACTTATTTATTTGCTAGAAAGAAATGTGTTCTATTCAATGTTCTTTTTTACATGTATTTGCTTTCTCCTAAAACTTGTTACTAGATCAAGCTAAATGCCTTAATCCAGTCATTCGCGTAAGAAAGAATGGGAAAAAGCACACCAATTTTCTTGCATCATACTCTTTTGACCAGACTTTTCTTCTTTTTTTTTTTTTTTACATTGCAGTGTCTATATGTCTTAAAATTAACCAAGGAGAAAGAGAAAAGAAGAAGAAGAAAAAAAATGTTTACTTTAGCATCCAAGTTACACTTGAAAATAAATGAGAAAACTTTACTTTATAGCATGCAGTTTACATCATGCACTATAGAAATTACTGTTAAGAACAAAATTTTGTTTTACTTACAGTTAACTGTCTCCCTCCTCTTCACCTCTCCCAGGTGTTCCTCCAATCATTAATGACACAAAGCAGGGCACATGCTTTAGAGTCCACTACAAGTTTATCAAAGTCAAAAAAGTCCAATATTTCCAGGTTTTCTTTGTAATCACAAGTTTTGTCAATTTCTGAGTTGCTGGTTTTATTCCTGTTTATCTCCATCTTCCAAATCCAGTCTCTACTTAATTTCCAACATACTATTGGTTCTTCTAGCCAACTCTTGTGCTTTATTCTCTCAAGCATTTTCCTTTAAAACACTGGAAAGTGTTCCACTGGCACAGTCTCTCTGTGGTCTTTATTACCAGAAGAACAAGAAGCAGAATCTCCTTCTGTTCACAGCTCATTTTTGTTGGACAAACTTTTGTATTACCGCCTTAGCATATTCTGCAACAAAAAATGATTTTGTTGCTCCAGGAAAGAATATTTTAAAGATATCTGGGTACAGCAGTTTGAATGTCATGCCTGCTTCTCTACATTCCCTGATTAGTGGAACAAATGTACTCCTCTTCTGCCTGGTGTACAGTGAGTAATCATTTTCCACAAACACCCTACTGTCTCCCACTTTTAGTACTTTATCCTTCTGCCACATTTTTGTCAGAATGAACTTCTTCTGCTGGTAGGAGTGCATCTTTACTATTAAAGGTCTAGGTTGCTTTGTCATGGCCAGCTTTGGAGCATACACACCATTTGCCATTTCAGTTAACAACTCCTGCTATGATATAGTGTGCCACTCTTTACTTCTCCAGAAAAGATCTCCCCAAAGAAATGGACATTCTAGATGGTCTGGCTAAGCTCTCCAGTAAATGAAGAGATCCTGAGCTACACCATCCTTCAATGGCACATAGTTAATCATGCTCTCCTAGCCACAGCACAAGGAAGTCTTCTGCAGAAGCTTTGAGTCTAACCAGCATCTCAGTGATCTGCAAA
Organism: Protopterus annectens; assembly: GCF_019279795.1. Classification (NCBI taxonomy): domain Eukaryota; kingdom Metazoa; phylum Chordata; order Ceratodontiformes; family Protopteridae; genus Protopterus; species Protopterus annectens. The sequence goes on from NC_056733.1 coordinate 204,825,793, forward strand.
TTAGGGAAAGCTATTTTCCAGTGCCTAACCCATTACGGGAACTGTAATCAAGTCAGTTGAAGCAAACTGATGAGGGATCTGAAAAGCTATCTGGCAGAGGGAAAATCTCCATGAGTCCCTCTCTAAGGCTTTAAAATCCATATTTGGAGATAATGTGTCAAGATGCTGTGGTCTCTGGAACCAATGTTAAACTAAAGAGAGATCATATAGGAAGTATTTATTTATCCATAACTTATTTGAAATGTGTCAACTGAAATGTTCCACTAAGCCCACAGTTCATTTACAGGCAACACGAGGGAGTAACGATACAGAACAGGCTTAAATGCATAAGTACCAGTATAACAGTTCTCAACATTATTAGGACGTGAATATGCAATTATACAGATAACAAAATTTCAAAGGTAAAATTGTGTTGAGTACTTAACGCAAATCTACATGGTTGAGTAGATCACTACTACATTAAGGTTTACTAATAGGAATTCTACTGAAGAATCAATGTACATAGCTCAGCATGCTTCCCCAGTCAGGTTATAAGGACATCCGTGTGTTCAGTGTATAAAGCTGGTGTCTGCTCATGCCATTTTAGTGTATTCTGGCCTAAGACACCACCCTAAATAGGCCTGTATGTGGTACTATGGATATTAACTAATAAGGAATATCAACAGACATTCTTTGGGTCAAGAACTTTGAAAAATTGTTTTCCCCAAGTCTATCTAGATTCAAGCAAGCCAGAGGCATTGAGATGGGAAGAGGCAGAAGACAAAGTTCAAATTTCAAGTCAAAGTAAACTTTATTGTCATTCAGATTATACAACTTGTGCATCACTGAATAAAATGTTGTTACTCCTTCTCAAAATGGAGGCATTTTCACATCTAGACAATCTGTATTACAGCATCTACTACTGACATGACACACATTATTGTCTTAGACTCTTAACTAACTATACATAAAAATTTCAGAGAAAGGGGAACTTTTTGCTGTAATCATTATTGCACATTTAGGATTGCATAAGAATATGAATTGAGATAAATATAAATAAAATATAAAAATAAAATTAAAATATAGGGTTTGGATAACACACCCCTGCCCCAGGATGCCCAAGTCAAGAGAAGGGGGAATGAGGAGGAAAATCAAAACAGTAGCGGTGATATACCTGAACATATACTACTATGGTAAGGTACTATATTTTTCATGCAGATCGCTATGGCAGTAGTGCTAATTATTGGCATGATTCCAATAATTCATAGTGACTGAAAGGTGAAAGAACTGGTTGTGTTTTGTTCCAACAAGCCCTGCAAAATGGCAGTAACAAACCCATCCCATCCCTGGAAGCAACATCTAGTCTCTAGTCAATAGTATTTAGAGAAAGCATGGACCAATGACAAGGTAGCAGCTTCCATAACAGACTAAAAACTTATTCTCTAAAGAAAGTCACTGTGGCTGCAAAACCCTCAAGTACTGTGGATTCTCTCAGTCCCCTCCAACTTTTTTCTCATGATGCCAGTAACAGGAGATATCACAATGAGACACCACCCACTTTGAGACTGTTTATTTGGAGACTGTTTTTCACTCCTTTCTGGCTGCAAAGGATGCAAATAGCTAATCCAAGGTTCTGATGATGTTCTTTTTTAAACAAGAACCATCTTTATTGAATTATCACTTATGACATACGCAATCATATATTTATATAAATGAAAAAAAAACATACTGACATATTTTCAGTGGCAAACATGACTTACAATCTATACAGTGATCGTCAGTGAAATATAACATAACTCATTCAATTCCTGCCTTCTCTTAAACCACATTCCTCCTCCAAACATTATTCTGCATGTACTGTTCCCTACAATTCCCATTTTTTCTATATAATTTGCACCTATCCCTTCCTAAAGACCCTGCTTCCAGTTCTTTTATCTCTGTTACTATATTCACTACTTCTACTGCAGTCGGTTTAAACTTTGATTTCCAATCTTTAGTAATTGTTTGTTTGACAGCAATAAAAGTTAAATTCAGCAAGACCTTACTATGTCCACGCAATTCTGATTCTGTATCACAGAACAAAAATATAATCTCCTTAGTTACACCAATTTGCTCACCCAATATTTCTCACAATGTAATCTGCAGATAATTTTTTAAGTCTGCCAACTCATTATACTCCCAAAAATAAGTTCCCAGTTATCTCCTTCCTTTCCATCACACCTCCAACATTTGCAATCTACCTATGAAAAACTTATTTGGAGTCTGCTTAGGGTATAAAAATACCTATGCAAACATTTCCAAACAAAGATCCCTAAATCTTTGAGACTTTGTTATATATTTGGGAGCCATATATATCCTCCCAAGTTTCTTTGTGAATTGTTTATCCAATCTCTCTTCCCAATCCTTTCTAATCTCCTCTGATTGATTCCTATAGTTATGCAATATTTTATATGCCCTACTAATTATCCCTTTTTTTAACAACAGCTTCTGTTCTAGATTCTATTAAAATTCTATCATTGCTGGTCTTTTGCTTAAAATCCCCCTATTTTTTCTCTTTGCCTATACTCTGATATCAATCCTTGATAGGGAAGGCAATCTCTATCCTGTAGTCCAAATTAATTATTGGCTTTTTCCAATTCTATTACCTTTCCCTCCATAATTATTTTCTATCAATACCTTGTTGCCGCTGACAGTTTTCTCCAGTAAATTCTAGTCCCCTCTTGGCTATTCTCTGTACCCATAATTGCAGTCATTCCTATCAGCAGAATATCATTTCCCCATTCTTGTTTTGGCTTAGTTCTTAGAATACTTTCTGCTACTTTATGAATTTGATATTCAATATAGTTATTGTTACTCACTGTCTCATCATCCATTTCCATATTGCATTAAATCTTTTTGCTTGTGCTATATATAGGGGCCTTAACTGTGTTGCTCTGAAGCACCCCTTTGCATCAGGTAACCGCAAACCACCTTGTTCTATTGGAAGGATCAACTTATCCCACTTGATTTTTGCCCTCTATCCCTATAAGATAAAACCCTTCAACTCTTTATTAATTGCTATCCACAATTTCTCATCTAATTGATAAAAATATGGCTGGCCTGTGTATAAATCCAAAGGGACTAAAACCATTATCACTGTTTGTATCTTGCTTTCTATATCCATAAAACATAGTGTCAAATTTCTCAGTTTTTGTATTATGTTTTTTTCAGTCTCTTTCCAAATATCCTTAGCTGCTATAACAGAATCCTTTTTAAACCATAGTCCTGAGTACTTTATTTTACCATGTCCCCATAAATATGGGTATTGCTGAATCAATTTGTGAGTGGGTGTATAGTTTACATTTATTGCCTTTGTTTCATCTTCATTAATTTTGTATCCCTAAAAGACTTGAAACTGTCTTAGAATGTTTCACAACACTGAAATGTCCTTTACTGGTTTTATCAGGTATAAAATAACATCATTTACAAATAAAGTCACCCTTTCTTGATTATCATACTGATTACATCCTTGAATTTCTGAGTACCTTATTTTCTTTGCCAATTGATCTAAATACAAGGCAAATAATAATGGGGAAAAGGGACACCTCTGCCTGGTTAATCTGCTCAAACAGAATTTACCAAAGAGGAACCACCCCACACTTTACTTCTTCTGGCTATTATAGACAAACACTTTATGATTACGTTTTAGAATCAAAATGGGCCTATATGGGGCTGGATCTAATGGGTCTTTACAATCTTTAGGCATTACAGCCACCACTGCTTTCTTCCAGGATGTTGGTGCTTCTTCTCCTTTTAAAATACTGTTAAAAACATCCAGATTTTCATTACTTTCTTCCCTCCTAGCTTCCAAACTTCCACATGAATACAATCTACTCCTGGAGCCTTTCCTGTGGATTGGTTATACATCATCATTTTTATCTCATCTCCTGTCAGTAATTGAGCCTTATTCACCTCTAACATTGGCATATTTAATTCTTCCATAAACATTTCCATTTGTACTTTTTCCTGATTTCTACATTTCTTTGCTTTATACAGATTTTCATAAAATGTCTGAAATATTTGTAATACTGCTACAGAATCTCTAGTTATTTTCCTTGTTGTTGCCTGAGTTGTCATGCTAAAAGCTTTTGTGTCCTGGAGATATTATGAAAAACAGTTGCTTAACAGCAATCTTTCTAAACTCATGTATATTATTGTTCTTGTTCTTATCTAAGTACCTGAGATGTCAGTTTACATCAAAGGAGTATGGGAGTCTTTCTCCATTGTTCTGGAGGTTAGAAAAAAAACAGGTACTTTAATAGTCTGACAGGAAGATATGTCACCAATTTTGGCTTAAAGGATGGACTGGTTCTAAAACTAACTCTGTCCATATGGAAAAGTAGAAAGGGCTTTTCTGACACATAAGGATTTGCAATTCTGAAACCCTTCTAGCTGAGGTGATAACAAGTAACACAGCAGTTTTCAAAGTTATGTGTTTAAAGAGGGGTGTCAGATGGCAGGTTTAAAGGAGTTTAAGTTTTTTTTCAGTGACTGAATTCAAGATACCTTGGAACATGGGTAGATAATTCACTTGTTTTTGACCATCACGTTGCAACAGTGGTTAAGAAGTCTTTTTTCCTTGTGTAGCTAATTGTAAAAGTTCTTACCTCTCTATATTCCACATTCTTAAGTCAGTTTACTGAGTACAATGCAGCTTTTGGAATCTAACTTATCAGGCATATCAAGTAACTGGAAAGACCCCAGAGGTTGCTGACTTAAAAGACAAGAGCTACCAGAAGAAGCTGGAAGCACTGTGCTTTTATTCAGTATACTATAAACTCCTTGGAGGTGATCTGTGCCTAACCATTTGGGACATAAGAGATTCAGTAGTTCAAGATGTATTGTATCTCCAAAAATCAACAGTTCCTCTAACAGTAGAACCAGTAATCTAAACTTGATCCAGCAAATAAACAAAACATGGCAGAAAAACAAATTTGTCGCACAATGTTTACTCCTTTCTCTAGAACAAGACAACTTAAACAATGCAACCCACTTTCTGTCTTCAAAAAGGAATTAGACAACTGGATGGGTATCCACAAGTACACCTCTGGTATGACTGGTCTGTTGCTTCTTAAAGGAGGTAAAGTCTAAGGATGAGTACTAGCAAGACATAAATGGCTACTGAGCCATGTTGCCTTGTATATTCTATGACTGAGATCCTGAGGTAGGTGTTCAACCTTAAAAGGTCCCTGATGGGCTTTCAAGAGAGCCACCTTTCAGGGCACCAGGAACAGCATCTAAAAGTACTCCCATATGTTTGTCCTGCCTTGGCACTGGTCATATTAATCCTGGCTGCAAAAAGCCATGTAGAATAGACAGGATCAGATGCAATCACCTGCTTGGTGCAGAGGGGATATATGTGACATCTTTGGATTTTGTAAGAAATTAAAGTTATGTACGTACCATAATGACAGATCCATGTTGTTTGATTTTCGTCCGGATCAACCATGGGTTGTCAGATCCCATTGGATCTAACTTCGGCACCAATTCTAAAGCTTCTTAGTTCCAGGGCTCTGACTCCTCTCCTACCCATAATTCCCTTTGTTCCACCTTAGTAAGTCAGATTGAGTTTGCCCAGTAAAATAATCCATAGCAATTACATTCAAGACTAGGCCTAGCATAGAGGTAAAAGGAAGGATTAGAAGACTGTCGGATAGGACTGTTCACAGTCAAGGTATGTAGGAAAACTGCCCAGTCATCATTAGCCCATTTGTGTCAATTTACAAGGGGCAGGAGGGAAGGTTGACCCAGCCAACATGGATCTATTGTTAAGGTAAGTAGATAGCATTCATATCCAGTGTTGTCTGTTTCCATCAGATTCAACCATAGGATGGACTCCCAAGCTGTTTTACCTGGGTGGCATCAAGGAAGGACCTTCCTGAGAATGGTGAAGCCAAAGGAAAAGTGTGATCTGGACTGTACATCCAGTTTGTAATAAGATACAAAAGTGTGATCTGTTTACCAAGTTGTTACAGCACACATATTATCAATAGGTAGCTTACTATTAAAGGCTGTTGACGTGGCCATTGCCGTTGTGGAATGAGCTTTAAGTTTAAATTGTAGGGACAAGCCCTTTTTATTGTAGACAAAGGGAATGCACTACAACAACCATCTGGAAAGAGTAACCTAAGCAAATGCTTTGCCTGATTTAGGTTTTGAGAACGCATCAACTAATTCATAACATTTTCTGAACTGCTTGGTCCTGTGAAGAAAGAACCTAAGTTGCTGATGAACATACAGCATGTGTAAAATGTATTTACCTTTGTTTGAGAACTTGGGAAAGAAGACTGGTAGATTTATTGATGGATTTAAATTAGTCTTGGATGCTACCTTAGGAAGAAAGGTTGCATTAGTTCTCAAGGAAACTTTGTCTTTATGGAATATCATGTAGGGAGGCTTGCAAGAAGCTGTTTGCCATTCTGAAATCCATCTGGATGACGTAACAGCTGCCAGAAACTATAATTTCCCAAGACAGGAACTTCAAATCAACTGATGTTGCTGGTTCAAAATGGGGTTGAATTAATGCCTGAAGCATGATAGTAATATCCCAGGGAAGTAATGGATTTTTGATAGGTGGTCACAGAACAAATGTTCCTTTCAAAAAGGCTTTAGAGACTCTTAAGGCTATAGAATTGTCATCCCGTCCTTTGTCAAAATTTGAAATTGTGCCCATTTGCACTTTGACAGTAGAAAGGGGACACTGACAAAGGACTTCTGCAAAATCACAAAGATGCATCCCAGTGTGCTGATGGATGCTGATGTCAGTGCCTGCCTCCCTAGCCATGCCATCAGCTGCTTTGGAAAGCAGTCATATGGCTACGTTGGAAGTAAACTGGAAAGTCAAAAATTGGGAATCCACAGTCTTCTGAATATCCGAAGGCTGGTTATCTGAGAGGGGGGGGGGGACTTGAAGAGATCTTTAGTCACTGAAGCATACATCCAGTTCCCAAACTGATCAACAGCCCAAAACTCCCTTTAGAGGGATGAACCAAGGAACCTTCCTACAACAGTTTCTTTTTAGTGGTTGCCGCTACCACCATAGCATCAACCAGTGGACCTTTGCTCCAATGTTTCCATTCTTTTGGTGCTGCCAATATCCTGTTGGGTTTTTTGAGGATTGCTTCTACCACATCATGGTCCTTCCATGCCCGTTGGGCCATGAGGTCAGTGAGGGGATCAATGGATGGTACTGCCTAGGAAAATGTTAAGCCAGAAGCAAAGGCTTCCAGGAACACAGACTCATCTGGTGAAGAATACTTGGTGGATCATCCCTCTCTCTGCTCCATCAATTCAAGGATCACGCCAAAGCTGACATCTTCCAAGTGAGATCTAGAGGAGCCCTCACCTTCATCCAAGTTCGAGTCTTCAGTGAAAGATGCTGGAGATGAGTCTATGTATTTCCACTTGCACATCTGTTTCTTATGAACTGATTCCAATGGGAGATCAGAAGGTTCTGAATCAGACTTGTAAATAACATAGCATGCAGACTTGGAAGCCTGTGGTACAGACTGTCCCTGTCTGATATGGTGATAGGAAGTAGAAGCAGAATCCTGCCAGGGTTTGAATGGAACTGAGCTGGATAGAAGTGCCTTTTCCTTTGGCATCTAAAGGACCTCTCAAAGGCCAAAGTCATCACCAGCTCCATAGGCTTCCACCTATCCACAAACAGAAGAAATACCTCAGAGCCAATGGGTCTCGACCCTGAAGCTGATCTCAGATCTGAGCTATTCAGTGCTGAAGCCCTGACAGGAAGAGATGGTTCTGAAAACTTCAGTGTCAACCCATCCCATCAAACTCTGGCACCAAAGCTTTACCTCAGAGTCTCTTCTGGATACAAACATATCACAGTCAAAAGAGGAAGGGATGCTGTTGGAGTCGAAGTAACTTGGACTGTCAGCTATGGCAAAGGCTCTCTGGGGCAGGGTAGATCTAAGGCAGTTGGGTACAAAGGGTGGAGCAGGAATGGAGAAAGAGGAGGAGGGGTAGCTGGGCCAAAACTCAGTACATTCCCAGGGGATGGCACATACCCCAAGCTGGATTTGTGTTCTAAGGAACTTCCACATAAACTTGTCAATGCTTTGTTCAGTTAGGCTTCTGGATAACCAGGTAGAAGAAGCTACCATATGTGATCTCAAATATCTCCTTTCCAGGAGTACTGGGGAGTGTAACCTTGGACTCACTGAATATGGAGAGAAACGAGATCAAGGTGGTGAGGGATGGCCCAAGAAACTGTCAGTTCCAACTGATGATGATTTTTCAGATCTAACTGTAAGTTCCCGTCGGAACTGAGGAATGCTTCCTTGACTTCTCAGAGTCTGCTTTATCTGATTCAGACTTGTCCTTATCCTCCTTTTCTTTTTGCTTGTCTTTGGGTCTCTTATCTTGTTTGTTGGCTGGACAAGTAGCAGCAGAGGAGGTAGAAGCATTAGAAACTAAAGACCCTGTCAGTGGAGGAAGGAGGCCCTTGACTATGAGCTTCTCTTTCTCCTAGTCTGGAGTGCTTGGAACTAAAGAAGGCACAAGTTTGTCATAGAATATCGAGGGAGGCAGCGCCCAAACAATGCACACACAAAGTATGAGGAGCATGGGGAAAGAGTTTGTGTCCACAGTCAGAACACTTTTTAAATCCCTGGCTGACATTCTTGCTTTGAGATTATGTCTAACTAGAAAAGCAAACGTTCACCAACAAATACTATCAAAAAGCACACACTACTCTAGATATTGGTATAAAATGTACTCAAAAAAACGCACTATACTAAATGTAAAATATAGAAAAAACACACACCAATGTAACAATTATAGAAACAACTTCTACCCATCAACCTAATAATTCTAACTGCCTACTAAAAAAGCTAATCCTATTAAAAATACACATTAAATAACAAGTCTGACAATACTGGAGAGCAAGGGTATAGCCAGAGAATTCCATTTTGTACTCACAATTTCTTATTGTTGTCTCCCAACCTGGCATTACAAATACCCACATCTCAAAAAACAATGCCCCAAGCACTTAATAAATGCATGCATCATTTGCAGCTGCTCCCTATAAACCTATTAAAGAAATTGCCTTTAGATTAGCTATTAGCAATACTCTTCAGTAAGCAAGCTTCTCAATCTGTTGCTGGAGGTATTAATTTAGATAGTCACAGACATATCATGTGATGAATAAGCTACACTTTTCTAAGTGATGTTCAGAAAAAATGTAGTCTTTAGAGTACAAAGAGTAAGCCTGGCTGCACCCCTGCTGGAGAGATAAATCTCTTGGTAGAGAGAGGAGAAAAAGGAGATGATATTCAAAGGATATGTCTTTGCAAAGAGCCCTCGTATAATGCGTTTAAAGTCTTCAGGTGGCAAATGAGATCTGAGATGCTAAGGTGCAGCAGAGGGAATTATGGGTGGGGAAGGTTTCAGAGCCCTAAAACAGAGAAGCTTCAGAGTTAGTGCTAAGATCGGATCTAACAAATCACGGTAAAAAAAGATAACATTGGATCTAAAGTTTACAACCCTAAGAGATTACTTGAAGAACCTATTTGTCTCATTATGCTTTTCAGTTTTTTTTTACAAACTAAGTTACCCTTCTTGGTGACTTGTGGGTGGGTAGATAGGGTGTGATTAGGGGTAGGTGCTCAAGGGTAGGGGAAGCTCTGTATGTAGTCATGGCTACTCCCTTTAGGGACAGGACACTGGGTCCCTCAGGCTTCCCCTTTTGGTTTTCCTACCATTTTTTCAATACTGGCCCTTTTCACATTTTGCTAACTCTTTCCTTGCCTGCAATAGCAGGGCTCAGACTTTGATGGGTACTACCTGTTATAACTGCATCATTTACATCTTTTCCTCCATCCCTTTGAATACTTCCAACAATAGGGGTTTCAAAGAGCAGATCTTTGTCAAGGGGTGAATTAAGGAGCTGCCCTATGACATACTCTGGCATGGATTGGAGCCTCAGCCAGGCATAACTCTTAGTTATAGATCCCATGGCTGCTTCCCTGGATATCCACAAAATTATAGCCACAGTTGATGTAGTGCAGTTACTGGATTAATAATCTAGGTGAAGTGCAGTAATTTCACTCTGAACCACATCATACACCTCTCCAAATATTCTCCATCATCTGGTTACGGAAGCAACCTGAAATATAGTTGTTTATTTATGATAGTCAATGGCTATGAAGGCCAGGGTGGCAGCTATGTATACCTTCTTCCCAAATCAGTGAAACACTTTGTTTTCCCATCCATTGAGAAGAGTATTGGGAGCAGGAACCAATTTAGACCCCAATCTAGGATGCCCAAGGAAGAGAAATGGGGAAGGTGGGAGGGAAACCAATACTACAACAGCAATCAACTTGAACATCTATTACTATGGTTAAGTTCCTACAAAGCTATAATACATTCTTTATACAGATCATTACTGTAGTAGTAATTACTACAGATATGATTCCAAAAGTGGCAGATAGAAGCATTGGTTATGTTGGGTTGTTGCATGCGTTATAGAATGGCTACAGCAAACCTAGCCCATGCAATGGAAGCAATATATATCCTACAGTGTCTAGAAAAGATATGGACAGAAGACAGGGAAGTCACCTCCAAAACAGACTGAGCACTCAATCCCCTACGAAAGGCAACAGTGGTGACAGTACCTCTAATGCTGTGGGCTCACAAAGAGTCTTAACTTTTCCCCATGAGGAATATAACAAAAGGTAGTACAATGGGACAGTCACTTTCAAATAATTTGCTTGGAGTTGGTGTCCCTTCCTTTCCGGTTAAAAAGGAAACAAACATTTGATCTGAGGTTCTCATGTCTTTGGTATTATTGGTCTTCTCTGGATAATACCATAGCTTTCTGTATATGTCTAAGGATTCTAGCATTTATTTTTCCTTGTTCTGACAACTAGGAAAGAAAATAGGCAATTAGATTGGTTGAAGGAGAACTTGCTCACTACTTTTGGTACAAAGGCGGTACTGGTCCTAAAGCTAATCATCTCTCCCTCTCTCAAACCAGAAAGGTCTCTCTCTACGTAATACCATAGTTCTGAAATTCTTCTAGCTGAGATGATAGCAAGAGCAATACACTTTTCCAGATTAGGTATTTAAGAGGGATGAGTCAGCAGGTTTCAAAGGAGTTTATGTAAGCTATTACAGGAAAAACATCAAGTTCCGTGGAGGAGCACACAACATTGTAGGTGGTCTGAAATGCAGAACTTCCTTAAAGAAACACTTAAAAGTCTGCAGTGATACAAAAGGGAACCCACAAGTAGGTAGACTGAAAGGGATGAGAGATGTAACTTTACAAAGGCATATGCCGGGCCTGATTTGAAAAACTTGATTAAGTATTGTAAAATCCCTTACTGATGCTTTAAGGGGGCCTGGATTCTTGCTGTGATACTAGAGATAAAAACTCTTTGATTTGACGAAATAGGATTTCCTTGACACAAGTTTTCTTACCTATTTAATGACAGCATGTCCTCAGTGAACTGGTGCCAAGGGGTGAAAGGGGATAAATCATCCATGCAGTCAGCTGCATAGTCTTCAGATTAGAATGCATCTAGCCCACCTAAAATGTGGAGTTGATCCAATTACAAAGTCAGAGTGAGTGGTTTCACCATGGACATCTGAATAAGGAGGAAGTACAACTATTGCCTGAGCCAAAAGGGTGCTAATAGGAACTTCCTTGACATCATGGGTAGAAAAAAGATAAGAGGGAATGCGTACAGAAACATGCCTGTTAATCTAAAGAAGGCATCCAGCACTTAAGCTGCTGAAGCAGAATTTCCTCAGCTGTTTGTCACTCAAAGTAAGAAGTTCTATCCCTACAAACCCCACCTGTGAGAAATCTGAAGAAAAAGATCTACTCACAGGGATCTGCTACCAATCTTATTAGTCCATCCAATACAACATTTAACTGAAACGGGATGGACACTGCCCTTAGAATCATCTGGTACTGAAGAACTATTTCCTAGTTTCAGTCAGTGTGCAAAAGGAATAAATGCAAGTACCTTCTTCCTTATGCACCACATTACAGAGTGATGCCCATTGTCACTTGCAAGACTCCTCCATTACAGATTGGTTTGAAGTCTTGAAGGGCTTAGATCAAAGCCATTGTTGCCTCTACAAGTATATGCTTCATTCTTTGAGTAGTGTCCCAAAAGTCCTGTATCTTGACAGCTCCTGTGTGTGCTTCCCTATGCAACATCTGTGCCATCAGTGGTAAAGAACAAAATCTGGGATTCCTGTTTGACGAGTGTAGGTTCTGTTTGACCCGGTTGAGTCACCATTCTAGCTTTTGCAAGATGCAAAATTATCAAAGATCTTTAGTGATTGAGAAGTTGGTTCTAAAGTCTTTCTGATGTGCCTTTGGAGCTTCATGTGCATCCTTGAGAGAATGGCCATTAAAATTGTGGAGGTCATGAACTTTAGTTCATTTAAGACCTCCCTGTCAATGACCATAATTTTCTGACTCATAGCTTGAAAATACTGTGCAAGGAATTCTACTTTGTCCTGAGGGTGGTAAATCCCTTGATTACTGGACTCCAAAACAGTACCCAGGAATGCCACTGTTTGGAAGGGGTGAAACTTGACTAGGGATGCTGAATGTGAATCTCAGGTATTGAAAACAATCCATGGTAAATAGCCAGTACATCCCCATCTCCTGCTGGATTAGTGCCAGGATAAGATAGTCCAAGAAGGGGATAAATGTGAATGCCCTTGGTTCTGAAATACACAATGACTGGAGCAAAGCACTATGTAAATATCCTGATTGCGATAGTCAATCCAAAGGGCAAAGAGGTAAATGAGTAGTAAGACACTTCATCTCAAATCTGAGAAGCATCTGTGATCCCCGTGAACAGCTATGCAGAGGCAGGCATCCTTGAGGATGAAGATAGCCCACAGAGCTTGAAAGAGTGGGAGTGACAACAGGGCTTGCAAGATCAACATTCTGAATTCTGAGCCTTTTTTTAAACAAGAAACATCTTTATTGAATTATCACTTATGACATAGGCATATAAATGAAAACAAACCAGACTGATATAATTTCAGTTGCAAACATTATACATCATATATAATATTCTGTATTATAACTGCCCATCATACATTACATAGCTCATTCAATTCCTACATTCCCTTAAACCTCATTCATTATTCTGCATGTATTGTTCCCATAATTTCCAGTTTTTCTATTTCATTTGCTCCTACCTTTTTCTAAAGATCCCATTTCCAATTATTTTATCTCTGCTATCAACCAATCTAATTGCTACTATATTCAGTATTTCTAGTATGGCTGGTTTGGACTCTGATTTCCATTTTCTAGTAATTACTTTTCTGGCAGCTACCAGAATTAAACTGAGCAAGGCCTTACTATGTATAGGCAATTAAGACTCTTGTTATCAAACTCAAAAAAAATAATAATTTCTTTAGTTACACCAATTTGCTGACCAGTATTTCTGACACAGTAGTCTACAGGGAAGTTTTAAAGTCTGCCAACTCATTACACTCTCAAAAAATATGTCCTCAATTACCTCTTTCTTCCCCTTCACACCTCCAACATTTGTAATCTACTAGAGGAAAAATTCTTTGGAGTATGGGGTTATAAAATGCCTATGCAAACACTTCAAACAACCTAAATCTTCTAGCTTTGTTGCATATTTGTTAGCCATACATATATTCTCCCATTGTTACTTTGTGAATTGCTTATTCAATCTCTCTAACCTTCTCTGATTGATTCTTATAGTTATCATGCAATACTTTATATGCCCTACCAATTACCCCCTTTTTAACAGGAACATCTCTTCTAGATTTTACTGAAAACTCTGCCGGTGCTGGCCTTTCACTTAGGATCTCACTATTTCTTTCTCTTTGCCTGTACTCTGATATCAATCCTTGACAGGGAAGGCAATCTCTAGCCTGCAGTCCAAATGCCCTCTTGGCCTCATCCAACTGTATTATATTTCCATGTCTAGTGATTTGCTCCCAATACCTTGGTTCCTTTGCAAATTTTCTCCAGTAAATTCCAGCCCTCTCTTGTCTAGACTCTGTACCCCTAACTGCAGTCATCCCCATTGCCAGAACCTCCTTTCTCCATTCCCATGTTGGCTTAGTTCTTAGAACACTTTCTGCAACTTTATGAATATAATATTTCGCATGGTTATTGTTATTTTCCTTAAGGATCACACATCCCAAATCCCAGTCTCTCCTTATTTCTTGAGCGTCCACAGTGTTTCATCATCATCACTTTCTACTTTGAATTATGGCTTTCTGTTTCTGTTATGTATAGGAGTCTTAACCATGTAGCTCTGAAGTACCCCTTCAAATCAGATAATCCCAAACCACCTTGTTTTATTGGAAGGATCAACTTATTCCACTTGACTCTTACTCCTAGATAAAATCCTTCAATTCTTTATTAATTGCTATCTCCAACGTCTCTGGTTGAAAGAATATGCCTGACCTGTGTATAAAACTAAAGTAACTAAAAACATTTTCACTACTTGTATCTTGCTATCCATATCTATAAAGCAGAGCTTCCAGTTTCTCAGTTTTTGTATTCTCTTTTTAGTCTCTTCCCACATATTCTTAGCAGCCATAACAAAATCCTTTTCCACCCATACTCCTAAGTACTTCATTTTACCATGTCCCCATAAATACTGGTCTTGTTGAACCAATTTGTATGTGGGTACATAGTTTACAGCCATCACCTTTGTTTTAGCTTCTTTAATTTTGTATCCCAAAAAGATTTGAAACTGTCTCAGAATGTTCCACAACACTGAAATATCCTTTTCTGATGATTGCCTTACTAATTATATTACTGAGTTTTTGAATCCCTTATTTTCTCTGACAAGGGTCTAAACATAATACAAATAACAAGGGAGAAATAAAACACCCCTGTCTGGTTCCTCTGTTGAAATATAACTTATCAGATAGGCAAGGACCACCCCCCCTACACACACTTTAATTTTCACCTCTCATCTCCCATATATTCTCCTAATTAACCTTATTATTGTTAGGAAGTGCAAATGCTTCCATTGCCCCATGCATAAAATCACAGCTTACTCTGTTAAATGCTTTCTCTGCATCAAGACTCACCAACAGTAGTATTTTCTTACATTCTGCTTCCCTCTGGATCATCATTGTTCTAATAATGTTGTCAAATGCTTGCCTATTCCTCCACAAAACTACATTGATTCATATCTACCAGTTTTAGTATCATCTTTGCCACTAATTTAGCCATTATAGAAAAACTACAAAAAGAATGATTGCTTTGTGGTAAGGTCTCCGATATATAAAAGGAGTAAAGTCAAGCAACAACATACTGGAGAACAAATTGGCAATGCAATATGCTCAAAATCAGTTATTTCCCAACTAATCTTCCTTAATAGTAAAACAAGTCACCAACATGAGATAACAGAGACGCAGTCCATAAAAAGGGCAGTTTTCACTTCACCAAAAGATAGTCCAAATGAAGATGGATTTAAACTGGTTTAATGATATGTAATATTCTAAACAGCAAGCGCTTTCACCACATGGGCTTCCTCAGGCCAAACAATCAATTTTTAATTAGATGCTTATAAAAAACTGCCCTTTTTATGGACTGCATCTCTGTTATCTCATTTTGGTGACTTGTTTTACTACTAAGGAAGATTAGTCGGGAAATAACTGATTTTGATTATAGAAAAACACTTTATAATCATGTTTTGGAATCAAAATGGGCCTACATGAAGCTGGATCAGATTGGTCTTTACCATCTTTAGGTAATAAAGCTACCACAATTTTCTTCTCGGATGTTGTTGCATATCTTCCTTTTTACTATTAAACAAAACCTCTCCTAGCTTCCAAACTTCAACAGGAATACAAGCTATTCCTGGAGACTTTCCTGTAGATTGATTGTACATCACTATTTTTATCTCCTCTCCTCCTGTCTTAATTGTTAGTAACTGAGCCTTCGCTACCTCTAACTTTGGCATATTTAAGTCTTCCATAAACATTTCCATTTGTACCTTTTCTTGATTTCCATATTACTATGCTTTATATAGATTTTCATACAATTTATGAAATATTTCTAAAACTTCTACTGGATATCTGGTTATTTCCCTTGCTATAGGCTCCCTAAGCATGGCAACCCCCCCTACTACTTTCTGTAGTCTGAGCCACTGCTAAAAGATTAACTGATCTGAAGTTATCAAAAACAGTCTCTAACAGTAATCTTTCTAAAACTCATGCATATTCTTTAGGTAGTTCCTTATTTTCTCTCTAGCACTCTGCAGTTGTGCCTCTTCTTGTGCTGTGAGACTGCCCCTGTTCTGCGATACTTTAAACTTTGTCAGTCCCTCCAAGTAATTTGTGTCACTTCTTAACCATGACTCTTTTTCTTTTATTTCCACCCTATTTTTATAACCCACTATCATTTTATCTCACTTCCTAGCTATATTCTCTGAAGACATTTATATCTTTCCTAATAACCCGTAAATAATTTCCACTACCCATTCCTTAAATTCCTCTCTGTTTAACAGATAGGTGGGGAAGTACCAGTCCTTCACATTTATTTCATTGCCCATAATTTTTATTTTAGTTACTGTTGGCATGTGATCTGAAATAGCTATCGGATGTGTATCAAAACCTTCAATTAAATGTACATGTTCCTGTGAAACACAATTTCTGTCTAGCCTAGCACAGTTTTTGTACCTTGGGGAATAATATGTAAAATTTTCTCCAAACTCCTACTACTGAATTCACATCTTCTATATTAAATCCTTTCATAAAATTCTTCAAAAAATCTACTGTCTTTTGTTATATTTTTCCTTCTAGGCCCCTCAGATACATCTTTACTGCTGCAAATCAAATTCCAGTCCCTGCCTATATGTAATATTCCCTGATGAAAGCAGATTATTTCTTCCCAAATTTTCATATGCTCCATTATAGCAGTTTTAAATTGAATATAAATGCACTCCCCTACCAGTATCTCCTTAGTACTGCAAATCAACCATTACCGTTTTCCTCCTCTTCTATCACTATTAGAGCCCCTCTAGCAGTTAATATAAGTACTTCCCCTTTCCTTTATCCCAGATATTCTAATTCACATGTTCATTTTTTTCCAAATGTGCATCATGTAGCATAACAATTTGCACTTTGCATTTCTTAATATAGTCCAATACTCTTTCTCTTTTGCATATAACTGTGAGCCCATTCACATTCAAAAATAATATGGAGTGTGTTGCCATTGCAATAAGAAGTTATTATTCCCAACTGCTATGTATAACAGTTTTTTTAAATGTCTAGTTTCAGCTTTTGTGTTACATGCATACACTGTTTGGTGGATTGATCTTTTATACAGTTGTTTCTTGCCATATCCATTTGAACCTATGTCACATCTTACAAGCTTTTTCTTTTAATGAAAACCCTCAAAAACATACCCCAGAACACTCCCAGAACTTATTAACTTAATAGAAACACACAAAACTGTGTACATCTTCAAATAATAAAGTTTAACTTTCCTAATAGGAACAAATGTCCTAGACTGACAGCTACACTCACAGGCTTTATTTAACCTATAACAAAGGTTGTCCATGCTAAGATACATGGAGTAAGTGCATCTGTTTTTGTTGTATCGTTATTCCTCTCCCAGATGTAGAAAACAACTCGAATGCTTTCAGGAAACATCACCTTATAGCCATTGAAAGCAAGTATTCTGTTTCATTGTACTTAGCTTGTCTTCATAGAAACAATAGAACCAGATACACAGTTGCCTTCAGCTACAAGCTTCTCATGTTGTGCTAAGAACATTTATTTGCTTAAGGAAAACATTTTATTACATTCAATGATTTTTTTTTTTATTTCTTTGCTTCCACTTAAAGATTGTTGCTAGATTAAGCCAAGTGCCTTAATCAAGTCATTCCCAAAGTAAAAGTAAAAAAAAAAGAGCATATCAATTTTATGTGAATCATGTTCTTTTGTCCAGGGTTTCTCTTTTTTTTACATTGCAGTGGCTACATTTCTTAAAACCAAAGAAGTAACAAAAAGTAGGGCACCTGTTTAATTTAGTATCTATATTACACACAAAAAACAACTGAAACAGTTTTACTGTATAGCATGCAGTACATGTCAGTCATGCTTTATAAAAATGTTAAGAACAAAAATTGTTTTACTTACAGTTACCGCTTTCCTTCCTCTTCCCATATTTTTCAAGTTCTTCCAAACATTAATGACATGTCCCCTACAAGTTTAACAAAGTCAAATATGTCCAGGTTTTCTTGTTCCAACATATTTCACAAATGTGATTGATGTTTTTTAAGCCCACATTTATTCATTAATTTCTGAGTTGCTGGTTTTCTTCCTGTTGACCTTCATCTCCTAACTCTAGTCTCTGGTTCATTTCCAACATACTCATGGTTCTTCTAGTCAACTCATAAGCATTTTCCTTTGGAACACTGGAAAAGGTTTCACTGGCACAGTGGCTCTATGAACTTTATTATCAGTAGAATAAGAATAATCTCCTATTTGATAACTCACCTTTTGTTGAACACACTTTTGTATTTCTTCTTTAGCATGTTCTGCATCAAAAATGACTTTGACCCTCCAGGAAATATTATTCTGAAGATAGCTGGATACAGCAGCTTGAATAAGACACCTACTTCTCAAAATTCCCTGATTGCTGGAATAAATTTACTCCTTTTCTGCTTGTACACTGAATAATCATTTTCCACAAACACTCTACTGTCTCCAACTTTTAATACCTTGTCCTTCTGCCACATGTTTGTCAAAATCAACTCTTTCTGCTGGTAAGATTGTATCATTACTATTAAAGGTCTTGGCTGCATTCTCATGGCCAAGTTTGGAGCATACATACAATGTGCCCTTTCAATTAACAGCTCCTGCTGTGGAGTATCATTAGAGCTGCTTATTTGCACTTTCATAAAATTAATATAGTCTGTTTCCTACAAGCTTCTCTGGTACAGCAGAAAATCTCAAGTTCCCCCTACATGCTCTGTCCTCTAATTCTACCATTTTTTGAAACATCTCTTCTTGAACAGTCTGACACTCAGACAGCCTTTTCTTCATTTTAACCTCTGATTTTTGCAGTTTTATCAGCTCGTCTGAATACCTGTTTAAAGCTTTTCCATTTTCCAGCCTTTTGTTATTTGAGTTGATATACTCCTTCAGTTTTTCATTTATTTTAATCAGCTCTGAGCACATTTGACTTATTTTTCCACTAGATTACTGGTATTCATGTCTTGCACCAAAGCTAGAGCTTGAACTCTTTTTGCTGAGCAGTTGCAGAATTCTTTCCAGACAGTGTTTTCTGGTTAATTTGCTTTCAGGTTCTTTAAATTTCCTATTTGTTGGCATTCAGGCAGTGCACTTGCTAGTAGTCACTAACTGAAATTTACCCAAAAAGACAAATTCACTAACTTTCTTTGCTGAGTTTCTGTTTCCATACTAGGAAAATTGAAATTAAGCTGTTAGTGTGTAACCATCTTGGAAGTCCTGCTTGAATTTTGAGTCTTTGAAGTAGGTCTTCAGTCCTAATAGTTCCAGGATGGGCCACCAACAATTCCTTCTTTCTACACACTAACAGCCTTGAAGAAGCCTCTCTGATTTGGTCCTGCTTTGATAATGGTTCAATTACTGCTATCTTTAGGAGCTCTTGCAAAATTAAAAGGGACAAATGCTAATGATTAATTGGTACAATGGCATTAACTGACATTTTGGGCTTCTTATGAACTTAAGTTAAAATGCCTACAAGATTATTTGGAGCATCAATGTCTCTTATGATGCACTCCCAAACCTATATAAATTGGATTATCCTTCCTGTTTTCATGTATGGGTGAGTATGGGGTTGACATAGGGGTAGGATAGGAAGAAGCTACATGTAGTCATGGCTGTTCCTTTTAGATAGAATCAGTCTCCCTGCCATTTCTTATTTGTTTTGCGACTTCTTATACTTAAACTCCTTGCTCCTTCCTTGTCTGTTCTAGTAGGACCCATACATATGGATAGGTAGTTCCTCTCAAACCTTGGCAAATGGGCGTACAAAGCTATTTCACTGCACACTCTTTCCACCTTCCTTCATCCTTTTAATACACCAATAAGGGTCTCAAAAAGCAGATCCATGTCCAGAGTTACATTAAGGACATGCATCCGGACATTCTCTGGCAGAGGTTGAAGGCTTAACAGGGCATGACTTCTAATTAGAGACCCAATAGCTGATGTCTTAGATGCTGCATTCACAGCATCATATCAACCTAACAGGCTGGGTAAAGTCCAATAATTTTATTATTAGATTCACATCAGACATCATGCCAGTTTTCTCCTTCATTTGGTGAAGAACAATCTGAAATGTGGTCATGTGTGTCGGGAGGTTAATGGGTCTGAAGGTCATGTACACAATTTGTACAAATTGGTTTGTTTTCTCTGTCACTTGGAAGAGTGTTGGGAGCACAAGCCAATCTATACCCTTTCTCTAGATTCAAAGACACCATTACGCCACAGGATTCCTGAGAAATTTGTGGAATTCTTGAAGAATGTGAAACTTGTCAGGGTTTATAAGGGAAGGGGGCAGGTATAAGGTTCCTTGCAAGAAGTCAAAAAGAAAATCCTCCAGAACAACAGAACTGGAGAAATAGCTACAGGTCTAGGGCATCTAGGCTAGGCAAATCATTTGTTTTTTACTGGGCAACTAATGCCTCCTTGGCTTCCCTGTTAAACTGTTCTTTTGCAATGCAAACTATGTTTCAAATGAGATTTCCTCTGACAGAAGCAGAGGACACATCAGTGTGCCATGCTCTAAGATGGAAGATATCTGCGAAGCATAATCCAGTTCTTTCTATTCATTCATTCATTGGGGATGATTCTTTCTTCTAGATTAGGGAACTTGAAGCACTTATGCCTGATATGGTCTTGCCTGCAAATTCTGCAAGACATGAAGGAAAGCATTTTTACCATATCTACTTTACAATCTACCTTTTTAAAATGCCTCAGTAAAATCCTGTTTTAAAGTGCACCACAAGATGATTACTTTATTAAAAGGAAGCAGACCTTAATAACAGTTTCCATTATCATTGTGCAGTATATATGCATATGTCTTCTTAACAAATTAACTCCATTACAAAAATTGTTCAGTCCCTACCTTTCCTTTAACCTTACTCTTCCTGTTGAGCATTATTGAGCATGCATTGCTCCCAAAAATTCCATTTATTTCTATGAAATGTCCTCCTTCCTTTTTCTAAAGATACCACCTCCAGTTTATCTCCTTTACAATACTTCTATTTACACATAGTTGAAATTTTGATTTCCATTTTCTAGTAATGCTAAGCAGCATTAAACTTAATGTCTTAGTACGCCTACTCAACTCAAATTCTATATGCTGGCTAAAACGAATAATTCCTTAGTTATTACTGTTCCTCCTCTAACATTAATTTTAAAGTAGATTTGTAGGGAAGTTTTACAATCCACTAGCTTGATACATTCTTAAAAAAGATTTTCCCAGTTTCCTCCCTCTCTGTCATCTCTTTCACATCTCCAATATTTACCTATCTACCTGAGGAAAAAATCATATTGAAGTTTACTTGGGGTATAAAAATACCTATGCAAACATTTCTATAGAAAAAAATACCTAAATCTCATGGACTGTGTCATACTATTGAAAGCCCTACAGATATCTTACAGTCTCAAAAAAAAAAGATGTTTTCTATTTTCTTTCTCTCTTCCATAATATATCTCCAGCATTTACTTATCTAGCTGAACTAAATCACCCATGCAAGCATTTCCATGCAAAAATCCTAAACCTTATGGACTTTGTTGATTTCATGGGAGCCTTACAGCTTTCATTCCACTGTTCCTTTGTAATTTGTCTGCTTTCTTTTCACAATCTTTTATACTCATTTTTAACAGCAACTTCTGTTCTAGATTCTACTGAGAACTCTGCCAGTGCTGGTCTTTCACTTAGCAGTTGTGTGTCTGTTAGAAAAATATGTACTAATGTATATGTTTAGTGCTTATTAGAAGCTAAAAGGGTTAACACATTTCATTCTATTTTATGTACAGCTTAATTCTGTATGAAATTATAAGATGCCTTTTCAAACTGCAGTATGCTTTCTGAAATTGCAAGATGCTCTCTGACCTAGTATTTGCTAGCACAGCAAAATTCATGTTTATGCATTTTGGAAATCTACTGAGAAGCAGGTGATTAACTGCTAGGTCAGGAAAGTGAATGAATAGAACAATACTGTTTTCTATAATGTGATTGAATATGAACAATCAGCTCTGTTCGTGTTATGAGAACATGCACAGCTGTGGAAAAGAAAAGATACACCAAACAAAGATTGTTTGAAGAAATTAACTATAATCTGTGCTTGCTTTGTGCTCGAACTAGCCATAGTACCTTGAATGGTAAAATTGCATAGTGAGAAGTCATATCTGACCAGTGGTCATCAAGATCACGTTGTTTTTCTTAGGAAGTTTTTTTGTAAACTTGATATGCCAGCAGAAAATCATGGGCAAACAGCTGCTGTGAAATAATATTGAAAGAACTTGTGATTTATTACATCAGCTTGGTAGGCAATGCCTTGTAAGAAATGTATAAGAATAGCTTCACTTCCTGATTCTAATTAGACAAACTCTGTATTAGCACATTTTTGTCTCCTTGCTGCAAGATTAAAGTGCCTTAACCTGAACCTGCAGTGTGTTGATCATTTTGAAGTTATTTTTTCCTTTGACAGATTGGTCCTTTGGACCGGAAACTCTCACTTCGCCTCAGGTCAGATGGGCCAGGTGGCATGAAACCGTATGGGGAAGAGACCACATCAGTTCTCCTGCTTTGAAAGACCTCCTACTGAATTGTCATTCAAAAGAGGCCAGCCACTTTTCTGATCTGGGACTGGAGGGCGAGCTGGCATACGAACCAGAGACGGTCAATCATGGAGGCTCAGGTAAGGTGAGATTTACCTTTTTTCTGTTTTAGATCAGGGACTTGATTTGAATCATCTGTCAGGAGATTTGTTTTGTACAAGTCAGGGACAGAAAGACTGCAGTCTTGTCATAGATCAGGGAAACAGAATAGGTAAGACAGTTATTCTAGATAAACTGTGAAATAGAAAATCATGTTACCACGTGAAAATAAGAAGGGTTACGTAACATTTTTAACAGTCAGAACAGTATGGGTAATAAGTGCACAAAAAGTTCCCAAGATCCACCGCTAACCGAAGATGCAAAATATATGCAATTACAGTGTGCCGACAATGTTAGATACTATACAAAATGGGTTAATAAATATGAATTTAATGGCAAATTAGAAAAATCATCACTTATTAAACTCGTCAAACAGCTTAAAACTGATGCAAAAGGTCAGGTAAAAAAGCAACGTCAATTAGGCATTCCTCAGGCACACAGGTGGATTGAGGAAGCAAACCGTAGAGAACAAAAAGGTAATAATTCAAAAGCTATGTTTCTAGATAAAGACAATAATTTGGTGATAGCATCAGCCCCTCCACCCCCTCTGCTTCCCGCATCAGAATATGAAGTGAGTGGACAAGCTGATCCACCTCCGCTATACCCGGCTGTCACCGCAAAGCCAAAACCATACGTCAGAGATCCCATCGAGACTAGGTCTCGAACACGTAACTTAAGAGGGGATACTGAGCTATATGAAATAAACAAAAATTCACAAGTTATGAGTGAAGAAGAGATACGTCCACTCATAGAAGTACCAAATCCTCAGGCAGGACAGGACCCGACTCTCCTAGTATATAGACCGTGGACACCGGAAGATATCCGGAAAGCCACAGAGGGAATTCCCCATCCAAAAGTTAATTTTAGAAAATTCTTAGAAGATTTACAGGGCATGAGGTTAAGTTATCATTTAAATGGAGAAGAAGTAAAAAAAAAAGTAGTCAGACAAATCGTAGGTCCAGATTGGCACATGATCAGTGGCAACTGGAATCCCCGTGACGCAG